>NC_062271.1:1490000-1860000 GCF_916048215.2 Malus sylvestris | reverse complement strand
CGTCATCCCTTTTCTAGTGCCTTATCCACTACTCTCCAAATATATACTCCTACCACATTCAAACAAGCTTCTTCTGATCCTCACTGGAAAGCAGCAATGACTGCAGAATTCGAAGCTCTTAAGTCTACATGCACATGGACACTTGTCCCACCACCTCATTCTCACAACATTATTGGATCTAAATGGGTATATCGAGTTAAATACAAGGCAGATGGTAGTTTGGATCGATACAAAGCACAACACGTTGCTAAAGGGTTTCTTCAACAACATGGTATTGACTACCATGAAACATTCAGTCCGGTCGCTAAACCAACAACTATCAAACTCATTTTATCTTTGGTTGTCCAGTTCAATTGGCAGATTACTCAATGGGATATCTCCAATGCCTTCCTTCATGGCGCACTTCATGAAGATGTGCACATGGTGCAACCTCAAGGATTTGTAGATCCTCTCAGACCTCATTTTGTGTGCAAGCTTCACAAGTCTATATATGGTCTCAAACAAGCTCCGCGAGCTTGGTATGAGGAGCTCTGTCGCAGTCTTATAGCTCTCGGTTTCCGTTCCTCTACTGTAGATCCTTCACTCTTTGTCAAGGATGTTCACTCACTCACCTTTATACTTGTTTATGTTGATGATATTCTGATTACAGGTAACTCTTCTTCTCATTGTGAATTTCTGATCAACAAGCTCAGTACTCAGTTTGCTATGAAGAATCTTGGTCCATTGCACTTTTTTCTTGGTATTCAAGCTCATCTAACAGCAGACATGCTCTTCTTGTGTCAAACCAAGCATGCGCATGACCTTCTAACAAAAGCCAACATGGTGGATTCTAAACCATGTGCATCACCTTCATCTGCTTCTAAACCTGCTCCTTACGATGGTGAATTGCTTCAAAATCCTACCATGTACAGATCATTGGTTGGTGCTTTGCAATACCTTACATGGACAAGACCTAACATCGTATTTTCCGTTAGTCAATTTTGTCAACATCTTCAAAATCCCAGAACAACTCATTTCACAGCCGTTAAGCGGATTCTCTGATATCATAAAGGGACGCCAGATCATGGACTTCTTCTCATCAAAGACTTTATAAACATCACTGCTTTTTGGGATGCCGACTGGGCTGGTTGTCCCATTGATCATCGTTCTACATAGTGGTTCTGCATATTTTTTAGAAACAACCTTATTTCATGGAATGCAAAGAAGCAACCAACTATTGCTCGGTCTTCGACTGAAAGTGAATACCGTTCCCTAGCCCAAACAGCCGTTGAAGTATCATGGATTTGCTACCTCCACCATGGCCTTCGCTTCTATCTACATAATCCACTGCTGCTCTTATGTGATAATCTAAGTGCTCTTGCTCTTGCTACCAATCCTATTTTTCATGCAAGAACGAAGCATATCGAGATTGACTATCATTACATTCGTGAACTTGTCATCAACAAGTTAGTTGTCATATCATATGTGACCTCTCACAATCAGCAGCTTGCCAAAAGCTCGTTTCAAGCTGCTTAGTTCCAAGCTAACTGCTCAATCTCCGCAGCTTAGCTTGAGGGGGAATATTAACCATAGTCTAGTGAACAAAGCCCATGGTGCCACACCTTGCCAAGACACCTGTTCAATTGATCAAAAACACCCATCACTCATCTAGCATCACCTCAACGGTACATTGACAACAAGGCTTGGACAACTGTGCATACATAAGGATGAGCAAGAAGAATGTTCTTTTAGGGTTTCAAATGCAGTCATGTATATAAATACTATTGTTTTACTCTTTATGTTTTGAGCTTTAGGTCTGCCGTTTCTTTCTTCTTCAAAGATAGCAACATATCTTGTAATCAATTCAAAACCATATACAGAGATGATTCTTTTCCTTAACGTTGTTTTTCATCATTTTCCTCATCCGAAAACTAACATAAAACCTCTACACAGCTACAATCAGCGCATCGGACAACATAACACCACTTTCAACAACAGACAAACTCATCATTACGTAGCAACAACATCCCTGTTGAGCAGCACCTAGGTTTAAAGAAATGGAAAATGAAATCGGATAAAGTAATGATATTTTCAAAAGATGAACACTTAACGTAGGATAAAGATGACAACGAAATTGAATTATGGGTGCCTACCATGTCCTTTGCGAAGTGTCCTTAGTTGAGCAACAAATTTAGATATTTTCTTGATGGTTTCCACCTACAAAAGTAAAAGCAGAACATCAAATAAAGGAAGATAAAGATTGACCCGCTCATCCAATAAAAACTCGGTTTCAACAAAATCTGTTAACTGCATATTTTTGCTCTTCTCAACAACCTATTAGTTGTGAATTCGAGGATGAGCATAGTATTGTAAGATTATTAATTCATAACACGAACCAATCGATGTTACCGGTACAAAATATAATCACCTAAACCTAATATTCTTATATTAAGAAGACATCATCCAATAACAATGAATGTTTTACACTGTGCAAGTGGCGCAGCTTTCATTTGCCAATTTCTCATGCGATAATGCAAGCTCCATTGCTGAATAAAAAAACGTAGGACTGAGAAGACATCAAATCCAATGCAGAGAGTAGATAAAATTGAACCCAAAAGGCAAAAGCCTTCTCTAACAAATAGATACATATAAACAGTCGTTTGGGATATAGATATGGGTGTACCTGGAAGAATAGAGACACACTGAGTCGGAGAGAGCAAAGAGAGATAGTGGAATTTTGGAGGAATACTGGACGACGACGAACTGCGTGACTAGAGCTGTTGGTGGCTTTGATTCTGCAGCGAGAGACAGTTAGAAAAAAGTATTCAATAAATCTTACATAATTTCAAATTTTAAGATAGAATTAACGGTTTACAAAATTAGAGGTAGTTGATGACATAGCGTACCGGCTTCAAGTATGCTAAAGTTAGACATACTCTTCAGTATGTAGAGGTGTTTTCTTTTCTGAATTTTTTCTGCAACGGTTCACAGCTAGTTCCTACAAATTTTGAAAACGGGAGCTGTTAGTATGGATGTGTGTTAAATTTATTTCGTAACAATAGAACGTATAAGAAAACCAAGTGAAGTGAAGGTGCATATAGAATGCATACGAATGAAGATTTTTTTCAGAAAACTTTAACGAAAAGTCGGTACTGTTTACTTTAACGAAAAATTACATTTTTATACTAGAAAGTCAATTATGTTACTATTTATTTTACTTTTCATTTTATTTTTATATTTAAAACTCAAAATTTTCAAACTCTTTTCATTAGTTTTTCTTAAGGAAAATAATGAAAAGAGCTTCAAATTAACGGGACAAAATAAAAGGTAAAACAAATAGTACTAAGATTGATTTTTTAATGTAAAAATGTGATTTTCCATTAAAATAAACAGTGTGAGCGTTTTGTTAAAGTTATTTTTTTAAGGGTTTGAGGGCTTAAGTTTGTTTTCTAATTGAAGCAAAGAATACTTGAATGAAATGCCAAATAAAAACGCTAATATCTTACCTGATCACAAATCGGTGAGAGAGCTTTTGGGAAAAAGGGTCAGAATGGATTTGGAGGTGGAATTTGCAAAGCCAAGACGACGTTGCAGTCTGGGTGTCGGCCGACGATCAACATTTCTTCTTGGGTTTTCCGATGGACGACGAAGACTGGTTTGTAGTGTGGCGGCGGTGGGGATTTGTAGCGGCGAGTGAGAGAGAATAGCTGATTGTGAGAGTACTTATGGAAATGGATTTGTTGGTTTGAGGTTTTTGTGGTGGTCGAGAGCGACAGAAGAGATAAAGCGGGATGAAGCCATGGGGGAAAGAGGAGGCAACGACAGCGCACAAATGGAGAAAATCAACACGTACACCATGCCTGTTTTCGTCATTTCACTCTGCAAGTAAGAAAAAGACAAAAAAAATTTATACAGCAAAACATGGGTATTTTCGTCATTTTACTGTACTTAAGATGATGGGTTTTAGTATATGTAGAATTTCTTAATAATGATATTTAATCTTCTAAAATAAAAATATCTTAATGGACTTTGATGTTGCACGATGATTTTTTTATTTTTAACAAATAATACCATATACACTAAAGAGACATGAGTTTTGTAATAAGTTATGGGCTTTAAGTTGGCTTTGGTTTATTATATTGTTAAATATTTTCTGCATTTCGATTTTAATTAATATAATTTTGTGATTAATACTTATTTGGTCCTCAGGGTACTTAAATTGAGGATCTTAAAAGAGCAGGATTGTCAAAGTTGATTTGTTTGATTTCAAATTTGTATTTGACAAAAATTAAGTATAAAACTTTTCGCTTATAAATAATAAAAAATACTATTAAATTATAATATTAAGTGACGATATTGCTTAAAATCAGTCATCCAATGAATTGGTAGTTGGATTAAGCAAGTTTCGACCTTTATAGTGGCATTAAATTATATTATCAATTCTCCCTGGTCATTGTCTTGCTGTCAATCAAACCAAATTGTCTTCCCTCTACCGTCTTCCCTTGATTAATCCCCGTCCCAGAAGAAATAAAGCACCCATCCAAGAAGAAATAAAGCAACTTCAAATTTCACCACCACAATTCATCACCACAGCCATCATCACCTCCAAGACAACTACTCAGATGGGCCCGAATTCACCGCAACAACAGCAACAACCCAACAATAACAGCCATCCAATCAGCATGTGGGAAGCGAACAAGGATCGGTTGGGCACCATGTACCAGATGATCTCAGAACCCCCAAGACTTCTAAGCAATGCAGCAGGAAAACCCTCCTGCTGCATCTTCAGAGTCCCACAGAGCCTTGTCGAGATAAACGGTAAGTCCTACAACCCCCACATCGTCTCAATCGGTCCTTACCACAGAGGAGAGCCACGTCTCAAGATGATCGAAGAGCACAAGTGGAAATACTTGGGCTCTTTGCTTGCAAGGACAGAGCCCAAAGGGTTGACTTTAAAGGACTACTTGAAGGCCTTGGAGCCATTGGAACAAAAAGCTAGAGAGTGTTACTCAGAAAACATAAATCTTAGTACGGATGAATTTTTGGAAATGTTGGTTCTTGATGGTTGCTTTATAATCGAATTGTTTCGAAAATTCGGGCTTTTGGTTCGGTTCGAGCGTGACGATCCTCTTGTCAACATGGTTTGGATAATCCCATTTTTGGCTAGGGATTTTCTTAGGCTTGAAAATCAAATACCCTTCTTTGTTCTTCTGACTTTGTTTGATCTCACAACAATGGAAGAACATAAAGAAAATGGGAAGTCATTGTCGTTGCTTGCCGTGGAATTCTTCAACAACCATATGCAGAGGCCTGATAATGTCATTCAAAAGCACCACAATCTTACAGGCATGCTCTCTCAAACTTCAATGATATTTTAAAATTAATTTTTCTGTTTTGTTTTTGTTACTTGAAAAGTGATCCAACGCTTAATCTATCTTAATAGGGACGGAGGGAACATAGGTCCGGGGTTGCACGTGCCCCCTCTCAAATTTTTCCATGCGAGATGCTTAATTATATTAATCTTGTCAAAATCGTGGCAACATACCGTTCTTAAGTGCCCCTCCTCTCTTCTTTGTCTTCTCAGGATCACCTCTTACGTCTAAAACTTTCTTAAGTTGCATGTATTCTTGTAGCATAATAAGTATTAGATTAGTGATTAATACACAGGTAAAGGAAATAAATAAATAAATAAATCAGGGATTTATATATGTATCAAGTTGAAAAATTAGCTTGGTTTGTCAAAAAAAAAAAAAAAAAAAGATGAAATTTTTTTCAAGTGCCTATCTTTGTTCGATTTCTGGCTGCACCCATGACCCAAACCCTACTCTATTTTCTTGCCTCCATAGCGGTGAGTTCAATAATTTTATTTAACATATGATTCTCATGAATTTGGGTGTAACGAAGGTGGAAAAATAGACTAGATTTTGGGTCAGGGGGTGACGTGGGTATGAACCTCAAGCAAGGCATCAGGCCATTCTTGCCCGACTGCTTGGTTTGTGGGAGATAGCCCACCCAATAGGTGTTGGGGGAATCAATCACCTAAATAGGCAGAGCAATTTGTAGAGGTAGAGTTGCTCTTAAAGTAAACCCAATAACTTTTTTTTTGTTTTATGGAAAGAACACTAATATAATATACAATATTTTTCTCATATTTTTACACAGATTTTCTTCGGTACATGAATTTTCTGCCCCTCTATACGTTAACATCGATGTTTAATACCTTGTTTGCAGGTATGCATTTGCTTGACTTGTTACGCTCAAGTGTTATACCCCCAGGCCATGAAGAGCCACGTAGCAGCAACACCATCCCAACACATACCATCCACTGTGTCTCGAAGCTTCGCCGTGCCGGAATCAAGTTCAATCCGGGCAAGGACGAAAGCTTCTTGGTGATCAAATTCAAGCGCGGTGTCATCGAAATGCCGCCTATAACAATCGACGATTTCATGAGCTCGTTCTTACTGAATTGTGTGGCCTATGAGCAATGCCACAAGTCAAGTTCTAAGCACATCACCACCTACGCCACATTGCTCGATTGCCTTGTGAACACATACAAGGATGTTGAGTATTTGAGTGACCGTAACATCATCGAGAATTGCTTTGGGAACGATGGGGAAGTTGCTCGATTTATTAATAATTTGGGGAAGGATGTGGCATTTGATATGGATAGATGTTACTTGGCTAAGTTGTTCAATGATGTGCATGACTATTATGGGAATAGTTGGCATGTTCAATGGGCTAGCTTCAAGTACACTTATTTTGATACTCCATGGTCCTTCATATCTGCGTTTGCTGCTCTGATTTTGTTGATACTCACCTTGATGCAGACCTTCTACACTGTTTTGAGTTATTACCATATTTGAAAACTTATAGTGTTGATGCTTACCAGTTAGGATTATGATATGACATTAAGGTCTTTTGATATGTTTCAATTCTATAGTTAGTGTCTTATATATATAGGGATAGAATAAAGGGACATATGTTTTTACAAATATTTCTACACTTCTGTTTGGGCCAAAAAATATTGTTTTGGGCCGAGTTTAGAATCGTTCTCGGCCCAGTGTTGGTTGGGCTGAGTTTAGAATTCTTTTCGGCCCAGAGGCCGTGTATAGGTATCGTTGGGGGTTATCTAACTTATGGGCCACGCAGTCGAAATTAGCCATATCCCATCGGGGAATTGGGGATGTGGATGAGTCATATCATGAGAAAGTTTTGATAGGATCAGGATGCTGGAATTGAATACGGCCTGATAACGAGTTATGTTCAAAGTCCAAGTAGGAGTAGGATTGGCCAAGATAAAGTTGAATCAGGGAAAAGAGTTATAATCCGGGAGTGATTGGGATTCAATACGGGTTGGCTGCTATAAATAGGGAGGGAAGGCATCGAAACAAGCCCCTCCAATTCGACACACAAATTGCCCTGCGCATACCCTCGCTCTACGCAAAACCTCTCAACAACATTGAGATTTTTGTTTTCATTTTTCTGCCAACACATCTTCAGTTTGGATAAACAACACTGTGAAGGGAACCGGTGAACATTTTTAGTTTGGATAAACATCACTGTTGCCGTAGAATCAGCCGATCGTGAAACACCTTTAGTTTGGATAAACAACATTGCAACAGGGCCGATTGGTTATCCATCCAAGTCTCGGTCGAGAAGGATTTTCGAATCCTCATCGGCAGAGGTCATCTCATTAGCCTCTTCAGCAAAATGAGGTGTTACGAGTTACTAGGCTCGGCACATCGTACGCCGGGTTGTTTATGATTGGTTATTCGCAAGTAGGTTTTAGAGTTCGGCATTCTGACGGCCAAACCACTTTCACAATCAAGACATATATTTGTTTTGAATACTTATGTCCCTATATTCTAGTGTCGATTCGACGTGCTTATACTCTTACGAATATAATCACGGTGACCGAAGCTGGTGCCGACGATTTGTGAACTTCGCAGAACTAGTAGCTTTGTTTTCAAGCTTTAGAACCTGAAGGCCGATGTGTGTTCCTTCCTCGGTCGCAGTCGCAAGATTGAGAAGTCAGCTGCGCGCTCAATGTAATATCAACAAATTTTACTCATTGGTCAAGCTCGGCCGACGAGTTGGCACGCCCCGCATACGACCAAATGATGTAGTTAGCTTACTAATTACTCGGCCTGCGCGCCACGTAGGCTTGGTAGTTTTTAAGGTCAATATTTTGGCACGCTTGGTGGGACCCAATGCTAAAACTACCTAGTTCATGACCATTGAGACACGATCAGTAAAAAAGAAAACAACTATGGGAAAATTAGCGACCTATCTGCTGGTTTAAAGTCCTAGACAAGAGGTGTCACATGCGCGAAATCCTATCGTCGCTGTGATCCCTGAGGCTGCAAGTGTGACACACTGAGAAAAAGAAGTGTGCCTTGGTGCCCAGCCTCGAAATACAGAAATACCCAACCGAATCGCAGGCGTTTTCATTGAAGGAATAATGAAAGACTGCGATGAAGACGGTGGTGAAGGCTTGGATCCTCTGACTAGGTATTTTCTTCAAAGACGACTTGACGAGCAATCTCGACAAGTTGAACAGACAGTGGGCCACAAAATGAACCGTTTGCTTGAAGTGATACAAAGCAATGGTGAGACCTAAACCAGATTTCTCGATATAATAGTTAGCAAAGTCTTTGAAGAGAAACCTGTTGATCAGGCTCGACAACTTCCACTTAAAGGTAATTCCCTACAGGCCGAAGTAGTATCTACTCGGCCCAAAACAATTGACTTAGAAAAAAAGGGAGGATCAAGTAGTAGGTCAGATGGATCCAACCAGAGAGTGGAAGCAACACCCGTCGATATGATCGAGGTCCAGCGGATGATCGATTCGGCCATGAAAAAGGGGCCGAAGTTTCCTAAATTCATCCACCTGTATCCAGCTTATGCGGAAAAGTTCGAATATCCTAAAGGTTTCAAGATTTCAGATTTCAGCCTTTTTGCTGGAGAATCGTCTTTATCCTCGTTAGAACATGTGGCTCGTTTCACTGCGCAATGCGGAGATGTTAATAGTGACTTTCACAAACTATGGTTGTTAACTTTTCATTGATAGGCTCAACATTTGCATGGTATATCAACCTCCCACTAATTTTGTCCAAAGCTGGGAAGAGTTGGTCGAGAAATTTCACGAATAGTTTTATCGACCAGGGGAAATGTTAATTTCTTCATTGGCTAGGATGGCTCAAGCCTCTGATGAGTCACCCATGGATTATCTTATCAGATTTAAATCGGCTAGGAATTGATGACGAGTACCTTTCCCCGAATTCGAATTTGTTAGGCTTGCTCTGAATGGACTCAACGTGGAGTACAAAAAGAAATTCCTAAGGGCAAACTTTCGGGATATGTATGAATTAGCCCAACATGTTGAGCAATATGATTATTTGCTCTGAGAAGAGAAGATCTCGAAATCCCCATCCCGAGGGACGATTTACAAAAATTCCACGGTCAACTACGCATCGACCGAATGTGAGGATTCTCAATACGTCAGCATGGACGCGGTTGAGATAGTAATAGATAAACCATACGTTTGCAAGGTATTGACTCAAATTAATTCCAAGGATGCCAAAACCCACTCGGCCACTGAAGAGACGGCGAAAACATCGAAAGTTTACACTTTTGATATCACAAAGGCTGAAGCAATTTTCGATCAATTATTATTAGCAAAGATCATCAAACTTCGGCCAGGGCATAACATTCCCAAGGCTGAAGAGCTTGAAGGAAAGACGTATTGCAAGTATCATAACTCGACCAAGCATGCCACAAACAATTGTGTTGTATTTCGTGATGATATCTAGAGCTAGATTGACAAAGGCAAGCTAAAGTTTCCTGAAAAATGAATGACAGTTGACACGGATCCATTCCCTTCGGCAACAGTTGGCATGGTAGACGGCAGTTTGCCCAAGAGCAACGGGAAATAGAAGGCCAGGTTTGCCCCAGTACAACACATCCTAAAGAAACATTCCCAGCCACGACTCAAGATCTACCTATTTTCCAATATGCCACCTACCGAGTTTTCAGGACTGGCTATAGTTGAATCCATGTCAGATTCTAACGAAGAAGAAAATGACGGGCTGATAGTTTTATGCAGCAGTTGTAAGGCACGCGTTGTATTAACCGAACCCAAGGAGAAACTGCCTCAGACTCAGACGTCGACGTCACGACAACAATCGACGACCACAACAGCACCTTCAAAGGAACCTAGTGAAGGCCCGCACTAGAAAGTGTTCGATAGGCTCGGCCCCAAGAAATAGACAGACGACCCTACCTCGGTCAGACGACGCCTTGATTTCAACGCACTGTTTTATAACGAGGATTATTATTCACGTAATTCTAGTAGCTCAAGCTCATCAGCGAATCCAAAAACCTTCAGGCCGCATGAACCACATGACCAACATTGGTACAGCTACAATTCTCCCACCGACATGTATACCGCGCTTTCCAAATCTTAGAAACGTCGACGTCAGCGTATAGATTGCGTGGCTCAACGGCATGCAGCCCAGACTATTTCGACCACTAAATGGTAGCTGAAAGAGGCGGTAGGGAGCGGAGATGACCGGCCAACCCCAACAATCATGGCTGAGTTACAAGGGCAGAAGGAAACCAATCGTGACTTCGAAACTACCATCGAAGAGTCCGAGAAGCACATTAAACTCCTCATTCAGCCCGGGGAGATGAAAATTTGCTTCGAGCAATTTAAGAAAAAGGCTGAAAGCCAATTATCCTCGCTACCTTTGAAATAGCCGCTAATTAGAGTTTGGTGGAATCTGCACCTCCCTTTCCTTAGCGAATCTTTGGAATACATGAAAGAGTTTCACAAGAAATATTCTGCCAACGATTTGTATGGTTTACCCAAGGCGTGCCAAGAAGCTCTTGACCTGGCACTAACTTGCCCCAATGCTGAACAAATCATCTAAAAAACCACTGATCTAGCGATGAAAGCTAGATTCCAGCACATATGAGAGGCTAAGTTCTCGGCTTCTGATAAGCTCATGTTTATATATATTTTACATCAAATTCACTTGTCTTTTCTTAGTTAGTTCCTTATATTTTTGAGCTATTTACTTTGTTTTTGTGTTTTGTTGGATTTGTCAAGCAAATAAAAGAAAAATAGCACAAGTGGGATTTTAAGTAACAAATTCGTCAAAAATGCCTTTGCAGATCAGCTGACTTTGGAAGCAAGTTGCGAACAGCTCAAAATGAATTAGAGAATGAGCCTTATATGCTTGGAAAGCTACGGATGTCTATTTGCTGGAACATTTCGCGGATTGTTAATATCATTTTTCTAGAAGAAGTTATGGCTATTTTAACACTGAAGGGTTTTTATCACAAATGGTCCCTGACATTGATCAAACACATCATTTTGGTCTCTGACATTGAAAATCAATATAAATGGTCCCTGACATTGATCAAACACATCACAAATGGTCATTACGTTAAAAACTCTTTGGGCAATTTTCAAAGCTTCGTAACTCAATCGTTTCTTAACTAAATTCGACCCATAATATATCAAAATGAAGATAGGAAAGTGTATAACAAGATTATACCTATTTTGAAGCCCAATGGTTGCCAGAGATGGCTGGAAAATAGCCTCAAATGTGACTGATCCGCAGAAAAACTGGAAAACTCGCCGGAAACTGGGTAAACTTTAAACGTTCATAACTTCTTCAATAATCAACAAAATCAAGTGATTCGAAAACAAAAATCATACTTCTCGATAAGACAAAGAGAATGGTATCCTTCTTGATGGCTAACTTGCCGTAGTTTGTCCAGAAAACGGTCGAAATTGGCTAACTTGAAAATGGTTATCTAATTTCGAGCCATTTTTTGGTCAAACCACGGTGAATTAGCAGTCAATAAAGGTACCATTCTCTTTGTCTCATTGAGAAGTATGATTTTCATTTTTGAATCACTCAACTTCATTGAGTATTGAAGAAGTTATGAATGTTTAAAGTTTACCCAATTTCCAGCGAGTTTTCAGTTTTTCCTCGGATGAATCACATTTAGGCTATTTTCCGGCCATCTCCGGTAACCACTGGGCTTCCAAATAGGTATAATATTGTTCTACACTTTTC
Source organism: Malus sylvestris (assembly GCF_916048215.2). Taxonomy (NCBI): domain Eukaryota; kingdom Viridiplantae; phylum Streptophyta; class Magnoliopsida; order Rosales; family Rosaceae; genus Malus; species Malus sylvestris. The sequence goes on along the minus strand of NC_062271.1, from coordinate 1,847,932 downwards.
TATCTTCATTTTGATATATCTTGGGTCGAATTTGGTTAAGAAACGATTGAGTAACGAAGCTTTGAAAATTGCCCAAAGAGTTTTTAACGGAATGACCATTTGTGATGTGTTTGATCAATGTCAGGGACCATTTCTATTGATTTTCAATGTCAGGGACCAAAATGATGTGTTTGATCAATGTCAGGGACCATTTGTGATAAAAACCCAACACTGAAAGGTTACCAAGAGGCTGAGTAGTTTGTAACTGCAATGAAAGCAATAAACCCAATAAATCTAGCAGCCAAAACTGATGCAGCCAAGAACAAGTCAGTTGACACTTATTCAAATATAAAAGGGAATGGAATTGAAGATGAGGATTAAGAGGGAGTAATTGGCATAAAGGCTACCTAAAGAGTTACAATTGTTTTACAATTTCCTCTCACTTATTGTCATCACTAAATAGCTATTAGTGGGTGAGTTAAAGAGAAGAAAATGATGCAGCAAGAATTGGTTTAAAAGCAGCGTTGGGGAAGGAAAGAAAGAAGGAGGATGCCTCAGTCGATTTCTTTCAGTTCTATCTTCTCAAACTCATGTCTATCTTTTGTTTTTATTTAAGGATTCTGTGTAACTAATTTTTAGTAGTTAGGGGCTGTTTTGAAGCCCTGAATATGATTGCAAGTTTGTTATGACATTTCGTTTGAATTACTTTTATGAATGTATGAAAATTGGTTCGCTACCTGTCTCATTGATGAATTCTTTATTTGTTTTCTATGGATGCATACGTAGTAATGATATCTAGGATTCTAACACTATGAATAAGTGTGTGCCTGCCTTTGTAGAATGAGGACCTACATATGTTATAGAGTAGTACTTGTTAATTGCGATTAACATGTGAGCCAGTTTATAGGATAAGTAAGACAACGCCAGTACTTACGATGCCTTGTGATGACTCAAACTCTTTTCGTTCTTAATGATTTCTACTTGTTAAATCTATGAACACGCCATTCTAGATTGCATGCTAGGGACTAAGTTAAGTTGAAAACGCCATTCTCTTAACATACTACATAAGAAATAATAATAGGTTGAGTTCTAACATTGAGCCAACTTGAGCATCTTCATCCTGAAATAAAAGGAATTTGAATGAAATATAACATGTTTGCATGATTATTTGGTGGTCGATAGCAATTCCCCTAATTCGTTTTTCTTAATTTATGAACTATTTAAAATTTGTTTCTGTCCTGTTTTTGTTCAATTTAATTTAAATAGCAAATCAACTCCAAAAATCCCAACAATTTGTGTGAGTGTAGCTCTATGTGTCAAGTATTGTCATATAAAATTTCGTAGACTTTAGGTAAGCGTAAGTTAGTCTAATAATTATTTTTCGGTGGCTGGTTAGTATGGACAGCAGCCCAGTTTTTGTGACGTTTTAAATAGTTAGATAAAACAATCGTCTGTAGGAAAGACCTTTATTTTCATATGCTAAAATTGACAAATCTTCGTGTTAATAAGGAAAATCAATAGGACATTTGTGTGCTACTTTGTTGTGTGCATTTAATCCTATTAGCTTTGAGGTCGACCCATACACGGACATTGACATAGCTGAGCTCCCTTTTTCTCTCGAAGACCTTCAACACTTTCGATATCATTTCGAAGTCTTCTCGGTCGTATCCTTATTTGGTTTGACGGCCGATGAGAAAGATCGGGTGGCATGTCTGGACGCCTACCTAGATACAAGGGACAAATCAGACACCAGGCACATGTAAGCCCGACGACGATAGTCAAAAGGACACAAGGTAAGATTACATGGCACAAGAGCAAGAGCATGTTAAGACACACAATAATCAGGCCGATGATGCTCTAACACACAATGCTATAGTCCTTACTAACCCGGAAGACAACGACCAGGATCCAATGGGCCCTTCAGTCATTGAAAATATGGAAATCGGCATGGTCCATGTTCTACCTGCTGAATTCTAGCTGGCTACACACCAACCAAGTTCCTTGGATGGCGATGTGGTCACCGAGGAAGCAACACAAGTTGATTTCGTCACCACCACTGAAGATGAGTCAGCAAACAACGAAGATAAACTTAAAACAGCCTTGGACATCTTGTTTCCTCGTCCCTTATTGGCTAATCTTCAGCATTTAAAACCGTTATATGTCACGGCCCACATTAAAGGTTACCCAATCTCCAAAATTTTCGTCGATTGCAGGGCAATGGTCAATATCATGCCTGTATCCGTCATGAAAGCATTACGACGATTTAACGACGAACTCATTCCTTCAGGAATAACCATGAGCAGCTTTGTTGGTGACAAGTCTAAACCAAATGAGCACTTCCTCTAAAGGTAAACATTTCAGGTCACAATCACATGACCACATTTTTTATCGTCGACTCTAAGACCGAATATAATGCTTTGCTCGGTAGGGATTTGATTCATCAAACGAATTGCATGCCCTCTTCTTTATACCAAGTTCTCATTTTTTGGGATGGCAAATCGGTCGTGGTCCACCTAACCGATACTCAGCCATTTGAAACCAACATGATTCAGGCCCGCTATTATGATGATCACGTCGGCTACATTACCTTACATGGTTATCTCAAGATGGACGGCCGACTCGGATCTCCATCCAGAAAGTTATTGAGGTAGGCATCGAGACTGTCCACTAGGATTCGGCAAGACTCGGCTTGGCCAACTTGATCCCTACCATTGATGATTGACGTCAAAGGTGAGAGGCGTTGGGCCATGGTTTCATCCACGATGGAACGCCTGCTGGTCCATTGGTATGCTATTTCCAAGCACCCATATTCAGGCATCAACTTAATTGAATTTTTGGCTGAAGAAGATAACGGCCTAGTACTGTCATTGGATAAAGTTTAGGCCACACCGGCCGAACTTGAAAACAGTTGACCTCAAGTTAAGGACCCTTCAGAGGAAATAAATGTCGGAACGGCCGATGACCCTCGACCGTTATTTATTAATGCATTATTACCTCATACCATGAAAGTCGAACTCCGTTAATTACTCAACGAGTTTAAAGATTGATTTACTTGGAGTTATCATGAGATGCTGGGTCTTGATCGGACGTTTGTTGAACATGAATTACGCATCAAAGCTGGTTGTAAGCCTTTCTGCCAGCCCCATCGTCGATTTTCGCCGAAGTACAGCTCGGCATAAAGGACGAACTAGTTTGACTTTTAAAAGCCATGTTTATTCGGACTGCTCGATACGTCAAGTAGCTGGCCAATATCGTCTCGGTACTAAAGAAAAATGGCGCCTTACCCATCTGTATCAATTTTTGTAATTTAAACCTGGCAACGCCCAAAGATGAGTACCCGATGCCGATGTCCGACTTGTTAATTGACGCCACAACATATCACGAGATCCTATCCTTCATGGATGGGCATGCCGGTTATAACCAGATTTTCATCACCGAGGCTGATGTTTACAAGACTTCCTTTCGATGTCCCAGGGCACTCGGCACATACGAATGGGTTGTTATGCCCTTCGGCCTCAAGAACGTTGGGGCTACATACCAACGAGCTATGAACATTATTTTCCATGATTTAATTGGTACCATCATCGAAGTCTATATCGATGATGTGGTCATCAAATCAGCACGACGACAGACGCATTTGGATGACTTCTGTCAAGCATTCCTGCGCATGCGCCGATACAATCTGAAGATGAATCCTGCCAAATGTGCTTTCGACGTATCATCTGGGAATTTTTTAGGCTTCATCGTCCATCACCGTGGTATTGAGGTAGACGACAACAAAGCTCGCGCAATCATTAATGCTCCACCACATACAACTAAGAAACAATTACAATTGTTGCTCGGCAAGATCAACTTTCTCCGACGATTCATTGCTAACTCGGTTGGGAAAATAAAAGCCTTTTCCACGCTTTTGAAAGTTAAGGACTCTGACACCTTCGAATGGTGTGCTGAGCACTAAGAGGTATTGACGTAGATCAAAGTCTCTCTAACGACTCCACCCGTCATCGTTCCACCATGACGGGGTCAACCTCTTAAGCTATATATCTCAGCGACCGAAGAATCCATTGGTTACCTTCTTGCACATGATAATGACGTCAGGCGAGAACAAGCCATTTTTTACCTTAGCCGGAACCTTAACCCACCAGAGATCAATTACTCTGTTGTCGAGAGGCTCTGTGTTACCTTATTTTTTGCCACGTCAAAACTTAGACATTACATGCTCTCGTCAGTCACTCAGGTCATCGCCCAAATCGATGTTATTCATTACATGCTCACTCGGCCAATCGTAAAGGGCCGAATCGGCAAGTGGACGATGGCCTTTTCTGAATTCAGCTTGCAATATGTACCCCAAAAAGCTGTCAAAGGTCAAGCTCTAGCTGATTTTTTGGCCCATCACTATTCCCCGTATGCATTCGGGGGCAATAATGTTGACATCGACCTGATACAAACACGTGATAATTACTGGACGATGTACTTTGGTGGTTCTAGTACTTCAGTCTCGGCTGGCGTTGGGATCGTTGTTCAATCCCCCACTCATAATCGTTGGTATTTTTCTCTTAAGCTCGATTTCGATTGTACAAATAATCAAGCTGAATACGAATCCCTTGTTATCGGCCTCATCGTGCTGCACGATTTGCGGGCAACTCGTGTCCTTGTTCTTGGTGACTCCGAACTTGTCATTAATCAACTCAACGGGAGTTTTCGTTGCATGGTTGCCATCTATTTGGTCAAATCATTCGACGGAGTAATTATCAAACACATTTCACGAGTTTATAACACTGACGCCGATGAATTGGCTCAAATAGCTTCTGGAGCCCAACTCATAGGGGGTAAATTAGGCCGAGAAATACCTATGTTACAACAAGTACATTCGGCCTTGATTAATCAGCAAGTTCTCCAATGAGACTGCGTGATCTGTACACAGGTCATGTCTTTGGCTTCGTTGTTAGAACGAAAGGACATTATTGAGGTTTGTGCCGTCGAGGCATTACCAACGATTGGAGAATGACAATTATGCGATATATTGATAACCTCAACGAAAAACACGACCGACGAACAAGGGTTCATGCCACAAACTACGTATTATACCAGAATGAGCTGTATCGAAAAGGTGAGGATGGGTTACTATTGCTGTGCCTCAGCCCGCAAGAAGCTGCTCAAGCAATGGCAGAAGTACATGAAGGAATTTGAGGACCCTACTAATCTGGAAGAAAAATACGTTGGCTACTTCGACGGCACGGCTATTTCTAGCCGAGTATTCTGAAGGATTGTATTGAGTACGCAAAAGGTTGTGTACAGTGTTAAATCCATGGGCCTGTACATAGAGTACCAGCTGAATCATTACATTCGGTCACCAAACCATGACCGTTCCTAGGATAGGCCATAGATGTTATCGGTAAAATCACACCATTTTTTGGTGCAGCCAAACATGCGTGGATACTTGTTGCAACAGACTACTTCACCAAATGGATCGAAGCCAAGTCATATGCCGAGCTAACGTCTAAAGAAGTTTGTAGTTTCATTAAAGAAAACATTGTGACCAGAATCGGCCTGCCAGAAACAATCATAACAGATAACGGTATAATTTTTACATTCGACAGATTTAATGATTATACGGCAAATCTAAAGGATCGACTCAAGCAATCTACGCCATACTACCCATAAGTGAATGGACATGCTGAAGTAAGTAATAAGGTTCTTATTGGTATTCTCGAAAACATGATAAAAGAAGGGCCAGACATATGGCACTTAAGGATAAACGAAGCATTATGGGCTTATCGAACTTTTCTACGAACGGCCACCGGAACGACTCCGTACGCGTTGACTTATGGACATGATGCAATGCTGCCCGTTGAGCTAAGTATAAACTCGTTGCGAATAATTGAACAAAGTAGTTTGTTCAGCTCCGAGTATAGTCAAGCCATGAGACAAGAGCTAGAAGATTTAGAAGACGCTTGACTTGATGCTTATAATTTATTAGTGGCTCAAAAGAAAATCGCCGAGCGTGCATATAATCAACGAGTTAGAAAAAATATGTTCGGCGAATGAGAGCTGGTTTGGCAAACCGTACTACCCGTAGGAATTAAAGACCCCAGGTTCAACAAGGGTCGCTGAATTGGGAAGGGCCATTCGTTATTCATAAAGTTCTCGGTAATGGGGCATACCGTCTTAGAGATCGAATCGGTATTATTCACAAGTTGCCAATCAATGGAAAGTTTTTAAAGAAATACTATCCAGTCACATGGGAGATGCAAGAATAAAAGCTCATTTCATTTCATAAAGTTCATTTCATTGACGGATCAGTTTACAATCAAATTCTAGGGTGACGAATGAAGAAGAGTTTCAAGAACGGCCTTCAACTCCAACCACCTCACCTCGCCCATTGTGACCTCGGCTTGCCGATTCCTCTTGTCCATCTTCAACTGCTCGACTTGCTTCATGCTCGCCGCGTATTTGGTTAAGCAAGATTTATCGCCCGACTCAAAATCTCCTTCTCAAGCTCAAAATTAATTACCGATCTTCGATATGCCAGTTCGGTCATTTGACGATCAAGGTCAGCCAGGGTTTCTTTTTTTGCCTTTAAAACTTTGACCTTCAGACGAAGAACATCTTGGACGGCTGTTGCAGCTTTCAAATCATCATCAACCTGAAGAGCTTTCTAAAAAATACTGAAATATTCTCGAGTCCGTTCCAAGGTGGACGACGCTTGAACAATGGCTTCGACACTCAATTGACCATCAGCTCCGAGATCCTTCAGACATGCACCCACCGAATCAAGGCCCTTGCGTTCGGGGATTTGCGAAGCTGAGAGAGACAAAAGTTCATGCAACCGAGCAAGAACAGTTGATTCGCCGGGTGCAGTCGTAGCTGCCGAAGGACCAGGCGCTCTCGAATTGCTTGATAGAAGAGCATCAAATTCGAATTCCCATGAAGGCTGCACACAAAAACAGTTTAGGCGCGAGGAAAATCATAAAAAAATGTAGCAAGAAGGATTTATTTTAAACCTGCCGATAGGAAACTTCGGCCATGTCTCTAGGTTCATTGCTCGAACCTAAGGAACTTAATGGCCGAGCCCAATGTTTCAAACTGCTTCTTAATTGACGCGGTCGATGAAGGTTATCTACGTTCGATGGCCACTAAGGTGGCCAGGAAATGTAGATAACACCTTTCAGCGCATAAAATTTTTGGTGAAATGAATAATTGGGCACCTGACATTTAATATTTTCTAGGTTCAGACTTGTTATACAAATTGACAAGAGAAAGTAATTGAGCTTTACAAAAATCGAAGTCACTTCTTGAGAGGGGATGCCGAGGTCTTGGTCCTGCGGGTGAATTAGAGTTTCTGACGTCACTTCAGGTTCGACGATAGGCCTCTTTCTGCGATCGGCTGCAGGAGGATTAACCTAATTGGCCGCCTCAACCACGGGGGGAGGATTAACGAAAGGAGCTTAGATTGGTCGAGAGCGACTCGCCAGTGAAATATCGTCACTCTCATCATCCTCAAAACAAAAAGTGTTAATACCTTTTTGACCTAACAAGTAAAGGGGTTTAACAGCATAATCATACCTCTTCTAAGATGACCGCCGAATGTTTTGGATTCTTAGGGAGATTCTTCCCAGTCGAAAGGGTTGTTTCCCCCAATACAGGTACTCTTGTCGACCCTGGAGCCGCGTGCGAGTCGACCGATAGTACGATAACTGGCTTAACCACGACCTCGGGGGCTTCAGGTATTGGTCGAGCTCTGGGACTTGCAAGATCCAAGCCATTGAGTAATCACGAAACTTCTAAGTACCGAAGTGTGGTATCATTTTTAGTTGCCTTATTTATCTCATAGGTAGATGTGACATCTTCTCTTGAAGTACTTTTCTTCCATCCAGGAGTGGTATCTCTAACCAGTAGAGATGCACAAGGTAATGTATCAATTTCACTTGAAGCTTACTTGTAGTTTCGGGTTTGGTCAAGCGCGATACAAACCCTATAGTGAGAGTCATCTAAGTTTCTGAGTGAAAAGGTCTGCCAAAGGAGGTAACAGACAAGGTAAGCAATCAGACTTCCAAGCAAGCAACCTGGATCGGAGGTTTGACTTTAGCTTCCGGTTCATTGTTCTCATTCTCCTTGTGTCGTAAACAGCAATAAGGATAAAGAGAAGCAAATGGTGAAGAGATGATATGAGATACTTTTGCTTTTGAAGAAGTAACTTTCCATAGGCTTATTCTTGAACTAGGCTGAAGGGTTTTCTGATTTCCTCAAGAGTATAAGGCCGACTCAAGAATTTGAGGGTCAAAACAAGTCCCTCAAATCTAGAGTACGTTTGACCCTAATGATATGGGATACTTTTACTGTCGACAAAGTAGTAGGTGTGGTATGGCAATGCTTTGCACTTTGGCGATGGTGTCAGCGAAAGGTTGTTGAAGCTTCTCGAGTTCTTCGAATAGGGCAGTGATGCTGGGTTTGGATTTGATTTAGACTCCTCTGTCTGGGTTGTATGGTTCTGCAGGAAAGGCATCGTGCTGTATTGATCTATTCCAGCTCATCATTGATCATTCTGCTTCAATCTTTTACAGCATTTGTCCCCGATGCAGAAGTGGAATGCAACCTTTGCATTTAAATGGTCATTCAGAGCACTACTTCTCAGCGACTCATCCATGCGTGGCAGCTTCAATGTAAAGCGTCAATATCATATCAACTGTTCTAAGGTATTTGCCAAAGGACTTCGTGACCTTGACAATAGTTGAAGATGAGTACTCAAGAGCAATGTTAGGCAAACAACCATGCAAAGATTTCAGGTAATCAGTTCCAGATTAGAAGTTTGATTTCAGGTTTCGACTGATTGCGTTTTTTCTTCTTGTCCTGCAGGTAAGAGCAAGGGCAAAGGAAAAGACAGGGAAAAAGCATGATATGAGATACTCTTGCTTTTAACCCTGATGATATGAGATACTCTTGCTCTGGTGTGGCTTGTTTGCATAGGTATCATCAGGAGGGGGAGAAGATGAGTATTTTGAGAGACTCTGCTGGGAATGCCCTCTCGGATGTGAATAAAAGTTGAGCATTTTTTTATTTGCAGGTATGCCTGGCTGTGGAGGATGAAGATCGACATATATAGGAATTGTTTCAACAATGGGTAGTAATGTTGTTCCTTTACCCTTCTCAGTCATAGCAATGTAGTGTGAGCTGCAACATGCACGTGTTTTAACTTTGTCAGAGCACTTTAAAAAAGTGGTCTGTGGTATCTGGAAAGCTGATGTTGCATGTGAAGATTGCATACAAGCTTTATCTAAGGAAATCTGGCTCTCAAAGTTTGGAAAGCGATGCCTCTTCGGTTTTCGAACAAGCAATCCTGTTAGGGATCTGGCTCTCGAGATTCGGAGAGCGTTGCCTCTTCGATTTTTGAGAAAGCAATTATGGTGGAAGTCTCACTCTCGAGATTCGGAGAGCGGTGCCTCTTCGATTTTTGAGAAAGCAATCCTAGTGGGAGTCTGGCTCTCGAGATTCGGAAAGCGGTGCCTTTTCGATTTTTGAGAAAACGATCCTGGTGGGAGTCTGGCTCTCGAGATTCGAAAAGCGGTGCCTCTTCAATTTTTGAGCAAGTAATCCTATTGGGAGTGTTTTCTCGATGTGAGTAAAAGTTGGGCTTTTTTGCCAATTCTGCCTTGCCACGGAGAACAGAGGCTAATACACATAGGGACTTTCCAGTTACCAAGCAGTGGTGTTGTTTTTTTACCCTTATGGGTAATAATAGGGTAGCTGGACCTTCAAAATTTATGTGTCTAAACTTTGTCAGAGATCTTTGGCAAAGTTATATGTGTTACCCGAGGAGCTAATGTTGCGTGTAGGGATTGTCGACATATTTTACTCAGGAAAATCTGCTTCTCAAAATCTGGAGAGTGATGCCTCTTCGATTTTTGAACAAACGGCCATGCTGCCTTTTCTTTTATAGGGGCACCAATTGTGTGCAAGAAGTACGTTCAGAGAGTTATTGCTCGCAGGAGTTTTCCCCTTATTTTTGTACTTTAGAGATTTATTGCACCTCATTTCTCCTTCATCATTTCTGAGAATGTCTGGCCCATCTGACCGTCGTTTTGACTTGAACTTTGGTGAAGAGGCAGCCATGCCTTCTCAAGACAACATATGGCACCCATCCTTCTTATCCCCTACTGGTCATCTTACCGTTGGGGACTCTGTGATGAAAAATGATATGACCGCTACGGTGGTGGCTAGGAACCTTCTCACTCCCAAAGATAACATACTACTTTCCAAACGGTCTAATGAATTGGTTGTTAAGGATTCTCTGGCTCTCAGTGTTCAATGTGCAGTTTCTGTGTCTAATATGGCTCAACGCTTATTTGCTCGAACCTGCCAAGTTGAATCATTGGCGGCTGAAGTGATAAGTCTCAAACAGGAAATCAGAGGGCTTAAGCATGAGAATAAACAGTTGCACAAGTTCGCATATGATTATGCTACAAACATGAAGAGGAAATTCGACCAGCTGTAGGAATCTGATGGTCAGATTTTACTTGATCATCAGAGGTTTGTGGGTTTGTTCGAAAGGCATTTATTGCCTTCGTTTTCTGGGGCTGTACCGCGTAATGAAGCTCCAAATGATCAACCTTCGGTGCCTCCTCCTTCTGGGGTTCTGTCTAGTACTGAGGCTCCGAATAATCACCCTCCGGTGCCTCCTCAATCTGGGGCTCTGCCGACTGCTGAGACTTTTCCTGAACAACCTTTGTGAAGACTCCCTCTTGTTCGTTTATTTTGATTCATGTATATGTACATATTTGTAACTTATCATAGATATCAATAAACAAACTTTGCTTCATTTCAACGTATTGTGTTAAATACACCAAGGCCTTCTTCACTAAGTTCTTTGAATTTTTTCTTTTGTTGAAGCTTGTATGTTGAAGCTTTGAGAATGAAGCATGTATGTTGAGGTAGTGCTCCCTTAATTTCCCGAGTGAGGAAAACTTTTCGGTTGGAGACTTGAAAAATCCAAGTCACTGAGTAGTCGTGAGACTTCCGAGTCCCAAGGTGCAGTAGCACATGGTAAGAGTCCCCCAAGTCTCTGGTCGAAAGAGTTGACAAATGAGGAATTTCCTTTCTAAGTGGTAGCCCAAAACTCATCCTTCATATATATTTGTTATGAAAGTTGTTAGGCCCAAAGAAGAGGAGGCCTAGGCAATTTTTTTTTTCGAATTTTTAAATTTTTGAATTTTTGAAAAAAATAATATATATATATATATATTTTAAGTTTTGTAGGTGAAACTTTGGTGTTGAAGCTTTGTAGGTGAAACTTTGAGGTTGAAACTTTGTTGGGTACCATGGATTGATTTTGCTTCACACTATCTTGATCAAGATAGTGTGAAGCTTTTGTGGATGAAGCTTTTGTGGTAGGTGAAGCTTTTGTTAGTGAAGCTTTTATGGGTGAAGCTTTTATGGGTGAAGCTTTTGTGGTTGGTGAAGCTTTTATGGGTGAAGCTTTTGTGGTGAGTGAAGCTTTTGTATGTGAAGCTTTTGTGGTGGGTGAAGCTTTTGTAGGTGAAGCTTTTGTGGTGAGTGAAGCTTTTGTTGGTGAAGCTTTTATGGTTGAAGCTATTGTGGGTGAGGGTAAAGCTTTTGTGGGTGAAGCTTTTGTTGGTGAAGTTTTTGTGGGTGAAGCTTTTGTTGGTGATGCTTTTATGGGTGAAGCTTTTGTGTTGAAGCTTTGTAGGTGAAATTTTAAAGTTGAAGCTTTGTAGGTGAAGCTTTTGTGTTGAAGTTTTTGTAGGTGAAGCTTTGGAGTTGAAGCTTTGTAGGTGAAGCTTTGGAGTTGAAGCTTTGTAGGTGAAGCTTTGAGGTTGAAGCTTTGTTGGGTACCATGAATTGATTTTGCTTCACACTATCTTGATCAAGATAGTGTGAAGCTTTTGTAGGTGAAGCTTTTGTGTTGAAGCTTTTGTTATAGGTGAAGCTTTGAAAGTGAAGCTTTGAAGCTAGAGCTTTTGTAAATGAAGCTTTGATGTCGGAGCTTTGTAAATGAAGCTTTCGAAGCTGGAGCTCTGTAAATGAAGTTTTCGAAGCGGAGCTCTTGTAAATGAAGTTTTTTAAGCTGGAGCTCTGTAAATGAAGCTTTTGAAACTGGAGCTTTGTAAATGAAGCTTTTGAAGCTGGAGCTTTGTAAATGAAGTTTTCGAAGCTGGAGCTCTCCTAAGTCTTGTAAGCTGTCATCATTATTAGCACTGTGCCAAATGTCGGTGTCATACCCCAGCTTTACACATCAGTGTAACTATATAATAATTGCTTCAGTTTGCAGAAGACAACTTAATAAAATATTCATCAATGATAGTGCGTATGGGCTGTAAAGATAGTAGTCTTATCTTTATGGTTGTTTGCCATGAATGCGAATGGATGATTGAGTGTGGCAGACTTGATAATCGCTCCCTTTCATGATGAAAGTTTCATCCTTTTTCTTTCTATATTCTTTTCCTCCCTTTTTCTTTTTCTGTTGCATTGTTGGTTGTAACTCCACTTGCATACATGAAATCGTGGGTGGCTGCCTTATGCCAGAAATCTCATCACGTGTGTGGTCAGTGCTACCAGGATCAGACATAAAGTGACCATGGTACCTGTAAGTGTCCATTTCAAGAATAATGAGTCCATTTTTCAGAGCATGCTCCTTTGCTGATTTGCATGCCTGCTTTACAGCAAACACATCCATACCGTCCACCTTCAAGCCGAGAGCATAATCACTGCGCTTGTAATATGCGGGACTCTTTGCTGCTATCCACTCAACGGTACCTATTTCTTAGGGATAAGGATTGTCTGCCCTCCTAGTTGTGGTGCCATTCCATGCCCTCCTATTTTGTGCGGTCACGGTTAAGTCACGTCAATATTTTATATTAATTTTTTAATGAGATAATAAGACAAAAAACAATAAAAATATAAAATATTGACGTGGCTTAACCGTGACTGCACAAAATATGAGGGCATGGAAGGGCACCACAACTAGGAGGGGAGACAATCCTTGTCCATTTCTTAGTGATTATTCTCGCAGACCAAATTCGCAGGCAGATCCCAAAGCGCAGAAATGTTAAGCGCCTCGAACAACTGCCCCTAATTGGCTGCACCTTCACCATAGAAAGCAAACGTCACCGTTTCGTCCTTGGAGTACTTCTGCCCAAAAGCGAATCCGCATCCCAGCGGAATCTGAGCGCCCACAATGCCGTGGCCGCCATAGAACCCGGCGTCCTTCTTGTAGAAATGCATCGACCCACATTTCCCTTTGGAGCAGCCATCCTTGCGCTCCATAAGCTTCGAGAAAATTTGCAGGAGGGTAGCGAGGAGATGACGGTTGGACTACGATTGCCGCGACGGACTGGCGATCTTCGGGTTCTGATAACGGGCTCTTTCTAGAAGAAACCATGGGGAGTTGATCGGAATATTTGGAAAGAAAGACGGCAAAAGGATTCAGGTGGTTTCTTTTGAGTAAAGAGAGTGTGGAGCTCGCAAATGTTTTTGTGGTGTTTTGATGGAGGCGTTTATTTCTTCTTGCGCTGTTCATCGTAGGGGAGCCCATCTAGGAAGATTCCATCTCGAATAGAAAGATCACCTACTTGACATAGGAGGTCCAACATGGGTAGTCCTCCAGCAAGAGAGAAACATTCGAGTCACCTTAAGTCTTCGAAGCATGCAAGGTCCCCTTCTCATCCTGGTCGCTCTCCTTCTCCCCGAACAAAACGGTTAAGAAGAGCTCAAGCTGACAGAGAGGTTGAGAGAGAACTTCACCGTCAGATCAACAGCGCAGGAGTGGGCATCGATCTTCCTCATCTCAACCTCGGGAGCATCAACAACATCAAAAGAGCATCAAAACAAAGCTGTATGCGAACAATGAAACCGGAGTTCCTTGGAAGCGTCGACCACCTCAATTCTAGTGTTGTTCGTGTTCATGGTGGTGCCTGTAATTCCTCCATTTCACCCCAATTCCAAAACGTGTTTTAAATTTTTTTTTTTTTTTTTTTTTTTTTTGCTGTTTGTAGTCCAAAATTTGATCTTTTATTTAGGGATGTGCTATCCATACATCTCATTTTACTTCTCACACATCCTTTGTTAATTTCTGTTCGTTGATCTTCTTCAATTCATCAATTCCGACGGCCGAAAATTAAAAAGATGTGTGAGAAGTAAAAAAGGGTGTGTGGATATCACACCCCTTTATTCATCCTCAAATGTCTAAAGATTAGAAAAGAAAATAAGACACATGACTACAAGAACTCCATGAATCATACAAGTTGAATCCCATGTCATTTGGACTCTCTTCCTATTTCTTCCTTCTTCTCCACACCATCAAAAGGACTGGGTAGGAATAAACCGTTTTTATTTTCGAATTTGAAGAGATGAGAAGAGAGAGAAATCAAAATATTATCATAATAATTTTCATTATTGCAGAGGTATAAATGTATAATTTCCTTTCTTATTCCAAAATAGTTAATAGACCAATGCAATTCTAACTGTTAAAATGGGTTTGATTTAAGGGTTTAAATATATATATATTAAAATCTTACCTGTAAGCGTCCGCACATGATTGAGGTTGTAAATATTATCGATTGAGGTCACTTATTGTTGTTGGTCACGACAATCCTAAATTTTTGGAGTGGAACCAGTATGACACTCTACTCTCTACCCTAAGTATGCATATTCTATGCGGTGAAATGGTAATGAGATCTACATGCAAATAAACCAAATATTAGAAAGAGAAACCTCTCGTAATTAGTAACATTAATACAATCGAAAATTAGAGCATTTCTGAAAGCGGTAGGGAAAGTTCAATGAGACACTACTAAACTCTAAGCATGGATGCCTTTTCTGCAAAGCAAATATGACCTTGATGCAGGTTTGGGAGAAATAGGGGCAAAGAAAAAGGAAAAAAAAATGAGAAGGAAGAAATTAATAGAAAGATTTATAGGAAGAAAATGGTCAAATATTAGCCCATATATAGAAGGGTGGTGCTATTTACACTCTTTTTTACCTTTCATTGTCCACACACTCCTCCTAATATTCGGTCATTGGATCGAATAAATTAAAAATAATTAAATGACATAAATTAACAGAGAGTGTGTAGAAAGTGAAAGGGGATTTATGGATAACATTACCCGATATAGGCCTGGTTTGGTACTGAGGTGATTTTGAAAAAGTGGGTATCAAAAAAAGCTAGGAGCTTTTTTGTGTTTGGTAAACATTCAGTTTTAGCTTTTTTTCACAGTTTTGGGTGAAAAAAAAGCCAAAAACACAAGCTGCAAAACCCAGCTTTGAAAAACCGGCTTTTTCACATCTTTTTACATAAAAGTTTAGCAAGCACTATAATACTGTTTTTTTTTTTCTTTTTCAAAAGCAGTTTTACAAAAAAATTTACCAAACACTCTGCTGCTTTATTTCACAGCTGCTTATTCTCATAGCACAGTAGAAGCAATTTTTTTTCAAAGCACAGCAATTCCAAACCAGTCCATAGAAATGTCAAACTCAACTATATTGTGCGTCACCTTAATTTGCACTTAAAATATATATCGAGTCGTCAAGCAGGTTAGGCCATCTAATTCTCTGAGTTGTTTAAAGAATTGCATGATTAGAAAAGTAGTGGGCAAGAAATGGTGATTTCTTTTTTGTTTTTTTAAGTTTGCTATTTTTATCTTAGCGATTTGATTGATGATATTTGGTATGATACTTATGAAATCGATGATATCGTTGAGATTGATATTCAAATATTTCTTCTTAGAAAGTATTAATTTGACCCTGTCAACGGAACCACCACCCCATAGTATATTGCCGTCAGAAGCCTGTATTTCTTAGATTATTTAAAGCTTATATCCATCACGCGTAGGGATGACAACGGAGTGAACGGTAGTCCGAATTCGGTGCCCCTCCGCCAGTTCTTTCTTCAAAAAAAAAAATAGTAAAAGAATCGTAACGTAATACTGCAAATATATTTCATTCATATAATACAAATTTCTTAGCTTTGCCAACTTTTTTTATTTTTTATTACCATGACTAAATAATTTAAGCACCGAGTTAGTAACTCGGTCTGCTTAACGACGGTCCGAGTTAACTCACTGGGGAGCTTACAGAATTGTCGGCAACATGATCAATTTGTATAGATTTGGGGTGGGAAATTTAGGCATTTTGGAGGGCCATGTGTGTCAATTTGCATGATCAACATATGTGTATACTTTTTGTATGTTTCTGCTGCATTGTAAATCTCTTTTGTGTAAGACACTGTCCGGTAATAATATTTGATTGCAAAGACAAATTTGCCCTTGTTTTCTTATGTTGGATCCCATCATGGAGTCCCGACGTAAGTAAAATTACACACTTTGTGCAGTCACATTCTCTAAAATTTAACAAGAAAGGTCAATCAGCAATGCCATTATGGATCTGGGATTTAATCTAAACTATTATTATATTGCTTAATTACATGTGATTAGTGTTTTGATTAGGGTTTTGATGTGTTAATAGGAGGAGGGGTTGCAGAAATTCCAAGCAGAAGTGGAGGAGGAGGAAGAGAAGGAACAATGCAGTCCGGTTTCTGTTGGACCCTCCGTTCCAAGACGATGATGAGGGACATGACGATGAAGACAGTTTTGATTTGTAGTGCAGCTATGCCAATGTGCAGAGTATGTAATAATTCCCATGCTGTACTAAACTTTGTTTAATCTTTATACCCTTGTTTGCTGGTTGTGTGGTCCTTTTCAATGAGCTTGTTACTGTTTGTTACGTAGGACATGAAAGTTCAAAGCAAAGATTGTTTTTATCATGACACTATGCTTATCTTTGTGGGATCCATAGCCAGATTGCTTCTCCATGTTCTTATCGGTGTTTTGGTTCAGGTATCGATGTTATATACGTGATTTTGCAGTGATCATAACTGCATATGTGAACCCTATTAAGGCAGATACTGAAAGAGATCAGCAAGCTGTTAGTTAGCTAAAACTGTAAAACTTTAGTTGTGGTTTTTCTGTAATTAGTTGTAGGAGCTAAGGGTATTAAGAGTATTAATGCATCAGGTTTCTACCTATATATACTCAATTGTACTGTGTAATTATTCAAGGAATGTGAATCATTTTTTACAGAGATACTTTCTGTTTCTATATGGTATCAAGTTGCCAACCGCCTCACGGCTCTCCCTCACCCACCACCTCGATCTTCTTCCGCTCATCGTCTTGATCGATTTCTTCCGATTTCTTGATCGATTTCTTCCAATTTCTTGATTGATCTCTGTCTTCGATCTGTAATTTCTGTCACTTTTCATCCTGGCATCCACCTCTGAATCTTCATCTCCGATGGCTTCACCGCCATTACCAAACCATAATCCCCCAAATTCGTATCTGTCTTTTACGATTCAGAACATCGGCAGTATGGTTCCTATCAAGCTCAAGCGCACCAACTATCTCCCATGGCGTGCCTTGTTTGCTCCTATTCTGCGTCACTACAAGCTTCTTGGTCTCATTGATGGTACTGAGCCATGTCTGGCTCCTCTTCTCCCTGATCGCTCTATGAATCCAGCGTTTGAGCAGTGGTTTGAGAAAGATCAAAATCTGTTGATCTGGTTGAATTCGACACTCTCTGAAGATCTCATTCCTTTCACGGTTGGAGTGTCTACATCTCGAGAGCTTTGGCAGAAACTTGAACAACGTTTTGGTGGCGTCTCTGATGCTCATGTTCATCAACTTTGCTCTCGTCTACACTCGATTGATCACACGGGTCCTCTTATTTCCAATCCCACTGAGTACAGGTCCATTGTTGGTGGTCTGCAATACTTAACATGGACTCGTCCTGACCTCTCGTTTGCAGTCAATCAAATCTGCCAGTTCATGCATGCTCCTCGGGACCAACACTTGCAGGCTGCCAAACGTGTTCTTCGTTATCTCAAAGGTACTATATCTGAAGGCCTTTGGTTCAAAAAGGGTTCTCTCAACCTTACTGCCTTCTCCGATGCAGACTGGGCAGGATGTACCTTTGATCGACGTTCCACCAGTGGTTATTGTGTTTTTTGGGGTTCCAATCTTATTAGTTGGAGTGCCAAGAAACAACCTATTGTTGCCCGCTCCTCTACTGAAGCTGAATACCGCTCTCTAGCTCACACTGCTGCTGAAATTACATGGATCTGTAAAATTTTCCGTAATATTAACTTCTCTCTTTCCCAAGTTCCCACTCTCTGGTGTGACAACATTTCTGCAATCTCTCTAGCTTCTAATCCGGTGTTTCATGCCCGGACCAAACATATTGAAATCGACTATCACTACATTCGAGAATTAGTCTTGGCTAAGCTTCTCAAAGTTCAGTTTATCTGTATTCAAGATCAATTGGCTGATATTCACACCAAGTCTTTGTCCAAAAGTCGGTTCAGTTATCTCAAATCCAAGCTTCCCCTTGGTTCCGTGGTTGATCCCAAGCTCAGCTTGAGGGGGTGTATTAAGGCAGAAACTGAAAGAGATCAGCAAGCTGTTAGTTAGCTAAAACTGTAAAACTTTAGTTGTGGTTTTTCTGTAATTAGTTGTAGAAGCTAAGGGTATTAAGAGTATTAATGCATCAGGTTTCTACCTATATATACTCAATTGTACTGTGTAATTATTCAAGGAATGTGAATCATTTTTTGCAGAGATACTTTCTGTTTCTATAAACCCGCAGTTCTGGTTTCTGATGTCAATGTGCATGTGTTAGTTCATCAACCCTAGTTGTTCATTTCAAATTTGTGATTGTGTTTTGAAAGTTTTTAGCGGTTTTCAGTTTTGATCAAATCCTTATTGTTCATTTATAGGCTCATTGATTGCCCTGCTTCAGAATATGGCAATTATTCACCTATTTTCTGCATTTCTTCTTCCCGTTTTGTTATGGAACCTGTTGAAGGCACAAGAGTTGTTTCCCCCGCTCTCTGTTTTTCCTCGGTGTTATTACAGTTACATAAAGATCCGTATATAGGACACGAGAGTAGGAGAGGATCAGTTCTAATAGCTTAATATTTAGGTTTTCTTCTTTTGGTCAAAATCTTTATATATATTTAGTTTGGATGCTTCAATTAATGTGATATTAGAATCATCATGTATCACCCTTCTTGTGTTTTTAATCGTCTGAAAAATTCGAATCTGAAACATTTTTATTATTGCGAAAAAAAGTAACACTAAACTATCAAATCCAAGTATAAAAGTTTGAATCAACCGAAAATAAGGCATGACCACTTGAAAGAGATATTTTGTGTTTGAGGAAGTATTAACTAATGAAGTACTATCACCTAGTTGTTATCGAATAAGATGGGCTAACTTACTTATGCATAACCGCTAAATATATCAGTTGCTTATGAATGGTGGTGTTGTGGATTAATTACACTATATGGGCTTTTTTTTTAACCGAATGAGCATCACAAGATGTCTCTTGACGGAAGGGGACAGATATATAGCCATAAACTGCTTCCTGCAAGTTTTAAAAAAGCTTTTACTAATATTTTCTGCATGCATAATGCAGGAGCAGACAAGTTTTCCTAGTTTCTATGGTACGGGCCAACTCAATCATGAAATTGATTCCAAGTTTCAAATTCAGTTTGAATTTCTTAATAATGGTCTTTAAACTTCTAAAATAAAAATATCATAATGGACTTTGATGTTGCAAGAGGATATATTTTTTTTAACAAATGATATCATTTGCACTAAGGGACATGAGTTTTCTAATAATTCATGGGCTTTAAGTTGGCTTTGGTTTATTATGTTGTCAAATATTTTCAGCATTTCGATTTAAATTAATATAATTTTGTAGTTAATACGCATTTGGTCTTCAGGGGTCCTCAAAGTGAGGATCTTAAGAGAGCAGGACTGTCAAAGTTTATTTGTTGGATTTCAAATTCACCTTTAGCAAGAATCGAATCTAAGACTTTTCATTTACAAATGAAGAAGAATACTACTAGACTATAGTATTAAGTGGTGATGTTGCAAAAGTTAGAGCAGTCAACCAATAAAATGGTAGTTGGATTAAGCAAGTTTTGACCTTTATAGTTGCATTTAATTATAAGAAAAACTAACGAAAAATCTAAAAAAAAAAAAAAATAGTTTTAATGAAAAATGACAAATAAAGGTGTAGTGAATAGTACCAGGAAAGGTAAAAATGTGATTTTTCGTTAAAAGTAAACAATATTAGGAGTGTTTTGTTAAAACTTATCAATTCTCCCTAGTCGTTGTCTTGCTGTACAATCAAACCAAATTGTCTTCCCTCTACCATTTTCCCTTGATTAATCCCCATTGCAGAAGAAATAAAGCAACTTCAAATTTCACCACCACAATTCATCACCACATCCATCATCACCTCCAACACAACTACTCAGATGGGCCCCAATCCACCGCAAAAACAGCAACAACCCAACAACAACAGTCATCCAATCCGCATCTGGGAAGCGAACAAGGATCTGTTGGGCACCATGTACCAGATCATGTCAGAACCCCCAAGACTCCTAAGCAATGCAGCAGGAAAACCCTCCTGCTGCATCCTCAGAGTCCCACAGAGCCTTGTCGAGATAAACGGTAAGTCCTACAACCCCCACATCGTCTCAATCGGTCCTTACCACAGAGGAGAGACACGTCTCAAGATGATCGAAGAGCACAAGTGGAAATACCTGGGTTCCTTGCTTGCAAGGACAGAGCCCAAAGGTTTGACTTTAAGGGACTACTTGAAGGCCTTGGAGCCATTGGAACAAAAAGCTAGAGAGTGTTACTCAGAAAGCATAAATCTTAGCACGGATGAATTTTTGGAAATGTTGGTTCTTGATGGTTGCTTTATAATCGAATTGTTTCGAAAATTTGGGCTTTTGGTTCGGTTCGAGCGTGACGATCCTCTTGTTAACATGGTTTGGATAATCCCATTTTTGGCTAGGGATTTTCTTAGGCTTGAAAATCAAATGCCCTACTTTGTTCTTCTGACCTTGTTTGATCTCACAACTATGGAAGAACATAAAGAAAATGGGAAGTCATTGTCGTTGCTTGCCTTGGAATTCTTCAACAACCATATGCAGAGGCCTGATCATGTCATTCAAAAGCACCACAATCTTACAGGCATGCTCTCTCAAACTTCAATGATATTCTAAAATTAAGTTCTCTGTTTTGTTTTTGTTACTTGAAAAGTGATCCAAAGCTTAACCTATCTTTTTTTTTGAACGAGGCTTAACCTATCTTAATAGGGGCCGAGAGAACGTAGGCCCGGGCTTAGACATGCCCCCTCCCAAATTTCCCCTTGCGAGATGCTTAATTATATTATTTTGCCAAAATCGTGAAAATATTAAGTTATTAAGTGGCTCTCCTCTCTTCTTTGTATCACCTCTTATGTCTAAAACCTTCATAAGTTGTATATATTCTGTCAACATGAATGAGTATTAGATTACAAATTAATACAAAGGTAAATGAAAGAAAAAAAAAAAACAGGGATTTATGTATCAAGTTGAAAAATTAGCTTAATTTGTCAAAAAAAAAAAAAAAGATGGAATTTTTGTTCAGGTGCCTCTCTTTGTTTTATTTTTGGCTCCGCCCATGACCCAAACCCTACTCTATTTTCCTGCCTTCAAGCGTTGAGTTCAATAATTTTATTTAACATATGATTCTCATGATTTTGGGTGTAATGAAGCAGAAAAATAAACTAGAGTTTGGGACAAGGGTTACTTGGGTATGAACATGGGTGACGTCAGGCTGACGGTGGATCGCCTCAAGCAAGGTCTCAAGCCATTTTCGTCTGACTGCTTGGCCCGTGGGAGATGGGCCCACCCAATATGTGGGGCAATTGACATGGGCTGGAGTAGATTTTGGAGTGGTTGGGGGATTGAATCACTTAATAGGTGGGGCAATTTGTAGAGATGGAGTTGCTCCTGTAGTAAACTCAGAAGCTTTTACCTTTTTTTGGAAAGAACACTAATATAAGAAACAATATTTTTCTCATATATTTTTACATAGATTTTCTTCGGTACATGAATTTTCTGACCCTCTATATGTTAACATCGATGTTTTATACCTTGTTTGAAGGTATGCATTTGCTTGACTTGTTACGCTCAAGTGTTATACCACCAGGCCATGAAGAGCCACGTAGCAGCAACACCATCCCAACACATACCATCCACTGTGTCTCGAAGCTTCGCCGTGCCGGAATTAAGCTCAATCTGGGCAAGGACGAAAGCTTCTTGGTGATCAAATTCAAGAGCGGTGTCATCGAAATGCCGCCTATAACAATCGACGATTTCATGAGCTCGTTCTTACTGAATTGTGTGGCCTATGAGCAATGCCACAAGTCAAGTTCTAAGCACATCACCACCTACGCCACATTGCTCGATTGCCTTGTGAACACATACAAGGATGTTGAGTATTTGTGTGACCGTGACATCATCGAGAATTGCTTTGGGAACGATGGGGAAGTTGCTCGATTTATTAATAATTTGGGGAAGGATGTAGCTTTTGATATGGATAGATGTTACTTGGCTAAGTTGTTCAATGATGTGCATCACTATTATGGGAATACTTGGCATGTTCAATGGGCTAGCTTCAAGTACACTTATTTTGATACTCCATGGTCCTTCATATCTGCGTTTGCTGCTCTGATTTTGTTGATACTCACCTTCATGCAGACCTTCTACACTGTTTTGAGCTATTACCATCCTTGAAAACTTACAGATATGGTTTTTGATAAATATTTAATTATTTTAATAGTGTTTAGACGCTTACCAGTTAGGATTATAATATGATATTAAGGTCTTTTGATATGTTTCAATTCTACAGTTAGTGGCTTATATATATATATATATATATATATTAAAATCTTACCTGTAAGCATCCGCACATGATTGAGGTCGCTTATTGTTGTTGGTCACGATAATCCTAAATTTTTGGAGTGGAACTATTATGACACTCTACTCTCTACCCTAAGTGTGCATATTTTATGCAGTGAAATGGTAATGAGATCTACATGCAAGTAAACCAAAAATTAGAAAGAGAAACCTCTCGCAATTAGTAACATTAATACAATCGAAAATTAAAGCATTTCTGAAAGCGGTAGGGAAAGTTCAATGAGACTCTACTAAACACTAAGCATGGATGCCTTTTTTGCAAAGCAAATATGACCTTGGTGCAGGTTTGGGAGAAAATAGGGGCAAAGAAAAAGGACAAAAAATGAGAAGGAAGAAATTAATAGAAAGATCGATAGGAAGAAAATGGTCAAATATTAGTCCACACTCTTTTTTACTTTTCATTATCCACAAACTCCTCTCAATTTTCGACAATTTGATCGAATAAAATGAAAATAATTAAATGATACAAATTAACAAAAAATGTGTGAAAAGTGAAAAGATATTTGTGGATAGCATCATCTTATATAAAAATGTCAAACTCAACTATATTGGCAGTCACCTTAATTTGCACTTAAAATATATATCAAGCAGGTTAGGCCATCTAATTTTTTGAGTTGTTTAAAGAATTGCATGATTAGAAAAGTAGTGGGCAAGAGATGGTGATTTCTTTTTTGTTTTTTTTAAGTTTGCTATTTTTATCTTAGATTATTTAAGCTTATATCCATCACGCGTAGGGATGACAACGGAGTGAACGGTAGTCTGGAATGCCCATTACCATCTACCCTCCGCCGGATAATCGAGGACCGCGTCCGAATTCGGTGCCCCTCCGCCAGTTCGTTCTTCAACAAAATAATAAAAGAATCGTAATGTAATACTGCAAATATATTTCATTCATATAATACAAATACACTACCAAAGTAAAATATAGACAAACTGATACCAACTAGAGGCAAATTAAACCTCGAAGAATCAAATATGCTCTGATACCAAGTTGAAAAATAGAGTACACATGGCAAACAAACAAAAAGATGAATAAACCGACTAGAAACGAATATAATTTTATTAAAACTGAAAAAAAAAGTTTGTCGTAACGGCTACAAACTAAGGATTACATTGTGACTGATTGACTTCTAAGTACAGTACAAACCATCCTATTTATAAATTATAGGACAAACAAAAGCAAACCCTAACTTAATGAGTAAGACAAATAAACTTAATGAGCACAGAATCCTAATCCTTAAGCCACAAAAACAAAAAAACAAAAAAAAACAAAACAAAAAAAAACAAAAAACAAAAAACTTAAAATAACAATAATATTAAAACTAATTTTCCAACATCAAATTAAATGTGTTTCAGGGTGAAAATAGAGATGAGGGTTGGAATCCCGTTCTCGCCCCATTAAGCGGGCCCCTACAGGTAAGAGTAAAAAGGTTAGTAATGGCCAACCTTACGGTGACCTAACTTCAAACTCTTTTTAATTTGGTAACAAATTTGCATTTGTGAAGGTCGAACTTAATATCATACATTTGTGTGTGAAGAAAAAATATTGTTATATCGTAATGCTATTATGCTAGTGGCAACTTTAACCACTTTAAACTTGGAGGCTATCTTTACACATTAATTCCTCATTATTCAAAACAACGTTACTAGAATTCCTGTGCATTTATTTACCAAACATATTTAGTATTTACCAATGTCATGGAAGACCAAGACCATGAACGAATCAATCTGCTATGCCGCCACAGTAATTTCCATTTCATAAAAAATTACTCAATAATTAAAAATGCATACACATGCATGCATGTGCAAATAGACTATGAATATTTAATTAGGACACAAATCAAACTTTAAATCAACGAGTAGCAAAGTTTAAAGGCTAGACTATGAATATTTAATTAGGACGCAAATCAAACTTTAGTCTCTTGTCTTGTGCTTGAAGGCTTGACTGTTTCTCAAAGTTGAAATTTTGATTTTTCAACTCATCTTTCGTAATATTGACTGCTTTCAACTGCAACCTTTGAAATTTTTTTTTTTGACCAGTTGTCATGCTCAATATCCTCACGTCCCAGTCCCTATATATACCCGAGCATGGAAATGATTTGATACATACATCTTGTATCCTTACGACATTTGCTATCGCATTTTCTTCAATTCAAACCCTATTTTCTGTTGTAGGAAATCACACCGTTTATGTTCGAAGCTGCGTCTATTTTTACAGAATCGTGAGTTCAGAAACCTTTGCAGGGAAAACTTCAGGACTGGTTGAATTTCGTCAACCCACAAGACCAATAGACTACAAGATGAGTTCAATATCGGAGTTAGCATCAATATTTCCTTATCCTACAAAACCAGTTAGCATAGACAATATGACTAGTACTCCGAGTCATTTGCCACAAACGGCAGACTTCCACGACAATTTGTTGATCATGAGCATGTATATGTGGCGGCACCACCAACCAAGCCACCAGCGGAAGAGGAAGATAGGGAAGCTGTTGATGGGTTACGTGGATTCATTTCGGAGCTTTGTGAAAGAGTTCCGGCAAGAATAGCAGAACAACTACTGAACATGGATGGAAACAAAGGTCAAGCCACTGTGCAAAAGGGTGCTACGCGCGGCCTGCAAGGATCAATGGAGGAGTTGTCACATAAGCTTGAGCGCTTCAAGATACGAACTTTAGATATCGTAGGGGTTGTGAAGGAGGAAGAGAAGCAATAACTGACCAATTTATCAAGAGAATTGTTCCTAGCAATTAAAGTAATTTTTTAAAAGTATCAATAACAACTTCTTTTATTAATTACTCATCTGATCGTGCAAGGAGCCTTTTCAATGGAACCCACAGATCATAGTTATATAGGTAATGTTAGGAAGATTAAATTTGTAGAAATGAGTACGTTTCAAATCATTAACTTCCATGTCATTTAGTTTACAGAATTTTAATCAGTAGCAAAGTCAGAATGAGTGTTGGGAGAATACCCAAAAAAAAAAAAAAGAGGAATTTCAAAAAATTTCTACCCAGAGGCTTCACAGAAGGTCTCACGGCAGTTTTGCATTTATTCACTTATTTCTTTTGCATAACCGTACAAATTGTGGCATATTTTTAATATCTTAAGTTCACTACTGTTGTGAACTTTCCTAATTTAAGTATGATTGTGTAAATTACAGATTAGATTTTATTCTAGTTATTCTTTCCTATATGGACTTGTATTCCTTGGGAATGAATGATTTCTTACCCTTTTACTACTATAAATAAAGGCACTACGTAGGGGGATAACATATCTCTCAACACACATATTCCCCTACAATTCTACAAACACATCTTCTCTCTCTCTCTTCCCTTGCCGCCAGCCCTCTCCCTTTAGTCGGATTAAATAGGCTACAACACGTTATCAACACACTCCTACCGCTGCGCTTACGAATCTGAGGTTGAAGTTTTTCTGCATCAAACCAGTTCATCCATATCATCATGCAATCAGGTTCTTCCAAAACAATGGTTTTTATCTCAATATTTTTTCAGCCCTGATAGCATGAACATTCGCCATAATGCATGACCCAACTTTACGTTTTTTGAATTTTAGATTCTACATAAATTGTGTATGCATTATATTCATAATTGTTAAATTATGTGAATTTGATATTGCCATGTGACACGCCCGACCCTGATATCTTCCAAACACCAGGGTAGACACGTGTAACGAAGCCATACTAACATGCATGACAAATAACAACATAAATAAAAGTTATGAATTTTAATATAATGAATATGTAATTGAGGAATGTGTTCAGAGCATACTACTAATCTAGAACACTAAAAAGAAATAATACAAAATTGAATGAATAAAGGGATGGATCCTACACCGAGAGGACTTGAAGGTGCTCTCGGTGCCAATGCGGAAGTGCCTTGACGCCGGGATTGTACGCTTCGATTCTAAATCCTAAGGGGGCTCAAAACAAAACATGAGTGGACCAAGTTGATATATAAATAGTACTAAAACAGTTATTCAACGTACTAACCCCCAAAGTTTATGAAAACTCATAGCATAAGAAGTAGTAGGTTTTCCGAAAACCCTAGCATGCCATAAAACCTTTCAAAAGCATATATAATAAATAGTGTGCCAAGTAGTGGTATCATAGTCGCATGTGGTACTACATCTCCAAGCCCAAAGCCAATGACTATATCTCCTAGCCCGAAGCCAATGACTATATCTCCCAGCCCGAAGCCAATAACTATATCTCCCAGCCCGAAGCCAATGTACAAGTATCTTCGCCCATAGGTAGAACAGTGACCACTAGATAAGCACAAAAATCATTGAACATAATATTTCCAAACATAAGTACATATATCTCAACGGAGCTCAGTAGCTCAAACATCATATCTTAAAACATCTTCATAGTATATAGTCATCCATCATATATACTACAAAGAACATGAAAATCGATAAAGTATGGTATTCCAAAATATTCTCAGTAAAGCTTAAGTGTAAATCTAATTTACCCATAAAACGTTTCATCAAACGTAACCATTAAATCATGTTTTTCATGTATGCATTTCTACTATTAAAATATGCATTTTAGAAGGGGTCCACTCACAAATACTCCATCATCGAAGAGCCGTACGAAATAGAAGGGAAGGAAACACTGCTAGTAATTGTACCTAAGCACATAAAGGTCCAATTAATAAAACTATACTCAAACGATTGAATTTCAGGAAACAAACATCCTAAACAGATCCAGTACATCGAAATTAGCTTAGGAGGGATCCCGACCTAAACCCGAAAAAGTCAACGTTGATTGGTCAACGGTCAATTGTCAAAGTTAATAATCAGCGTTGACCGGAAGTAACGGTCAATGGGGTCGGGTCAACAGGTTTGGGCCGTAAGTTGGGCCGAGAGTCTGGGTGGGATTCTTTGGCCCAAAGGTCTGGGTTTGGGTCCTAATGGTTTTTGGGCTGGGCTAAGTAATCGAGCTTGGGCCCAAATTCAATTGGGTCAACAAGGTTGGGTTGGATTTGGTTAGTATTTATGGGTTTGGGTTAGGTTTAAAGAGCCAATGTTTTGGGTCGGGGGTTAAAGGGTTTATAAGTTTGGGTTTGGTAACGGGTCCTAGTAGTTGGGTTAGATTGGGTTAGGGACTTGGGCCCGATTCTTGGTCTGGGTTAGATTTAATAGGAAACAGGTTTGGGCATGGGGTAAATGGGGCTGGGTTGGCTGATTGGGCCGCTTCTATGGCCTAATCCTTTAGGTTGGTTTTAGGGTCACTGGACCCAAAGGAAGATGAAGGCCGAATTTCGGCAGGAATTTCCTGAGTTCCGATGGAGCTAAAAACTCAACCAAAACATGCAATCTAATACACCAAATTGAAGCCCAAAAAATAAGGAATCGAAATATACCTATCTTGTGGCCTGAAGTGGCCGGAATTGGCCGAAAAAGAGCTCAAAACCATCGGACCTTGCTGAACAAACTGAGTTCTTTACTCCTACGGATTCTGTGCAATCTCATCATTCCCATTACATAACCTAGGTAAAAAATAAACCACAAAGACGAAAATGAAAAGATTCTAGGTATCCTGAGGCTTACTTAAGTTGGAGAGGCGAGACATCTCGTCGGAGTTCTTCCTTCACATCGTGGCTCAATGGTCTGTGCGTCTTCATCGAGTTTAAAGGATGCAAGAAAGGCCGAATGATGGTGGTGTGATGGTTGTTGCCTATGTGTATGTAAGTGTGGGTATGTGGGTTGGTTCTGGGGGAAAAGAGAGCTAAGGGAGAGAGAGTTGTGCGAGAAAGAGAGTGAGTGAACTAAAAGGGAGAATGAACTCGAGGAAGAGGAAAGAGGGGACGAACTGCCACATGGCAGCCAAGGAAGAAAGGGGAACTGGGAGACCAAAACAGGGGATGGCCCCTTGGGCACACCATTTAACACCAAAAACAATATTTTAGACAAAAATCCTACATTCAAAATGAAATTACCAAAAATACCTTTCGTTCTATAAAAATCTGGGACGGGTTGTCACAATCTACCCCTGTTAAATAAAATTTCGTCCTGAAATTTGAAATAACTTGATACACTAAAATGCTTGAAAATAGGAAGAAGAAAAATATATATGTATAGAAGAAATCAAGTCAGAGCGGTTGCACGAAAGGGAAAATGCCACCCCGTCGCTCGAGTTGCAATGATTCCATCTTTCGTGCCTCCAAGCTCACACTTTCTTCCCCCGTCAGTGTAAAAGTAGAAAATATACTTTATAAAGATATAAAGTCAAAAATGTAAAATGACATAAGCTCAAAATAAGTATGTGAAGTACGATGACGTCAAAATAGCTGTGTACTAACATAGAGGTAAAAAAATTTGTCTTGAACTCAACAGTGAGAGTGGAAAAGACTCGACCAAGCAGTTGTAACCTCGAAATACATTAAAACTATAATAAGGTAATTTAAAATACTTGTATTGAAAATCAAAATAAAAAATGAAAGTGGGTCTCGCCCGCACATACGTAACGTCACGTACTACGAGAAAGAGTGTTTCTGGGTCAAGTCCTAACCATAACAAATCCATAACAACTGCCGTAGATGGGTCTACCTACCCACTTGATTAATGAACCCAACGAATAAGCCATCGATATCACAATCTGCAGCCCGCAATATCGACAACACATTGTTGTCTCGATAAACAAGTAGTAATTTCCCAAGGGTGCGCAATTACCATTTTTACCCCATAACGTGAGAATGCGCATAGATCGTTTAATTGTCACCTTGACTGTGTTGTCATACCTTTCACATCGCACCAATCAAATTTCCTAGAAGTGTTTCGACATCCACGTACTCACGAATAATAAGGGCCTGGAGTGAAGCAGTGGAAAGATGCATTGAGACGAACACATTTTGTTGGAAAAGAACTACTAGATTACGATATGATGTTTATGAATTGTAGCAAGGTAATGAGAGGTGACTATTCCTTTATGTATGAAGATAGTAATTGGTGATTCAATCCGCTAACCAACTGCACTACATTATTCATCAATCTCTTACTAAAAGACGGCTCAAACCTTACACCCACGTGGAACTCTTCCTGGTAAGTCTAGTAAGCTTGTGAAAAGATTATGTTCCTAACATTCCTGTCCGAAACAATAAGAACTGGGCTCACACTTTAATTGAGTCGATCCCTCGTGAAATCCTTACGGATTGAGCGAGAAACCATGTCAAGAAGGCTATAAGAACACTCAAGAATTTAATGGTCAAAACAAGTCCATCAAAGCTAGGAAACAAGATAATTGGACCGAATGCGTAACTTTGATGTACGAATACGTGTAAGTACCTAACTTGATTTAGTGGTGGTAAGTCGAGATAGTTGAGAGTGGACTCGACTCGGTGGTAGTCTAAAGAAATCTGATAGACGGGAACATAACCTTTTTCCCCATTCAAACTTTCACAACAACTTGTTACAACGACAAACTCAGGGAATAATAATCTTAGGGATATTCAATCACCGGTGGTAATGTTTCGCTCGATATAATGTTAAAAAGTGGTTGAATGACTAATGGTTCCAGCTAAAACTTTCAGATCTGAGAGGTTTTCCTAAACTGTCTGTCTGTTTTAGAAATAATGCGAAATGTCGTAGGGTAAGCACGAATGCACTAGAATGCTTCCCAGGACCAGAAGATGAATCCGGGATTACGGTCGCAACCGATGGTAATTGAGACGTCAGTTTAACAAAGTCTATGATGAAGAATTTTGCCAAGTGGTCAAAAGTATAGTCATCACTGACTGGTAGATAATACGACGAGTTAGTTGATCAACAAATACTGAAACATCAGCATAGTCTCCATGAGTACAAGGTGGTTTATACATGAAATCTATGGTGACACTCATCCGCTTCCGTTCGCATCCCCAGTGGGTCCCCGACAACCCAAAAAGGATAACCATGGAAATTTCTTCCCACCTCCAAACAAGAATATAAGGAATATTGAGGTAAGCCCTATGGCTTCCATCTCACTGCTTCCATTTCAAACTCAGCTATTTCTATATGAAACACACTATAACTTCTTTGGTAAAAAAGGATGTAACATTTCTAGCTATAAAGAAAACATCACCAGATTTTACAGTAAGGAAGATCGTTACCAGCTCTAGGTCAATGACAGAATGGTTCATATCAAGCGGTTCCAACCGTCAAGAGGCACACGCGTGACTCAATTCTACTGTATCAGCGTGCGGCTAAACATTTAATAATGTGCTAACTCTATACAAAAACAACATTCGAAGAATTTGACGTACAGCTGACAATTAATGTTTAGTGAACTTGACCTTGTGGTTGGAGTAAGCAAGAAGGTTATCAATAGAACAATCGCCAAGAATTGTTCTAAAGATCCACATGAATTTCCTCAGCGGGAATGAGTTCGAGGACATTGGTTCGATCCCACCAACTAACACTTACTAAACTTCACAACATCTAGCGCTCACTCACTTTCTCCAACATAAACTTCTATGTTTCGAGCCATTTCAATAAAGATATGACTCTGCTCACCATTCCTAGGGAACACATGTCGTAGAGTAACATCACCGTTTCAGAACACTCAAGTTGGTCACATCCAAATCATACCATTAAAAACTTTCCATTTCCAAACACTCATGTTGCAGAGTGGCATCGCCATCTTGGATCATCAGCTAGTCTTACCTAGACTTCCTCTTATTGATATTTTTAAATTCAGGCCGCTTCAATGCAAAATAGACTATGCCTATAATCACTGTTCTAAAAATCTCCGCCTAGCGCCGCCTAGGCCCCGCCTAGCGCCGACTAGGCCCCGCCTAGGCGCTAGGCCCCAGCCCACCGCTTAGACCACCTAGGCACCCGCCTAGACCTGCCTAGGTTGCAACTCACTTAGACAGAAAATACATAACTTTCATTTTGCATTTTGTTTTTTTCAATAAATTGTAAGAGACTTGTTGCATACACTTGAATGAACAAACATTATATCCTTATTTCACATGTTTTCATTATGTTCCAATACTTCATGATATATATGCATTCTATTTTGTAGTTTATGATGAAATTATATATATTTCAAGTAGAATCAGACACTTATTTACATGAAATATGATAGATTTACTTAAATCCGCCTAATCCACCTAGGCGCCCGCCGCCCGACTAGCACCTAGCGACTTTTAGAACCTTGCCCGTAATTCCTAGGGAACATATGTTGTAGAGTAACGGTCCGATGTCGAAAGTCATCCAACAGTCCAATTCATCATCGATGAGGCACAATCCCAACACGAGTTTCTTATTCTTCAATATGATGTGGCTATTCACGCAGAATGAAGGCTGCACAACTGATCCAAAAGACAACAAATCTGGAAATCAGGACATCCAAATGATGTCATGACTGACACAGTACTACAGTCAGAAGATCATAAGTATGCTCTGAACAACCTCGCTCTGATACCAAATTGACATGTCTGACCCTGATATCTTCCATATACCCGGGTAGGCACATTCTAGCCGACCCCGAAGGTAACGAAGCCATACTAACATGCATGAGAAATAACAACATAAATAAAAGTTATGAATTTAAATATAATGAATATGTAATTGAGGAACGTGTTCAGACTACTAATCTACAACACTAAAAAGAAATAATACAAAATTGAATGAATAAAGGGACGGGTCCTACACTGATAGGATTCGAAGGTGCCGATGCGGAAGTGCCTTGATGCCAGGATTGTACACCTCGATTCTAATTCTTAAGGGGGTGCAAAACAAAACATGAGTGGACCAGGTTGATATATAAATAGTACTAAAACAGTTATTCAACATATTAACCCCCAAAGTTTATGAAAACTCATAGCATAATAAGTAGTAGGTTTTCCGAAAACCTTAGTATGCCATAAAACCTTTCAAAAGCATATATCATAAATAGTGTGCCTAAGCATATAAAGGATGAAAACTCACAGATACTTCATCGTCAAAGAACCATACAAAATAGAATGGACGGAAACGCCGCTAGTAATTGTACCTAAGCATATAAAGGTCTAATTAATAAAAGCATACTCAAACGATTGAATTTCAAGAATTGGACATCATAAACGGATCCAGGACGTCAAAATAAGCCTAAGAAGGGTCCCAACCAAACCTAAAAAGTCAACGTCGGCTGGTCAACGGTCCAATTTGGGTCGTAAGGTTGGGCCGAGTTCCTTGGCCCAAAGGCCTAGGTTTTTGTCCTAAAGGTTTTTTGGATGGGCTAAGTAATGGGTCTTGGACCCAGGTTCAATTGGGTCAACAAGGTTGGGTTGGATCCATTTAGGATTTATGGGTTTGGGTTAGGTTTAAAGGGCCAATGTTTTGGGTCGGGGGTTAAAGGGTTTATGGGTTTGGGTTTTGTAACTGGCCTTGGTAGTTGGGTTAGATTGGGTTTAGGACTTAGGCCTAATTCTTGGTATGGGTTGGGTTTAACGGGACACAGGTTTGGGCCTGAGGTAAATGGTGTTGGGTTGGCCAATTGGGTCGCTTTCATGGCCCAATCTTTTGGGCTGGTTTTAGGGTTACTAAAGCTAATGGAAGAACAAGGCCAAAATTTCCCGAGCTCCGATTGAGCTTAAAACTCAACCAAAACATGCAATCTAATACACCAAGTTAAAGCCCGAAAAATAGGGAATCGAAATATACTTATCTCGTGGCCCGAAGTGGCCACAATTGAGCTCAAAATCGTCAGACCTCACCGGACAAACAGAGTTCCTTACTCCCATATATTCTGTGCAATCTCATCGTTCCTATTACATAACCTAGGTCAGAAATAGACCATAAGGACGAAAAAGAAAAGATTCTAGGTATCTCGAGGCTTACTTAAGTCGAAAAGGCGAGACATCTCGCTAAAGTTCTTCCTTCGCATCATGGCTTGATGGTATGTGCATCTTCATTGAGTTTAAATGATGCACGAAGGGCCGAATAATGGTGGTGTGATGGTTGTTGCCCGTGTGTATGTAGGTGTAAGTATGTGCGTTGGTTCTCGGGGGAAAAGAAAGTTAAGGGAGAGAATGAATGAATTGAGAGGAAGAGTGAACTCGAGGAAGATGAGAGAAATGACCAGCTGCCACGTGGCAACCAAGGAAGAGAGGGGAACTGGAGGACCAAAACAGGGGTGGGCCCCTCGGGCACACCATTTAACACCAAAAACAAGATTTTAAACAAAAATCCCACAATCAAAATGAAATTACCAAAAATACCCTTCCGTTTCGTAAAAATCCGAGTCGGGTTATCACACCATGAATTGCATCAAATATATGTACATGCATCAAATTGAATTGAAAAAAAAAGAAATAAAATTGAAATCAGCAATGCTAGGGTTCTTTGAACCCATGATCTAGACTCACCAAAGCCCGCAGCCTGTGTGGCTGAGCCGAACCAAGCCACTAGTCAAGAGCTAGTAGCTCTCCTTCTTCCCAGAAAACCTTCACTTTCCTGCAGCCGAGTCACGGCACCAACGCCGACTTCCATTGAAAAACCATAACCTGAAGTTGTGATTTTTGGAACAAATTCATCGTCGCCGATGATGTTCATTGAAATTCCTATTGAATTTCATTAAGTTTTCAAGGATTTGGACTTGAAATCCCCATGGTTTTCCACACCCAAACATCGGGAAATCAAATTTTCTCCGTTCAATATAGGGTTCCAGGTTAAACCCATGCTTCCCTCGACCAGTATTCACCCAGAACACAGCCACCAGCAGTGGTGGCACTTTGGCGACTTTACCCAGCAAATGATGGGATGTTTTGGTTTTAACTCGAACCTACTGGGCTTGGCTGCACCCGATCCCAACACCAGCCCTTTGGGCTTTAGTGTTCTATTTGAAGCCCATTGGAAAGACATAACAATCTGGGCTCCTAGATTGCAGACCATGCATTGAAACCCAGCCCAAGCACTACCCCAACCCGAGAGTTATGGTGTCTCATATGCTGCAACGCACTGGATCGTGTCCTTCCCCGGTTTCACTGTTCACGCCGCACCGGATCATACCCTTTTATGGGCTTCTCTTTTGGATCCAGCTCATTTCTTCTTTTCTCTCTCGCCTTTAGGCCTGCAACCCACCTAATATCAACCCAGCCCAATCTAGGCCTGGACCTCACGGCAAGAGAATTGTTCAGCCCACCCGTGGGCTTTGGCCTATAGTTTTGGGCCCCGAGCTTTGATTGTTTAATATTTTTAGACAATTTGGGTTTTATATTTTTTCACCCACACTTTAATTTTGGCCCCAAGATCAAATACTTAATTCAATTATAATTTTAGACTTGGAGTTCTATTTACATATTTTTCTTGTTGCATATTTTAGTGTATATATATGCATTTGTCTGCATGAACATATGAACCTGAAGTTCATAATTATTTTGAAACTTGAAGTTTCTATAAACATGCCTTTTTGAAAACCTGAAGTTTTTCATTAAAAACATCACCCATGAAAACCTGAAGTTTTCATGCAAATTTTAACCAATACATGTCTATTACAACCTGAATGTTCTACTCCTATGTGAATGGGTTGATTTTATGATAGGAACATGTCGAATTTGAACAAACTCAACTTCACCACTTTGGAGGTCTCTGGAAAGAACTACCTCAAGTGAGTCCAAGATGTGAAGCTCCACCTCACTGCAAAGAATTTGCGTCCCGCTATTAAAGATGAGATGGACAACCCTATTGGCGAAGTTGAGAAAGCCACCACTATGATCTTCATTCGAAGACATATTCATGACGCTCTGCAAATTGAATATCTTGCTGAGGAGGATCCACAAGCACTATGGGTCGATTTGTCTAATGGCTTTGATGACCAAAATGACATATTCTTGCCTGAATGAATATATTTATGAAATTTGTTGAATCCGATCACTTCTCAAGTTTTGTAACGAGACTTTGACCCAAGAGGATCTCCTGGAGAAGACCTATTCGAACTTTTCTGCTACTAATATTGTCATGTAGCAACAATAAATAGCTCATAAGTTCACCAAGTTCTCATATTTGATCTCTGTTTTACTTCTCGCTGAAAAGCATAATCAGCTGTTGATGAAAAATCATCAAGCTCGACCTACTGGGGCGATTGTTGTGCCTGAAACACATTATAGCATGAACCAATGCCCAAAACGCCAAAAGAGGCATGGTAGGGGTGGCCAGAAGCCATCCCGCCAATGTCAACAGAGCCAATGCCTATCTAAGGGATGACAAAAAGCCTCAAAGTGCCTAAACCTCACTCCCAATGCCTAAACTTCAAGAATAAGGGCAAAGCACCTGAAACCATGAATGCTTATATGTGCTACCGATGTGGTTCAAATGACCATTGGTCCTGTGTTTGCTGAGCTCCCCAAAAGGTTATCGCTAAATATCATTACTGTCGTAAGAAGTTTGAATCAAATTTTGTGCAAGTGGACGAACCAAAAAGTACCAAAATGGAGGTTTCTGACTTTCAGGAAGATACCACTCTTATGGAAGATTAGAATCGTAGACATAGACTTATTTTTTAGTTGAAATAAGACAATGGGGCTAAATTCCAGAGTAGTGGTCGAACCCCTCCTTGTTTTTTAGTTAATTTTGAACCATTTTTATGTTTAGATTATTTGTTGGTGATTTGTTTTTTGGATATTAAGTTTTAATTAATTTCCATCCTTGAATAATTAAAAAAAAAATTGAATGGATATTTGTTTTTTAGAACTTTTATGCATTCAAATTAATTTTTCATTCTAGGTATGACTAGTGTGGAAGTTAGTTATCTGGCAAATAGTGCAACCACGCACACCGTTTTGCTTGAATGCATCTATTTCACTAACTTCGTACCTAAGAATGCGCCTATGGCAACCCTCTCAGGCCCATCCAACTTGATCGAAGGATACGGTAAGGCACGTATAATGTTGTCCAATGGTACAATCTTGACCATTGATAAGGCTCTTTATTCTCCACATTTCGGAAGAACGTTGATGAGCTTTAAAGACATTAGAGATAATAATTACCACGCTGAAACCCATCTAGAAAATGGAGTTGAATTTATGTGCATAACTTCCTACAAATATGGCCAGAAACGTATTCTAGCGAAGATTGAGCGTATCCCGAGTGATTTGTATACTACGACCATAAGCCTCATAGAAAGCCACTTTGTGGCTAACCCTAGCTCTGGGACTACAAACGAAATTATACTTTGGCATGATCGTTTGGGACATCTTAGATGAATAGCGATGCGCCGTATCCTCAAATCATCACACGGGCATCCACTAATCCGTAGTTTAGGTTTGATTCAAAGAATTGCATGTTAAACATGTTCTATGGGAAAACTTATTGCTAAGCCTTCTTATGACAAGATTCGTTCAAATCCTCCTATTTTTCTACAAATGATTCAGAGGGACATTTGTGGACTGATTCACCCTTCATGCGAACCATTTAGATATTTTATAGTTTTGGTTGACATTTCCACACGTTGGTCACACGTGTACTTGTTGTCCACAAGGAACGTTGCATTCTCTAAACTGTTGGCTCAGGTTATCAAGCTCATGGCTCACCACGCTGATTATCCAATCAAATCCATTCAATTGGATAACGTTAGAGAATTCACATCTAAAACTTTTGATGATTATTGTATGTCGATTAGGGTTGAAGTTAAACATCATGTACCCCATGTTCACACCCATAACGGCCTGACAGAGGCATTCATTAAGCACTTACAAATGATTGCTCGACTGTTGGTCATACGTACCAAGCTCCTAATCGCTGCTTGGGGCCATGCAATATTCCACGCAGCCATATTAGTCCGCCTGCCTGTTGCGATCCAACTATATAGCACCCTTCAGTTGGTTACCGGATATGGACCCGACATATTGTATCTGTGCATTTTTTGTTGTTTGGTCTATGTGTCGATTTCGCCGTCCTTACGTATAAAAATAGGGCCTCAGCAAAGAATGAGAATCTATGTCAGATATGATTCTTCTTCGATCATTCATTACTTAGAACCTTTGACAAGCGATCTGTTTACCGCTTATTTTGCGGATTGTCACTTCTATAAGACAGTATTCTTATCATTAAGGGGAGATAAGAACGTCAACGTTCCTGAAGAACGACGTGAATTATTGTGGACGAATCTCACTTTGTCTCATTTAGATCCCCGCACCGCTCAATGTGAAACTAAAATGCAGCGCTTATTAGATCTTCAGAGCATGCCAGATACTTTCACCGATCTAGCACTAGTGACAATACCACATATTTTAGCTGCGAATGCGCCAACAAAGATAGATGTACCAAATGTACGATGGACTTCCTTCCTGAAGACCTAGGACACCAACTTTGGTAGTCCACATACATTAGCAGCTAGCCAATCATCTGCCCTTACACAAAAGTGTGACGGACCTCTTGGTTCAAAAGACTCACACCCCCGAAAGAAGAAACCTATGGCACAGGCCCCTGAAGAGCCTACCGTGAATCCGATTGTCATTTACTCATTCTATCCAACTCATGAGGAAATTCTAGATTACAAAAGTGTCCTTGAAGAGACGAATCCTCATCCCGAGAATCATGAGATTTCGGTCTATTATGCTAGCTTAGATGATGTGTTAAGTAGAAATGAGATGATCGTCGACGATTCATTAGCATATGCAGTAGCTACTGAAATCATGTTGAGCGATGACATTGAACCTCATTCCGTTGATGAATGTTGACATATAATTGATTAGTTAAACTAAAAACAAGCAATCCAAGTCGAACTCGATTCACTTATGAAACGTAAGGTGTTTGGACCTGTAGCTTCTACTCCTCCACATGTGAAGCCCGTTGGCTACAAATAGGTTTTTGTTCATCAACGTAATGAGAAGAACGAAATTGTGCGTTACAAAGCTCGTCTTGTTGCGCAAGGCTTCTCACAACGCCCCGAGATTGACTATGACGAAACTTATTCACCTGTTATGGATGTGATTACTCTTCGCTAGCTTATCAGTTTGGTAGTTTCTGAAAAACTGATAATGGAGCTAATGGATGTAGTAACTGCGTATCTTTATGGGGATCTTGAAACGGAAAATTATATGAAAGTTCCCGAATGACTTACATTGATTGGATAAAATATTTCCAAACCCTGGAACACGCTCTCAATTCGGCTTAGGCGTTCACTTTACGATTTGAAGCAATCAAGAAAAATATGGTATAACTGTCTGAGTGAGTATTTAATTGGTCAGGGATATGTGAATAACGAACTATGCCTTTGTATGTTCATTAAGAAGTCACATTCCAGTTTTGCGATAGTTACAGTATATGTCGATGACATGAACCTTATCAGAACTCCTGAAGAGCTCGCGAAAACTGCGGCAAACATGAAGTCGGAATTTGAGATGAAAGATCTAGGAAAGACTTGATATTATCTCAGTCTCGAGATAGAGCACCATATGGATGGAATCTTAGTACATCAAACGAACTATACCCAGAAGTTGTTGCGCCACTTTAATGAGGATAAAGTGAAGCCTTCGATTACTCCTATGGTCGTTCGATCGCTATATGCAAAACGAGATCCCTTCCATCTTATGGAGGATGATGAAGAGATTTTGGAGCCTGAAGTTCCTTATCTAAGTGCGATAGGCGCTTTATTGTACTTAGCTCAATGCACTAAACTCGACATCTCATTCTCTGTTAATCTTTTGGCAAGATACAGTAATGCACCAACACGCAGACACTGGACTGGCGTGAAAGACATCTTCCGCTGCTTTAAGGGTACTACGGATTTGGGCTTGTTCTTTCCTTTAAGTGATGTCGCACCCCCTGCTTCTCGAGTTGATTCTCGCCTTGTTAGTTATGCCGACGCAAGATACTTATCTGATCCACACAAGGTGCACTTTCAAACGGGTTATATCTTTACCGTTAGAGGCACATCAATCTCTTGGAGGTCAACTAAACGGACCTTAGTTGCCACTTCGTCTAACCATGCTGAAATTATCGCCTTACATAAAGCAACTCGAGAATGCTTGTGGTTGAGAGCAGTTGCGGGTCAAATTCGAAGCTTCTGTTATCTTTACTCCATCGTAGATGTCCCGACGATGATCCTTGAAGACAACGCAACATGCATCCAACAACTCAAGAAGGGTTACATCAAATGAGACAACACCAAACACATTGCGCCGAAGTTTTTCTTCTCACATCAACAACAAGAGCATCAGAAGATTGAAGTTACGCAAATTCATTCACAAGACAATTTGGCCAACTTCTTCACCAAATCACAACCGAAGGCGACGTTTCAAAAGCTTGTTCATGGAATTGGTATGCATAAACTTTCTGAGTTGTAACATTGTTATTTCTCTTTGGAATTGTGTCAAACTCAAGGGGAGTATCCTGAAGAATACTTGCTTGATCTTAATGCACTTTTTTCCCCTACGATTAAGAGCATTTTTCCCATTATGTTTTTGCTACCTAACTAGGTTTTAACGAGGCACCCATCTTGGGTTGGTCATATCCCTGATGACGTCCCATAGACGTTTCTTTTAACTTTACATTTCTCTCACATTTTTCCTTAGACTATGGATTTTGTCCCTACTCGGGTTTTTGCCATAGCCTTAGGAGTTTTTTTAGTGAGACTTACTTCCTTATGCAAGTTCCTACCTTATTGAGAATAAGCGTTGTTCCCAAAATCAATGTCGACGAGTAGACTTCCTTAACTTCTGCATGATGCTGAAATCTACCTTGAGTATTTACACACTCAAGGGGGAGTTGTGAACTTTCATAGTTTAAGTGTGATTGTGTAAATCCTAGATTATATTTTATTCTAGTTATTATTTCCTATATGGACTTGTATTATTTGGAGATGAAGGATTTCTTCTCCCTTTTACTACTATAAATAAAGGCAGTATGTAAGGGGGATAACATATCTTTCAACACACATACTCCCTTACGATTCTACAAACACATCTTCTCTTCTCTTCCCTTGCCGCCGGCCCTCTCCCTTTAGTCAGATAAAATAGGGTACAACAACTAGTACCTTTTTTATTTATTTTATTTTATTTAAGTGATACTTCAAAATTTAATTTAATTTAAACTATGAGAAAGGAGCATCACACATAGCAGAGAAGGAAGCATATCCGATTCAATCAGTCCATTGGTAAAATAGAAGACCAACTATTGAATATTTTGGTGGAAATTAAACTAGGTCTCGTTATTGTGCAAAAATACTGTATAAAAATAGGGAAATTTTATTAGCACTTCAAAAATCTCATTCTATATTCCTCACAAGTGTATTTTTCTTTTTAAATATAGAAAGTTTGGAGTGTAGAATAAGAATTTTGGAGTGCCAATAACAATTCCCTAAAAATAATAAAACTTATTTAATTTAATAAATATGACTAGATATAAATAGCTTATAACATTTTCCTTATTGAGCACGGCAAAAACTTTTATCAAAACTCAACAATAGTCATTTTCATTAAATTTGTGAATTCTACATAGCTTTTAATCGGTTTTGTAAACATGTACAAAATTATCATAAATCCTTTTTCACTCTTTTTTCCACCTCTTCAAATTTTTTTTCAAATTAATGTTGAACATTTCAGAGATGTTGTGGCCGATATAAGTATGTTCTACCTATGTTGTTACAAAAAATGTTTTTCTTTGACATGCCTAGAGTCTATATTCCTACCATCCTTGCATATAGGTTCCAACCATAGGAAGGTGAAAGATCATCATCCATCTTTGACATTCCCAGGTAACTTCTACCACTATTAGGCAGTCACGTCAGAGGTGATCAACTTGTTGAGAATGACTCGTCAACAAAGAGTAGGGTGGCCATAGACTTTTATGGAGCTCTATCTAATTCAAATTACATGGTTTTTTTTTTTTTTTCAATGATGGAAGGGCCCTTTCACTGTTACACATTACTTCAGATAACCCAATAAAATTTGGTATAACCAAAAAGCTCATTCAACAAACGAAAAAGAGAATTCTAATCCTTACCCCGCAAAGATAGAACGCAGCTCCCCCCACCACTGCCACCACTATCACCTTGCCAGCAGTCACAAGGGTACTGTCTTAAGAAAATCAACTCCGTGTTGGATTCGACGAAGGCATTGCAACACAAAAATTTTAACCCCACAACAGGAAAACAGTCCCGACCAAATTTCGCCACTAAAACCGCGGCTGGAAAAGAACCACCCCCATTCAATCCACATTCACATACCCCTGGTAAAGAACCAAAAACACAAACTTTTAGAAGACGATAGGGCTAAAGGCGCATTTAAAACACCCTGGCTTGGGCTAAGCTGCAACACGCTTGGTCCCGATATTTCGGCTTGTCGGTCAGGCGAGGGGTAATGAGGGAAGGATTGAGATATGGCGGCTAAATCAGGTTTGCCGCTCATAACTTTGAGCAAAGGTTGTGGGAGGAGTAGTGTGTGTGAGAAGGGGGAGCTTATGAAGGAGGGAAGGTGATGGATGTTGGGGGTTGAAGAAGCGCAATTACAGGGATAGATGTTAAATTTGCCGAAGACAAAATACGGTGATTAACACCGGAAAATTGGTAAAGCACACCGGCAAAACAAGCCATTTACCAAAGGCGTGGCCGAAGATTCTAAAGGGGAAAGAGAAAAAGGATAATTGCACAAAATAAATGGTTGCCAACCGACCCCAACCTAAGGAAGGAGTTGGAGGCGAGCTGGCCTTTTTGTTCTTCCCGAGAGAAAAAGAAAGCGAGCAGCCCAGCTATCTAAAGGATACTCTTTTAAGTAACACAAATTACATGGTTAATTAATTTGAAGAATATAAGTACAAATATGCAATAATTTTGTATAAATAAATAATAATTTTATATTAATGTTCTTTTTGATAAATGGTTTTTCCAATCAAACATTATTCATACTAGAAAGACATCTTAATATGGGATTAATCCTGATTGAATATTCTGAATCTGGAAAAGACAGCACTATTCTATATACGCACGTATATATAAATCTCAAACATTTGATAAAATCCAACGTAGGACTTGATTATTCTATTGACTAAATCTCTCAACCTGTTTCCTTTAATTTCCAAACCAAACTATAGGGACATTTGCTCTGAGACCTGAAGGAACTAAAACTGAACCATGGATTGAACGCTTAGCTAGCTTCTATGCAATTCTAGAATGATTCTCATCGTTCCCTTTTAATATTTCATTTTGCAGAATTTCAGGGTGGCCTTTATCTGCTTCAAGGTTTTGGAAGATTCTAGGGGAAGAAGTTATACATATTGTCAAATTGTCGAGCAATAATTTGGTCCTGGAAGGCTTTTGAACTGCATCGTTCCATTTCATGATGCACTTCAGACGTGATTATTCAGCTCGCTGCAGAATAAGAGAAAAACACCACATGATTTTGATTATGGTGATATTTTTTTTGTTTTCCACATATTTGAAGGCGGATGAGATATATATTTCATTTTCTAAATTTTTTTACGTATATAAATAGCGATTTAGGCGGTATTAATTAGCTCCTCACAGTATTGTTTGATTCAGCGAACTTACATAATTAGCAAAACAAATTATCAAACACACACAAAAGTTTCATTGCACATTGTGGTCTAATGAAGAATGCGTAGATGCAGATAGAAAGTAGCAACAACACAGCAATTCCTTATATATTTGAAATCCTGCACAATCACATAACTCTCACAAACAAAATAAAGGAAACAAGCATTAAACAATTTCATAGGTTTTCATGGAGACCCCCTGCATATACATCAAGGGTTAGGTCCTTTTATTCTTTTCTTTTTTTTAATTTTCGGTTATATTTTTTCATTTCTTTTTTCTCGTTTTGATACTGTTGATAAAATTAAGCTGGGATTTTAATTAAATTTCCAAAGGTTATGGTCTCCTTGTTCTTGATCAGCACCTATAGCATCATCGCCAGCTATGTCCAAGCGAGGAGGGCTAAGAAGCATTCCCTCAGCCATGTTCACTAGAACGTTAGGCATATTGAAGATCAGATCCTCATCAACAAACTCCTGATTCAACATTAATCTATCAGCCTCATCAACTGTCTTATGAGCCTGATGAGCATCTTGCTGATCACCCTGCACCTCACTCCTTGAATAAGAACCGTGATCAATTGCAACTCCCATGGCAGCAGCAGCGGAGGATGCTGCCGCCTGGATGTCACGTGGTGAAGTGGAGGCTGGCACGGGCAATGAAGAAGCGGAGTTGGGGAAGTTGAGCTCAGCATCTTGACCCTTGAGAGCGATAGCAGCCACGTCATAAGCAACCGCAGCCATTTCGGGTGTGGTAAATGTGCCTAGCCAAATCCTATTAGGTTTTTTGGGCTCTCGGATTTCTGAGACCCATTTTCCACTGCTCCTGCGCCGTATACCGCGGTACGTTGGGTGACGCCCAGTGGAAGTAGTAGTACTTCCAGTACTGCTTGATGTTGTAGTAGTACTTCCCGTACTGATTGATGTTGTAGTTGTATTTGTGGTGTACATGGTGGAGATGTGGCTGTTGGAAGTTCATGGAGGAAGCCATTTATGGAGGGAAGGTATTTGGGTGATGAACCAATTGTGAGCTAGGTGAAGAGTTTGAGAGGTAGAAAGTGCAAACCAGGTGTTGCTGAACTGCGCCGTGAAGAGAGTTGGGGTGTAAGGCTGTAAGCCAGCTTAGTTTGTGTTGGATGGACTAGTTCTGGGTTGGATTTGCGTATTGTATGTAAACCGCGCATCAAACGTCAATAGAACAGTGGTTTTATATATATCTCTTTTCTATCTTC
The DNA here is from genome assembly GCF_916048215.2 of Malus sylvestris. NCBI lineage: Eukaryota > Viridiplantae > Streptophyta > Magnoliopsida > Rosales > Rosaceae > Malus > Malus sylvestris. The sequence goes on along the minus strand of NC_062271.1, from coordinate 1,803,421 downwards.
TATATCACCCCACTCTCCTATCGTACTAAATGCTATCATCTAACAAAGATTTGATTATAATAATGAGGGGATTCATCTTTTCAAGGTGATAATCCCATCAAAGGACAGTATAAATATGATGATGAGGAGGAGACGTGGGGATGGTTAGTGTACTAGAGAGTGGAGCTTCCCACCCTTTCTGTTATCTATATCGCAACTTGCCTACTATATCAAACCGGGTTTTTGAACATTAGTTCTTGAAAAAATATCAAAACTTAAAAATTTCTAATGTTAGCTTATATATTGATTTTAATGTACTGGAATATATTAAATTGACTTGTTTGGACTGAAATGTCTGTACTTAAATATTTTGTATCGAAATATATTATAATAATGAATTAGTAATGTAGACTTAGAAAAAGAAAAATTATGAAATTACTAAAAAAAATTATATAAAAATGACATGAAAATGAATGTTGACATTTAAATAGAATCAAGGGACTAAACTCAATTTTGAATCTTGTACCAGACATTAATATGAACTTTACCTTATTTAAGGATTAAAATCTTGTTTTCTATAACTCAAAGTATAATATAAAAACATAGTCGTTACATTATAGAAAGTAAGCACTCAACTTAAAACCAATTCAAAATAAACTCCAATAATGTTGTAGAAATATAGTGGAAAACATTTAACACACACAAGAGAGAGAACGATAGAGAAGAAAGAGCTCAACTTTCATTTCCTTAGAAATTGTTTTTTAATAATCCATAAGCTCAAGATTATGAGGTCGGTTTGAAAGTACTTTTAAAATAATTAAAAACAATTTTAATTATCAAAAGTCCTTTTAATTATGTTTGACATAAAAAGTGAAAAGTAGTGTTTTGGAGTTCAGAAAAGCACTTGAAGTGCATTATGAAATTAATTCGGCTTCAACCCAACCTATATTGGTTCTAAGATTGTTATTGAATTGGTACTTCAGATAGGAGTTTTGAATTCTATATGTAATCCTATTAGCAGTTTAGTTGTGTGCTTAATCCAAGTATCTAGAAGCTATATGGTTTTCCCTAGACTATATATATGAACATGAACTCAAGCTCTTGGGTAATTATAGGATAACTTAGCAATTCTATATATGATGGATTGGTTTGCCAAGAGGATCGCTGCACACGCTAGATACAATCATATTGATCTTCGTTGTATGAGAGATTGTATTAGGCCTAGTGAGTGTGTAGAAGACTGCTTGGTGGTTTCTTGGACGCGAAGGTTTTGCTGCTACTTGGTTGAGATAGTTGCAATGAACTCTGCTACTACAGGTCAGATGTGTTTGTTATAACGTGTGAATGTTGATGTAGCCTTGTTAGTCTTGCACTTCTTTCAGAAAGTACATGTTGTGTGCTTTCTCTCAGTAAACACGTGCTTCTTTCAAGAACACAAGTTTTTGATATGCTTCTTTCATGAAGTAGTCGCTATGTGCTTATTTAAGAAGCACTTCAAGTGCTTTTCCCATCAACCACTTACATTTTAATTAATAATTTCGAGATACTTTTACTGAAAATGTTTTTGAGTTAGTTAACTATTGAGCTAATCCATAACAAGACTAACTCGATCTCTCTTCATTTCTAGATCATGTGCTTTGTGAACTATAACCGATTGTATGCTAACATAGTGGGGAGTCCCATAATCATTTATACTATGCTGGGTTTTGATTTCCCAATTTAGGATTATCTCTATACATACATGGCCATATTACGTACAAGCATCGATCTCTTTTTGCGAAAATGATTGTGTATGACTAATAGGTTAAATATATTCGATTACATTGGTTTAGGGTTGGTTTGCGATTGTGATACTTTTAAACAAAACACTCAGACACTATTTTATTTTTTTGTTAAAAACACCTCTACAAAAAAAAATTACCAAACACTCAACAACTTTATTTTACATCTGTTTATTCTCACAGCACAGCAGAAGCAGTTTTTTTTTTTTTTTTTAAGAAAAACAAAACAATACCAAACTAGCCCCTAATTGAAGAGAAAAGATCAAAGTAAAGCTAATGACACTACAAACAAAAGTTCATTATCGACCAACAATTTTTGAGAAACCCAAATACCCTCGAAAAAAGTTCCCGATCGCAAAACATTGGTCTTCAGTAAAAAGTCATGGAAACGAATTTTGCTTTAGATACACATTTTGCCCTCAAAACAAGTTTCAAATGCTGTCGGAATTTTTTTTCTGCGGGAAAATAATGCACCGTTTGTTTTAGCGACAAACAAAATTGTCGCATGAAACATAATGGTAATTTTCGAGGGTGTACGCAAACCACCAAATTGATGAGAAAAGGTCTTTCGACCAAATGCATTTCAAACACTTCGTAGTTCTCATTCTTTTCGTGGCACAATGGGCGGTTCAAACATCTACGATGGGAGGAGAGAATGCACAATGATCTATATGTAGTTCATGTTGGTTAATGTTCGAGAGTACGTAGTGCTACACTTATCACATTTTTTACATCACATTTGTATTACCTCTCTAATAGAGGTAGAGTTTACCAACACATGCATACGTTTGGATCTCATCTTTATTAGAGAGGTAGAAAAATATGGTATGGAAAATATGGTAAAAAGTAGTTTCTTTTTATAATTTAATCAAGTTGTTTCGGGGTTTAAGGGTTTCATATTTTAAGTTTAAGATCTAAGATAGGATTTATGTTGGATATGTAGATTAATGGAACTCTAAAACTGGGTAGTGCTAGATAGAATTCACATACCAAACCATAAACTCCAATGTAATGGTTACTTTCTCTTATACATTTTGATTAAAAGTGATATTACTATTTTGAGTAACACTAAGATAAGCAAGAGAGTTTTTTTATTCTGACACACAAATCTGATGACCTAGTACTAAAATTACAAGCTTTTTATAAACACAACGCCTAAACACAGTGCCACACCCACTCAATTAGCTCTCACTAGCATTACTCCACTATTAATCTCTAATTTTAGCACTAAGAAGCGCCTTAAGTGCATGCATTTGCTGCAATACAATCATTAGTTCTCTTGACCAAGCAAGGTGCCTTTTTCACCAACTTGCAGCTGCTGGCAACCAACTTTTAACTTGTATCGTTTAACTCAATGTCCCAAAATGAAAAAGCAACAAAGCAAAAGAATAAAATTCTTGCTCTGATGGGAGCAGACATTTCTTCCCCTTGCTAGTTCTGGGAAGAGGCAGAATTGAAAAACCACCCTTCAAAACCTTACTGTTTAATATAATTTGCATGAAAGTACTACGTGAACTTTCGTAGGAATTTGCGTTGTACACCTATCTTGTGCCATCAGTTGGATGTACATATATATCGATATCTTTACTCAATTGAACGAGAAATTTTTGCATACAATAGGTGTTGTAATATTGCGCTTAAATTAACTAATTATGTTATCCATAAAGATAATAACCTGGTCTAAACTGACTATATTCCATGTTTTAATTCTCTTCATTCATCTTGGTGTACCTATATAGAATGGTAATTATATCGCTTGTAATGTGGTAGGAAAAAAAAATTGTTTACAAATGGCGTACGCAAATAATTCTTTACAGAATAGCGAAGAGGGAGTGGGTAGTCCGCTAAAAGGTTATATTAAAGACAGTTGAGAACCAAATATTAAAGTGAGCTGAAAGAATACGTACATATATAATATTGTTTGCCTATATGTCCGTACAAACCCGAGTCCTGGTAATATCATTACCAAGTTGACCTAGGTAAGACATGTATCCTTCATGGTTGGTCCTATATATAGTGCCTCAAAATCAATAGAAACGTAGTGAACCAAGTTGTGTTTGACCCTAATTTCTTAATCAAAAATCTGAACGCGCTGAGTCTGTGGTTGGAGAGGAATTTGTGGGTTCTGTCCCCCACGAACCAAAGTGATGTAGAGACCATGAACACTCTGAAAGAGACAGCGCCGCAGACAAAGAATTAGGGCTTCTTGAAGGAGATAATATTAATATAATAACTTTCATTCTTAGCAAATCGATCCGTTCCAATTAGCAAAAATTGGACAGTAAGATCATCGTAGGTACCAGCTATTTATCGTATAAAATTCTCGTATTCTACAACAAAAAATGAGGAAAACAATGAAATAGACAAGAAATCCTGTGTAGTAAATAGGTCCTGTGATGATGTTATACTTATCCTTGCTTACAACAGTAAAGCGAGTTCTTACTAAGAAGCTGTTACGTACTATAAGCATACATTATCAACATCTAATATGAAAATAAATTATATGAAAAAAGGTTGGGCAACTTGATTTGATATGTCGTGTCTTGGCCGTGTAACTATTCTTTGGTATATTAATGCCTCCCTCGAATGCTTTGAGTTTAAGCAATAGAGTACGTGTTGAAAATAACACTTTTTCAGTCGACATGCAGCATACAATTAGGATAGTTTCGAATCAACACTCTTTTATGTCAATATCTGGTGAAAATTAAAACGTATACTTACGTCCATCTTACATGCATATAAATAAATAAATAAATACTTCTGGCAAATGTTATACGTACGTACTTAAATAAATTAGAACAATGTTATAGTTAAATTTATAAACAGAAATTCATTATATGGATTTTATCCTGGGTATGAAATTTATTTAGTGATTACTAATTAATTGCCACTACTTTAGAAACTCATGTGTCCACATATTTTCTACAAAAGGAAATCATTTTCTGACTTTGGCCTGTGTTGGCAGTTGTTCACTTTGTAATTAATTGTAAATTTGTTGTTAGAGAGATTTTTTTATTGGGATTTATTTCCTATTAGAAATAAGTTGGGTTTTATTATCTTCTTTTTTCTCTCCAAGACTTCGTACACTATATACTGGTCCCCAAAGGTATAAGAGTATATATTAGAAAATGGATAATATTTGCATTCCTCTTTGTGAATAACATTTCTTCAACGTATAAAATTTATAATCGAAACTATTTAATTTCTTAAATTTTATTTGAAAATCATTCCTATAAAAAAAATCTTTCAAATTAGAGATATTGTAGTCATACTAATGTATCAAATAAAGTAATGGGTCATCATGAACATGTTACCTAGTACCCACACTTCAATTTGTTGCATATTCCTCGATGATTAAATGGGCTTTGATTTGAAGATTTTTTTGTAGAAATAATGTTTAAATGAAAATTAATAAATGGAACAGTACCGATTATAAAATTTATATAATAAAGATATGTTATTTATAAGAAATAAGATACGTGGATTCTCCCAAAAGAGATGCAAGTATTATTTCCAGACACACTTAATTTTGACATGGTATCATAGAAGGATCCGACCTGACACAACTTTGACCGTTCGAAATGTGGACAATGACCCCGATCCAATCCATTCCAATTCTTAAAATTGAATACGCCCAAATTTATTGAATAAGTAGAGATAAAATATAAAATAAATTGCGAAGAAGAAGGTAGCCGATGTGGAGTTAGTTCCAAGTGTGGTCCACTAAAGAGTGTTCTCACGTAAAGAGGCATGGTGAAGGATGTAAGTCCCACATTGAAAATTTGACAGAAATAAAACTGAGGTATTTTGTGATTGAGCCTCACAACTGCTAGACTAAGTGTGAAGAAGAAAGGTTTCTAATGTGGAATTAGTTCCGCATGTGGCCCCAGTGTTTCTAATTAAGGAGGCATGTTGAATGATGTAAATCCCACATCGAAAACTTGACAAAAATATAATTAAAGTCTTTTGTCATGAAACCTCACACCTGCTAGTTACTAGTAAGCGGTTAATTAGTTAAAAATAATATTAGTACTTGATCCATTAGTAACCACCCAGCGCCTTTGTCTAAAATCTTAACTAGGATTTTTTTTGTAAGGTTTTTATTTTGGTGGAGTAGCCATTTGAAATCTATTGAAGCAATTTATGCAGAAAATTAATTGCTTCTTGTCACAGATTAAGCCATTTCGTAGATCATCCTAGCTTTCACCCTGCTTTTCAGTTTTCTGGCGAACAAAAACATTGACTAATCTGAAGTATAGAAACTGGCGATAAGCCAGATAACAATGATGGGTCGGGCTTGAGTATAGTACCCCAGGGTGATATTTGGGACCTACCTGAAATTCAGAACACAGCAAGGCCCATAGGAGAAGGGCACTAATTGTACATGGGATGTAAGATTAGTAGGTAACGGCGCCATGCATAGGTATGCATTTGTTCCTCTCTCAACGTACTATCTCGTGTGTCATCTTTCACTTAAAAATAAATAAATTAAATAATCTCGTGAGTCATCTTAACACATAGGCCGAAAGAATTCGTGTGTTATCTCGCTTCTGTTAGAAAGATGGTATATCAAGTAGTCACTTAAAATAGTACAAAGAGTAGTGTTCAAATAAAAAAAGGTTATCCAACCAACCCTATTTAATATTGAGATCTGTTAGTAAATGAACATAGTTGAAACTAAATTCTAAACTTGTGAAACACATTGGCAAACCCACCAAAGCCCTCCATATAAGGGGTGGGCACTTAGAATTGAAAATCGAAATCAAAATACAATTAAATTAGACTGCACTAAACGGTTCAGGTTAAAATGGTTTCGGTTTGAACCAAACCCCAATGTGGAAATACTGTTTGGTTTCGATTTTGAACACTTGAAACTGCATCGAAATTGAACCGCCCCACAAAAATTAAATAAATACTTAATTTAATACCAATATTAGGTGTTGGGTTCTAATTGGTTATTTGGTCGAGTCCATACACCAGTTTCACTTTCACAAGATCCAAAGTCTTCTCAAGTATCAACTTCTCAAGCCCATTCACAAGCTTATAGGCCTCATCAACCTTTGAAGAGTAAGTATCCAAAAGGAAAGGGAAATGGAAGGGTTGAACAATGCAAAATAGTGAATTGAAAGCTAAAACACCAAAACTTTTTTATTGAATTGCACGAACAATTATTTTTTTGGGGTTGTACTACCAATGCAATAAGGCATATTGTAGTTGAAGTTTGTTTGGACTTTAGTTTTAATATGGTAAATTTGACTTTTTCAATAGGGTTGTGCTAAGGTAATGGCATAAGACATTTTGATGTTGAACTTTAACATAGTGATCATGATTTTTTTTTTCAATTGAGTTGCATTAATGGCATAAAGTATTTAGGTTGCAAATGGTACTGGTTGAAACCGAACCAAACCACAACCAAATGGTTTTGTTCAATTTTGGCTCACTCTTCAAAACCGTACCAAACTTAACCACAAAAAAAAAAAAATTGGTTTGACCTCAAACCTGCAGTGAACCAAACCGTGCCCATCCTTACTTTATATTGTTGAAGAATAGGATCCTAAATTGGACTTATGACAAAATAATATATAATAATTATTGGAAGATTCCACCTCTAATATTACCGAGATCTTTTGTGATAAAACCCAACACATAGTAATAGGTGGTTAAGTTGGAAAAATACTGATAATGCTGGTGGTGGACCATGCTAGGCCTATAAAGTTTATCATGGTATAAGAGCAAACTATTCTCTCGATACATCTTGGCTCAAGTTATTAAGCTTGAATCTGCTTCCTTAAGTTGAGTTTTCGAAAAATTGCGCTCCAACTTAAGGGAATTGGCTCAACGACTGGGCATTTGAAAAAGATTGACGTTGGATCAAGTGACCAAATACCGACCATGCTCTCGAACATATTGGTTTCTGATGCAGGAATTGGTTTCCCTTGTCTCTTGTATGGAGCCACTTCTGAGGAAGTGTGTTGAAGAATAGAATTCTACATCTGGCATATGACAAGATAATATGGGTAATGCTATTCGCACATTTTTTTACCTCTCACATACCTTTGTTAATTTTTATCATTGATATTCTTTAATTCATTCAATTCAATAATCAAAAATTGAAAAAGATATGTGTGAAATAAAATGAATGTGCTAATAGTGCAATAGAACAATATGCAATTAATATAAGAGAATTTTCGTAAACAAACATTTCAAAACCTGCTGTCTCTCAAACTCTCAGACTCTCAAAGGCACTAATTGTCCACATTTGATGGGACTTTGTGATTCCACTTTTGCTAATAAAAAAGATACTCCTTTAATTAACACTTACATCAAAACCTCCAACTTTCTTAATTTTCATGATTAAGCTTTTCTAGGGTGACAACTCACTCCCATATACCGATAAGACAACTTTTAGCCACCATCAACCCAAAAGCTAAAAAGCCTAATTTGGTTGGCAAATATCCTGTTTATGTTTTCCGGCCATGTAATTAAACCCTACTTTGACTAATCTCCCTCTTGCTAAACCAATGACCTTCCTTATTTACCACTTTTTTATGCCACATTATCCTTTTTTTCTTGCTGTAATTATTCAACAATCCTTATCAAAATCGTTCGTGATCATGCATTGGGGTCCCATAGCTATAATCAAACTTGTCCCACTACATTTGAATTTGATGAAACAGATTTCTTCTAGTACGGTATCGACCACAGTGAGCTTCTGAGTTTTTAGCATGGGAGATATACTTTCATTGGATGAAGTAGCTTTATAGTCAGCTAAATAGAGTTGACATGGTTTTTCCGTACAATAGTTTGTCGAATCAGAAATCGACACCTTCGTGTATGTAGTTGGCATGTTATGCTTCAGATCATAGTTTTCTTTTATCTTTTTTTAAACAAATAGATAAAATATCCCAGTACATCATTTGTAATAATCATAGCATGAACTTAATCTACCAGTTTCTAGGGTAGACATTTTTTTATTTACATAAGTGATATTCAACATTAAATTCATACTAGACTACGGAGAAAGAGATTTAAACTTGAATATTGAAAAGACATCACATTGTTCTAACCAATTTAGTTAAATCCAAATTTGCAAATTATATATGTAGCAATTAACAAGCAAAAGTACGTACTGGTTTGGTATTGATGTGCTTTTATAAAAAGTGGTTATAAAAAAAAAAAAATTAAGCTCAAAAAGGTATTTGGTAAACACTTAAAAACAGTTTATTTTTACAGTTTTTGGTGAAAAAAGCTGAAAACGTAAAACAGCAAAAATAAGCTTATTCTCACAGCTCAATAGAATCAGTTTTTTTTCAAAGCACAGCAATACCAAACTAGCCCCAACATCCCATTAATTTAAATTATACATACACAACAAGATTTTAGTCTCAATTGAGACCGTGTTATTTGGTGTTGAGATAAAGCAAACTACTCTGAATTGTTTACAAAAGACTTGATAGCATTCCGACACTTCCCCTCCACACCAATCACGAGTTTTTCTCTATTCCTCTCGTGTATCATCGTAACGCCATGTAATGCTAGATTCATTATCTCCCTTAGAATCGGGGAGCATGAGGTTAGTCATAATCCTGGACAAATGAAAAGCACATGCCTTAGCCTGTGGGTAAAATAAAGCAAAGAAGTCAAGTTCAGTGGGCTGAATCGAACTCTTCCCAGGTTAAGCTTGTGCTGATATAGATTGATACACGCCTAAAATAATTATATATATGAACTTACTTTATCGCACGTATGACACATGCATTTAGACAAAATAGAAGTTCACTCAATCATATATAGAAATAGCAAACTTATGATAGAAGAAAAGTCTAAAATCTTAAAGGATTCGCAATACGATTGAGATTAATATAGATGTAAAGATGTCTAGTTTCTTTGTATTTGTTTATATATATTTCTTCTTCTTTTTCAGTTGATTATCATAGCCTCTCACAACTCATCAGGTCAACAAAATTTAATCGGTCATTCTTTTGCTAATTTAATTACACCGGCCAATCGATATTTTCTAAAGTATAAACGTTATCAAAATCGATCGAATTACCATTGTTTAACATGTACAAGTCGATGTTATTCATGTACGTTGTTAATGTCCAGTAACAATTAACTCAGAACCGATAATTACGTAGCAATTTAAATCCGGCCAATAATTGTCAGGTAAAGACTTATAAAATATGAAGGGCACTTAGCCATTCTTTATTCAGAAGAGAATGTAACATTTGAATTTTTTATGTTACCTCAATAGATAATTACTGAAACCAATGCTGTACGGCAAGTCAGTTTATCAACAACAACACAACAAAAGGGCCGACATCGTTCTGATAATAATTTATCTTTCAAAATATGAACTTAACCCGCCTACTATTAGGCCTGCAATATCTGATAAGTGATGTGACTGAGGGTAAGTGAAATGAGAACAATTAAAAATCTAGGACTCGCCTACAACCATAGGGCTACACAACCTTACCAGCTAGGACGCTGGCACCCATTTCATGCTCAACTTTTTGAATGAAAATCTTCCCCCAAAAAAAGATATAATATATATCATTTAAGAAAAGGGATTTTTTTTTTTGTTTTCAAAAAATTGAGATTCGTTGTGGAGTTCAAATTATATCGAACTTCAAGTAGCTTAATCTTAAGTTGTATTTATAGATCTTCTTTACAAAATATTAGCTAAATTGGACATCTAAAGCATCTAATTGAGTTCAAAGAATTGACGAACATTATATTCTAAAAAATATTGAAATTTCATTTTCACATTAAATAGGCAAATGGCTTCGGATTGAATTGAAAATTTTGCAAATGTGATCTATGAATGGAGGCTTAAAGTTTCAAATCGTTGAATTTCGATATAGAATGAGTCCCACCACTAATCTTTATTTTTTGAAAAAAAAAATGGAATTCCTTCTCTTAAGGAGCATTTCCAACAGCCTCGTAACAAGGCTATTTGGATATTTTAATGGGAAAATCACAAAATTTCAGTTCCAAGGGGCTCGGTATATGCCTTACTACCTTGACATTGTGAACAGTCTTTTGCTTGATTTAGCGAGGAGAGAGAAATTCGCAGGCTGCCTATACATAAACAATTCTTATTTCATTGTTCTTCCTACACACGCTGCATTGTTCTTGCTCCGCACGTTGATTGGGTCGTGGACTGAATATGTTGACAACGGGGCGGTGAGCTTTGGACGAGCTTCAACTAGCAGATTCGAGGACGACGACCAAACCCTAGATATGGGAAGACAGAGTCGCTACTATTAGTTACGAAACGCCAAGCCCAATAAGATCTGAGACGATGCAACCTCAAGGGGCCGATGAGATGTGAAATTGGTGAAGTAACAAACAGCGGAGGGAGAGTGACGGAAAGATAAAACAGAAGAACAAAACTGGTGAGAGAAAACTTGACGAAACAACGAAGAAAATAGGAAAGGGATGAGGAAAGAGAACTTGACGAAAAAACAAAGAAAAATAGCTTTAGAAAACTATAGTCGGCGGGGATTTTTTTGTCAAATGATTGAGAACAAAATATTTAAAAGTTGAATTATTAAATAAAAATTATTATAATGTTTGTTAAAATAGAGAGTGCTGTTGAAGATAATAAATTAAATTTGCTAGATATATTAACTTTTCAAAACTATTCAGTAGTTAGTTTAACAAAAAATTAACAAAATTGTTAGAGGTGCTCAGAAGGGCATATATATAAACATATGTGAACTTTAAAGAAAAGCTCTTAGTATTGTTAACTTTAAATAACATTTTTACACTAAAAAGTCAATCATGATATTATTCACTTTACCTTATTGTTAAAACTCAAAGTTTTCAAGCTATTTTCCTTAGTTTTCCTTAAACATACATACATACATGTTTGGACCTAAATTTACATCATCGGCCCGTGCGATCAAGGCCGTTGAGTGAGCATTGCTCCACACCGTCAGATAGGAAAGTTAAGATAATTTTATTGTTGTTAGGGAATAATATTATGATTTTTAATCATAATAATTATCTTTTAATAATGAATTATCTTGACACTTTTTATACAAGATAAATGTGACGCAAACTATACCGAAGCAAGCAGAACAGTTCAATTTAATTTGGGATTCTTATCATTCGACGCGGGGATTAAGCATCATGCATTATGAGAAGAGTCCTAGCACGTGGTGGCATCAGTTGGTGATCAAGGTGGAGTCCAACTTGAAAGATTAATTACGTAAGCTAATGTGATGCATGCATGGGATAATTATTAGAAAACTCAAGGCTGCCAAATAGGTGAAGTGAATATCCTATGGATAAAGCTTGATATGCCAGGGCTTTGGGACTAGGATTTGAACGACAATGCTTATCTTTAGCAAAAGACGGAATTGGCATGCCATGATTTGTTATGTGGTTTTGGCTGAAATGCGTTAGCACCAAAGAGATTTGAGTGCTACGATTCTCATTGGATAATCATCCCCGCGTAACGATTATTATTTGTGGTGGTGATTGATGGTCACGGCCGGGTTTTATGCTAAGTTAGCTCTATAAATAGAGAGGCAGTGGTGACGAGAAGAGGCCCCTGCAAATCAACACAAAAATTGCCCTGCGCAAACTCTCACAACTTGAGATCTTTTTCTTTTCCTTTTTCGCTGACACATCTTCCGTTGGCATCAACAGCACTGTGGAAGCAACCGGTGATATCTTAAGTCGGCATAGATAGCTCTGTCACCGTAGAGTCGGTCGGTCTCGCAGTATCTTCCGTTGGCATCAACAGCACTGCGGCGAGAACAGTCGATTGCCTATCCAAGTCTCGGTCGAGAAGGGTTTTCGAATCCTTGTTGGTCGAGGTCATCTCATTAGCCTTCTCGGCGAGGTGAGGTGTTACAGTTATTACATTCGGCACATTGTAAGCCGAATTCCGTTCGTGAACTTTGTAAGAAATAGCAGCCTTGTCTTCAGGCTCGAGAACCCAAGAGGCCGAGACGCGTTCCTTTCTCGGCCGCAATCGCAAGACGCAGAAGTCAGTAGCGCGACCCAACGCAGCATCATCAAATTTACTCCTCGGCCGAGCCTCGGCCGACGAGTTGGCACGCCCCGCAATCACCGAAGGACGTAGTTAGCTTAGAATATATTCGGCCTGCGCGCCACGTAGGCTTTGTAATTTCTAGGGTCAACATTTTGGCACGCCCGGTGGGACCCAGTGCTAATACTACGAAGTTCATATGATATATCAAGATTCCAATCTGGCTCAACATAGCCGATTGTACGAGCTCCTGGATGAATTGAAAAAACATAATGAGGAATGTAAAAAATCTTTGGAAGTAGAAAAAGTTCTTCGTGGCCATAGAGATATGCAAAAGTCATTCGCTTGCATGTTGAAAATAAAAGCTCATGTTACCCTGCAAGAGCAATGGGTAAATGAAGACAGGGCTAGATTTAATGCCTGGCTAGATGAAGAACATTTTCCTTACGTTTCTGATTACAGATCAATTCCATTTGAAAAATGGTTAGGTCCAAAGGCCGGGGGGCAATTTTTCGCTCCGGCCACAATTAAAATTCGGCCTCAGAAAATTGTCGAGACGGCCGAAGAAGAACATGGGCCACCTGTTTTTTTGGTTGAGACTGAAAGTGTGGTCGGCCTAGAAGAAAAAATTCAAATTTCTGAGCCACAACTCGACTTAGAAAATGATTCGTCAGAAAAGTGCTTCAATGACGAACAAGGCCGAGACATAGGCCTAATCGAAAAAATCACGCCAATCGACATGATTGTTGGTGATAAGGTCGATATGGAGAAGTCCCATTCGGCTAAGTTGTTTGAATTAAAAGCCGAAATTATGCCTGGGGGGCATAATAATTGTTCAACACATTCGGCGGCCGAAAATGAAAAATATTTCACCAAGTCAAAAGTATTTGGAGATAATTCTTTATTCGGCCTAGAGCAAAATCAATTTCAAATTTTTGTTATTGCAAGATCTCGGCTTGGAATAAAGCATTGTTGGCCTCCTCCTGACTATGGTTCGGCCACTTTTATTTCCATGTAGAAAAAATAAAATAAAAAAGAATAAATTATTTTCTTAATCATCTAGCTAATTAAGCCGATGCTTAAGAAAATAAAGGGAGACAAAACATTTTGGCCGAGGTCTAGATTAGGCCGAAGTCGAGAAAAGTAGGAAAGAATTTGGCCGTAATTGCGGTTGAGATTATGTGCATGCATTGCTAATATGGGATTAATATATATACACATCGGCATCACATCAAGCAGCCATGCTACTTATATATATTAGGCCACCTATATATATATATATATATGGGTTGAAGTAAGGTGGCAACTTGAAAGATTATATTAAGCCGATGTCGAGGTCGAGAAAAGTGAAAGGCCGAAGGAATGGAAGGAATGGAAGGCCGAGGGTAGTAAAAAGAAAAATTGGTATCAGGCATGCGCTCGGCCAACCATTAGGCCGAAGTCGAGATTTTAGCCAAAACCAAAGTTGGTGGTGGGTTCTTACCAGCATTATATATATATATATATATATATATATATATATGTCGGCAAAGGCGTGGAATTATGTTTATCAGTTCTGTTCAACTTTTGGTGGTCGTCTCAACTATCTTGGTCGCACTATGAGCCGAGTCGAGCGATGAAAAGTTTAATGGTCGTGACGGGGGCAAGGACACGGCTACGAATGTATCTTGTGCCGTTTCAGGAAGGGATATGGCAACCCAAAGCAGCCCAGATGGTTTGGAAATGGGGTTAAACGTCCTTAATGATAGCACACTTCGACCTACAACTCGAGTTCGGTGGTATCGATTCTTGTCTGGGTTTAGCTAAACTATGTTTCAATGTATTCGGTGGTGTCGGTGCCGATCCTAACTATTGGTCATGGGTGGTGGTGGTCCTACATAGAAGTGGTGGCATTCATGAGAGGGGTTACTTAGACCCAACATTTCTTGACCTCGTCCATCTTTCTCGACCGTGGCCAATTTGTCTCGACCTATTGGCAGGTGTTGGGTCCTTCGACCGTATTAGATGAATGGTCGAACAGGAGTGTTATTGCCGAGGAGCAAACTTTCTCTTTCAGCGATACGATGAAATGTTGTTTATCAACCAGTTAATTTCCTTAACCATTCGGCTTATAGGCCGAAGCTCAAGGAAATTGGGGGGCAATGTTTGGACCTAAATTTACATCATCGGCCCGTGCGATCAAGGCCGTTGAGTGAGCATTGCTCCACACCGTCAGATAGGAAAGTTAAGATAATTTTATTGTTGTTAGGGGATAATATTATGATTTTTAATCATAATAATTATCTTTTAATAATGAATTATCTTGACACTTTTTATACAAGATAAATGTGACGCAAACTATACCGAAGCAAGCAGAACAGTTCAATTTAATTTGGGATTCTTATCATTCGACGCGGGGATTAAGCATCATGCATTATGAGAAGAGTCCTAGCACGTGGTGGCATCAGTTGGTGATCAAGGTGGAGTCCAACTTGAAAGATTAATTACGTAAGCTAATGTGGTGCATGCATGGGATAATTATTAGAAAACTCAAGGCTGCCAAATAGGTGAAGTGAATATCCTATGGATAAAGCTTGATATGCCAGGGCTTTGGGACTAGGATTTGAACGACAATGCTTATCTTTAGCAAAAGACGGAATTGGCATGCCATGATTTGTTATGTGGTTTTGGCTGAAATGCGTTAGCACCAAAGAGATTTGAGTGCTACGATTCTCATTGGATAATCATCCCCGCGTAACGATTATTATTTGTGGTGGTGATTGATGGTCACGGCCGGGTTTTATGCTAAGTTAGCTCTATAAATAGAGAGGCAGTGGTGACGAGAAGAGGCCCCTGCAAATCAACACAAAAATTGCCCTGCGCAAACTCTCACAACTTGAGATCTTTTTCTTTTCCTTTTTCGCTGACACATCTTCCGTTGGCATCAACAGCACTGTGGAAGCAACCGGTGATATCTTAAGTCGGCATAGATAGCTCTGTCACCGTAGAGTCGGTCGGTCTCGCAGTATCTTCCGTTGGCATCAACAGCACTGCGGCGAGAACAGTCGATTGCCTATCCAAGTCTCGGTCGAGAAGGGTTTTCGAATCCTTGTTGGTCGAGGTCATCTCATTAGCCTTCTCGGCGAGGTGAGGTGTTACAGTTATTACATTCGGCACATTGTAAGCCGAATTCGGTTCGTGAACTTTGTAAGAAATAGCAGCCTTGTCTTCAGGCTCGAGAACCCAAGAGGCCGAGACGCGTTCCTTTCTCGGCCGCAATCGCAAGACGCAGAAGTCAGTAGCGCGACCCAACGCAGCATCATCAAATTTACTCCTCGGCCGAGCCTCGGCCGACGAGTTGGCACGCCCCGCAATCACCGAAGGACGTAGTTAGCTTAGAATATATTCGGCCTGCGCGCCACGTAGGCTTTGTAATTTCTAGGGTCAACAATACATATATATATATATATATATATATATATATATATATATATATATATATATATATATATAAAATAGGAATTTTAATAAAACACTCCCGGTACTGTTCACTTTTAATAAAAAATCACATTTTAACCTTTAATTGGCACTATTCACTATTCATTTAAAAATAACTTTTTGTTAAAAAAGAAATTTTTTAAAACTTTTTGTTAGTTTTTCTTATAATATATAGTATGGCATAATGTGCTTTTTAATTATTAGATTCAAATCTGAGTGATCAGATTTGTACCGAAAGTAAAGGAGAAAAAGAGAAAAAGGAGGGAGGACCTTCATACTTTAGGGCTCAAACCCTTTTTAGATTTACATGCACAAGTTGGATAATCCTATGCTATGCTGTGATGTTATGTTCTCGCTATATACACCAGGCCCAAAAGAATCAACAAGAAAAGTAAAGGGATCGATCCTTGTATCTGCCCCTACTTCTGTGTGTCTGTCTTCTCTTTGAAATGTCATCATCCATCCATCAATCCTGTCCGTCCACTATGAATCCAGCCATCAACGATGTGATTGCCAGCTAAATCAGTGGGACCCAACCTCCCTCATTTTTTGTCTAGGGTTTCTCTCCCTCATCAATGTTCTTCCCTCCCTTCATAGCGAGCAACTTTTCGGCGTAATGAGAACACACTAAATAATACTTTCATTGTAAATTATAATAAGCATAATTTTCCTTAAAAATATAGTTTGTGTTGAATTCCACATTGACTAGAGAAAAATAAGAAAAATCATTTAAATAGAATTATTCCATTTTAATTAACATTGAGATTTTTTGTGATAAAATCTTACACATAATATATTGGACATGACGTAATTACCAAGTTAGAGACATTATTGATGTTGTTGGAAGTGGACCCTCGGCCCATCATTCTACACTTTGAATGTACGGAAGATATATCAACAATTCGTTTACTATTATTACCATGAATGAACGTAGATACATCAACAATATCGTTTATTTTTTATTATAGCAAATAAAATAATATATTACGTGTTTGTGGAGTGTGTATACTCGGAAAATGATTCTTTCCAGATCTCTTCCTTCTAATCCACTTAAAAATTTATAATAATTTTAGCTGTTAGATTAAATTTCAATGGTCCGAATCCTCGAACTTAATAGATTAGAATGAAAAAATCCGAAGAAGATCTTTTTCCCGTATACTCGACATCCATAAAAACCTCTCGGCCACAGGGCCATGGGCGAAGACACCATGATCCAATAATCCTCGATGATACCACGTCAGAAGCAGTAGAGGAAGGCAAGGACTATGATTGGAAGAGGGTTGGGGTAGGGGGAAAGGGTACTGCAGCACCTGATCAGCGTGGTTCATGGGCCACTCGTGCACCTTTTAATTGTATAATTTCTTGTTATTTGTTATTATTATTAACTTGGTTGTACATCGATGTGCATATGCATGGATGGAACGTTCTGCTGCTTCAAAAGCAAGCTATCAGATCTGACTCGCTCAGACTGCTTAGAACTCAGAGACACGAAAAGACTGAGATTCTTCTGTACACTACGTCCCCATACCCTTTCCTTCTATTATTTCACATCCATAATTTGCCCTTAATCTAAACTGTTTTTTTAATGAATTAAATTGGTTTCTTACTTAACAAAACATTGGGATGGGAATCACATAATTAAGGTTTAACTGTACGTAGTATGGTTTGATATCAATAATTCACTCAGGCAAAACCCTAATCCAAAACAGTATATCCACGCATGCTTGAGATATTGTGTTTAATTCTTCCTTACTCTAACTGTGATTCTCATTAGCTTCACATTTTCTTAATCTTGTGGCTGATTCACGATCCATCATGTTGATTCATGACTACATGTGTCCTTGTATTATTACAAATTATGGTATTTAGATGATTCTTACACAATGTTACATGTATGGATGGTTGCTAGCTTGATTGGGTGAGGTCACATCCCTATCTGGTCGATTAAACGGGTTAGAATGTTGTACATATAACTAATATTCTAGATTCTAAGAATGTAAGTTGGGAGTTTACTTTCTTCTTGAAAAAATAAAAGTTGGGATGTTAATGTTCCTTCTCTTTCCACTCAACCCATATCTCATCGGCTCCGTCATCTCTTCTCCACAAATCTATCGTTCCGTTGTCATATTCACCAATCCACAATCCAGGATCTCCACAGAGAAAGGAGAGAGTGAAGAACAGCGAAATTATAATTCTCTCTCCTCCTCGCTAAATCTTGAAACTCACTGTTCACTAAATTAAAATAGCAAAGCAGATAACGAGGTTGTGGGAGCTGGATTTTAATTTAAATATTGGTAGAATAGCCAAGGAGTATACAAGGCTGTTGGAGATCCTCTTAAATAATTTCCCCAAATTTTAACCTAAATTGGTAATAGAAATCGTTTCACACCAGCAATTAGGGGAAATATCCCTTTTAAAAGTTAAGACAGCAACTATACTTAAGCATTAAGTGCCTTCCATTTTCAAACAACTTCAGATATAGCCATAAAGTTCATAACCCTAAATAGAGTAATGTTAGGGAGATTAAATTTGTAGGCTAAATTTTGTAAACTAAATGACATAAAAGTTGATGATTGAATTATTATTTAAACGTTTATAAATGTGCTCATTTCATATTGATGACACATGATTTAGTTTGCAAATTTAGTTTATAAATTTAGTCTCTCTAACATTATTTCTTAAATATTGTTTAAACAATACCTTAAACTAATGATTGTTCAATTATTGCAAACATGCATGATATAGGGATTAATCAAACTGATTGTGTGGAGATGAAAGCGACGAGAAGAGGGTCGAGTTCTGCAGCCGTATTAAGTGAGAAAGGAGGTATGTAATGTCAGTAAATATGCAGCATGCACCGTGACTGGTGGTAATCACATGGTCTTGATATTTGTGTGTTGAAATATTATTACATACCAATGGTCCAATCCAATAGACTCAGATTAAGTGGGGTACACTCCATAAATCATCCGCAATCAGATTTCCGGCTGGAGAAGAAAATTTGTTCGTCTCCCTCTACTTGTATCATGGCATTTAATATATCAGTCTATATTTCGTTTACACTAAAAAATTTGTAGCAATAGTACTACTACTTTAGACAATTCTTTCAATTATTTTTCGTAGCCATTTAAAATTAGCTACAGTGTTTGAGGGCCTTGTCGTTGCAATATATATGCATTTGCTTTGCTTAGCGTGCCCTATTTTGCAAGATTTCGAGGTAGTAAAATTGTTTTACCTTTTCTTCTAATCTTTTTCTTTTTGCTTGAGATCTGAGAAACTATTGTGATGATTAAACAAAAAGAGGGATTATCTTTAGATTGAAATTTGGCCATGGATAAACGCCCTCATTTTTTACTAATGCGATGTTATTTAACAGGACAAACGTTATAATTGAAACCATTTATTCTCTCGTAACCATATTTTGTCCTTTGATTATTATGAATTATTCATGCCCTAGCATTACAAGATTGTGTTTTGGTTCACCCGGTCTGATAGCTAGATACACTCCTCCAAGTGGACGAATATGAAGCCAAAACATAAAATCTTTGTGAAAGCTATCCAAAGAACCACCATTTTTAAACAAGTCTTAGTTGCCCAAATAAGAATTCATCTATTTTCAAAGAAAAGAGGAATTGAAAAATAACTCTTACATAGGATTTGAAGTACTTCTGAAATAAAATAACATCCTTTTCCAAGGAAAAATATTAGTCATGGCTAGGAAATAGGGATTATATAATAATTTGGTCTTAATGCATTATTAGTGTGAAAATAATTATGGTTAAAATATAAATTTAAAAGCTTTAATAGTAAACTTGAAGATTAAAAGCATGAGCAAAAGTTGGAAGTGTAATTAGTTTAAGCAAATGGGTGATTGACTTTGACCATTACGACAGGGTTTTTCAATTTAACAATGTTAAATAGGTTGCGCCGAACACATACATGTTTCTTGCTCATTTCTAACACAACTAACTTTGTGATGTGCTTGTAGGCAAACTGAATCAGTCTCGTATAGTAGGACGCCATCCTGGTGACACCACCATTACCAGGCACGGATCCAGGATTTAAAAGTGGTTGGTTGAGTATTTAAAACTACTTATGTATTTTTCTTTCCTCTTAAATCTCAATCCTGCCGGTGACCACTAAATATGCGCCTCTAGTACCTGCATTTTGCCGAGTTACTGGTCTATTAAGGGCATGTAGTGTTTATCCCGTCATTGACGTTTTTATCTCTTGTTTCAGTTTTAGACAGGTGACACATACTCATTGATAAGGGTGCTAATAGAATGTTGTCAAATTAGAAGACATAATCTCTCATGTGCTGGTGTTATGGATGTGTATGAACTCGTCTCAACAACTTTGGAACCAGTACAACTTAAAATGCGATCGAATTGGTAGGGTTTTGGAGTTAATGGGGGCTTTATTAGCTCATGATAGAGCTACTCAATAAGAATCATATCTATTATTTATGCTATCCCCAGTAGAAGACTATAGATGAGGCACAAAAGCAGAGAGAGCAGCTCCTTTAGTGAAGTAAAAGAGGCACACCAAGAAAATATAAAAAGAGGCATGTATATATATATATATATAGACACTCTCTCACTCACAGTAGCCCTTCTCTTGTTACCGCTGCATCTTCTGAAATTGCATGCAGTTTTCACTGCCTTCGCCACTGCACACGGCACGACCCCTTTCTTTCTATCTTCGAACTCTCTCTATCTCTCTCTCACCCTTTTACTTATATCCTTAAACAACCTCTCCCAAAACGATCGCCCCCTTCTCGTAAACCCAACATCTTTGCCCTCTTCCCACCAAACGACAAATCGTTTTTTCACCCGTTTATGCAAACGGCATGCAGCACGCCCCAAAAAAAACTTTGTCACAAAGTCATTGGTCAAAAAGACCCGATCCCATGCACTGTACACGCGTCAGCACGTCACAACCATGCAGTCCGCCACTCCCTTCTCCCCACATGTCCGCCACTTATTTGCTGTCTCATATATTACTCTAAACTTGCATACAGGATAAAATTTCACGTCAAACACATACCATGTAATGTATCATTACAACGTTTCTCAATGGCGAAGCCAGAATTTTACAACAACGAGATCATTTTTGGGCCCACATTCATTACACAATTCCATCAAACACCTGATGGACACCTATCAAAATCTACCAACATTCGTCGAGAACTTGTGAGACATCTATATGTAGTTGCTTACGTCGAGCATGTGATTTGCACCATTGAGTTGCACACAAAAACAAAGGAGAAAGAAGACGATGGAAAGAAGGAACAAAATTGGAGAATGTAGAATAAACAATAGGTTGTAATTCAACATTGTTCACTCTCTCCTTAATTAGGGTCAAAGATAAATTTACCAAGAAATATACATAGAATATACATGGGTTGGGAAGTTGTTGTGATCATGAGCAGCCATTGACCCTAATTGGACTCCATTACTGCGTTTCATAGTATCTCCGTAGATGATAATGTTAATACGTTCCACTTTTAAGCATTTAGAAAAAAAATTAAATAAACGTGTTAATTTGAAGTGGTATGAAAATATTAAAAGGCACCCGAATAACCTCTCCGCATACTCAATCCATCCAGGTTGCATCCTTCGCTTATCCTCGTGCCCAAACACTACAAATTTCATGCTCTGGACAAAATGAGTCACTAGACGTATACATGGATACATAAACACACACATACTCTCAGACATGGGACCACTGTCCTGTGCTTAAATTCCAGCTTTTTCGTGAACGACACGATCCGACTCTGCCGCTCTCTCTCCTCTCCTCTCCTCTTACTCTCTTACTCTCCCTCTCACTCTTCTTTTTGTTCTTCATTTTTCTCTCAATATTTTTTCTTTTAAGTGAACATTTGTTTCTTGTTCTTCTTCTTTGTTCTCCATGGAAATGGAAGATCAGTACAATATGTCCGATCTCCGTCAACTCATGAACGGAGGTCGGACCCACTTCCCCTCCATCCCACTACAACCCACAACCGAGCTCTTCCCGAACCACCACCGAGGTCCTCCTCCTCCTCCTCCTCCTCCTCCTTCTCTTCATCACCAACACCATCCGTACGAGCAGCTCATGATGATAGACCGTTCTCAAGCCCACGAGATGATCCCTCGTGGGCTTCACCATCATCATGAGTTTCGCTCTCCGGACTCTACTAGTGCTGCAGGTGTAACTACTCCTACTACAGTTACGGCAGCTCCTTCTCTTAGTGGCGGTGGCTTGGAGGCTGAAGCTGGCGGGTGTCTTGGCGGTGAAGGGTCTGGAAGGTGGCCGAGGCAAGAGACTCTCACTCTTCTGGAGATCCGATCCGGGCTTGATTTTAAGTTCAAAGAGGCTAATCAGAAGGGTCCTCTCTGGGATGAAGTCTCTAGGTATGTAAATACATACACTTGTACAAGTATACACCCTACCCTAGCATACCTACTTATCTTCCTCTTCTTTTTCAATTTTCAAATTTTTTTGTTCACTCTTGGTTTGTCAAATTTGTTTTGGTCATCATTATTATGTGATTTCTCTTAACTAATTGGTGCATGATGGTACTTTGGCATGGAGGTTTAAGTAAAATCATATTCGGGTACTTCCATTGTGTTTCTACTTATTAATTAAAATTATTTTGAAGCAGTTTGTGGATAGTTTTCCATGTTTTGAGTTGGAAAATAATTATAAAAAATAAAAAAATAAAAAAATAAAAAACAATTTCAATTAATCAGTTGCGAACCGAGTTTATCAGTTGAAAATGTGACCTTTCTTTCAAACACAAATTTTTGTTTTTATTTTATTTTTGCCATAATAATTAATGGTTGGCCTCTTCCATGCTTGAATACTATATATTAATCGACTGGTTTTTATCTGATATTGAAAAGACATGATGCACAAGGAAAATACAGCCCCCCTAAAAGACTATACATTCTCTTTCTTTAGAAAATTTGAAAGGTCATATGCTTAATTGGGATATCATAACATCATCATTAGCAAAGGAATGATCATAAATATTTCACATGGCCACAACATTTTAATGGGTTTTTAGCTTAGTTATTTTAAAATTCGATTTTCAATTTAAGGCTACTTACCAATATCCTCTTCATATAACCAATCACTATGATATATACTCTGCTTAATTACAAGCTGACACTACCAGGATTGCGGGTCTTTTACTAAGAAAGTGTTGTATTTGTTTTTGGTTTCTTTCGTAGAACCCAGTTTTTATTTCCTTTCATCTGCCTCCTATTTATAATTAAAATTTGTGGCAGGATCATGTGTGAGGAACATGGGTATCAAAGAAGTGGGAAAAAATGTAGAGAGAAGTTTGAAAATTTGTACAAGTACTACAAGAAAACAAAGGAAGGAAAGGCTGGAAGACAAGATGGAAAGCATTATCGGTTCTTTCGACAGCTCGAAGCTCTCTATGGAGAAACTACCAATACCGTAGTCTCACCATCTTTGCCTGCAGAAACCCATTTCGTCGGTAATAATAGTAACAATTATCGTTACCAAGCAGCTGGCAATGCTCAAGCAAATCAAGAGATCACAACTCCCTATCATCATCAGTCATCTGATCAAAAGCACTGTGACAGCCTTAGCCTCTCGAATTCATCCGAGTTCGAAACCTCCTCCTCAGAAGATCAAGACATTAATAATGATGTCAGTGCAGCCGCAATGGACAATGATTCGCAGGAGGTGAAGACAACGAGGAAAAGAAGAGGAGGAATTGGACGGAGGGGTTGGAAGGCGAAGATAAAAGAGTTTATCGATGCACAAATGAGGAAGCTGATCGAGAAGCAAGAGGAGTGGTTGGAGAGGCTAATGAGGACCCTTGAGCAAAAGGAGAGGGAGAGGGTGGTGAGAGAGGAGGAGTGGAGGAAACAAGAAGTTGATAGGGTTGACAGAGAGCAAAATTTCTGGGCCAAAGAGAGGGCATGGATTGAAGCTAGGGATAAGGCTTTGATGGATGCACTGCACAAGATATCGGGAGGATCATCATCAACTGATCAAGCAAAAGCTACTAATTACAATTCTTCATCACCTGATCACAATGATCCTGATCAAATAGTTCATAACATGAGTAGGAGTGCCAAGGAGTTATTCATGAATAAGAAGCGAAAGGAGAATGCAAATTCGAGAAGCGCATCGGCAGCCTGTTACTTTCAGAGCAATGAGTCGTGTTCCTCATTGTATAGTAGTCAAGGAGGGTATTGTGGTGAAATGAGTAATGAACAAGGTAACCATGATGGTTCTAACAATTCTCCTAATGGTGGGAATAATGCAAGTAATGTGGGGAGCAATGCAGTGCCTGATAATTGTTTTCCGTTCTTGATGAGTGAGGGGGAGAACTTGTGGGAAAATTATGGATTGAAGCTGAGCAAGGGAAGCCAAAACCAGTGATGATAATATTATATGAGGTGTAATATTAGTACTTTGTACTAGGTGATCATCAGCTAGCTAGCTGCAGAAGACAACTTGCTCGGTTGAATTTTGTTATGGGGTTTAACAAATTTGAAAAAAAACCTCTCTCCCTCTGTGATGGTCTCATGTGAGGTGAGGTTTACAGTATGATCATGTAAGCAAGGAGCTAACTGGGGGTTATTTATGTGTAGGGTTTGATTGATGTTTTAATCATGGGACTGAAGCCTAAAGACATGGAAATTTTAGAGGGAAATAATTATGGATTTGGACAGGTTGTAGTGCTGCTAGCGTTGGGTATATGTTTTTGTGGGTTTTCATTTGTTTTAAGCTTCATTTTTTTCATCTTACATGCGTGAGTAAATATTGTTTCTCATTTTGTCATGATATGGATTCCAAGCAGGCCATACTAAAAAATGAATGCATATTGAACATAATATTAAGAGCCAAGTTTTGAGCATTGTTAATTCGTACTTGAATTTGAATTTCCTTTCTTGTAGCTAAGATGAATTTAGTGTAGAATCGCTTGTTTAATATATTAAAAAAATAAATAAAAAAGATGTAATATTAAGAGAATAATTTCTTGTTATAGGTTAGGAAAAAAAATTGCAAATTAGTAGACCAGATAAACCCACGAACTCTCTCCTTATGCAATATACAAGGACGGAGGCAGCTAAGGCCCACTGATTGCGGCTGTCTCCACTAAAGTTTTGTGCGAAGGAAACAATATATGATGCTTACATAAGGGGCAGATAACATATTTACCATATTATTCATGCTCCTTCAAAAAAAATAAAAGATATATATAACTTGAATTTATTATATTTAAGTACTTTAACTGCTCTGTTGAAATTTTCAAATTATATGTATAAAAATAAGTGATCATTGTGAAAAAAAAATGCCTACAAATTGGCTTAATGAAATTTGAGAAGAAGAAAAATAAGATCACATGAGGGAGTATTCAATATATTTCTCCAACATTTAACTAATCTTGTGGTTGAACTCCTTAGCATGTAATAGGGCTCCGATAGGTTAAGCTTGTTCTACATGCATGCATTGTTCAAGGACTTCACAGGAAAATATGGTTTTTTTTTTTTAATTTGTTTTAAATAAGCTTCAAATGTTTGTGTTAGTGTACGATGCAACGTAGCAGAAAATGTTTTTTATGGCATGAAAGAAATTTTTGTTCACAAAATTGGAAATGTGAAATTATCGGTTGAATTTGATTTTTAAATAGAGTAGAAAATAGGCGAAGTTACGACATAATTAAAAGGTGTGCTTTAATAAAAAAGAAATTGTGTGTTAACCAAGTAATGGTGAGGGAGGGGTGCGCCAATGGGTTAGGGTTAGTGCAATTTTCCACAGTTTGTCAGAGTATCTCATACTTGGATGTATAAAATACTTTGGAGCATCATAGAATTTTTTGACCAAAAAAAAAAGAAAAGAAATTTTCAAGATTATGATAGATCGAAGTTCAATTCTTTACAATATAGCCAAAAAATAAAGAAAATTCCCGTACTCTGAAGGAAGTTGCCTTCTCGATCAGATGAGCATATATAGCATGGCTGGTTGGTACGTACTAGCTATAGAGAACTGACAATATTTGGAAGCAGGCAAGGCATGTCATGTGCAGCTTCTTAGTAAAGCAAACGTACGAATTGTATCACCAGAAACATGTCATTATCTGCAATTTAAGGCACTCGAGTATTGATTTCCA
The DNA here is from genome assembly GCF_916048215.2 of Malus sylvestris. Classification (NCBI taxonomy): domain Eukaryota; kingdom Viridiplantae; phylum Streptophyta; class Magnoliopsida; order Rosales; family Rosaceae; genus Malus; species Malus sylvestris. The sequence continues at coordinate 1,777,038 of NC_062271.1, read as the reverse complement.
TTCAGTTTTAAATTACAGCCAGCTGAGTGATATATGTAACACTGAGAGAAACTAATTAGTATAGCATATATACATCATTATGCAGTAACATATATATGACGGTCGGGAGTCTACAGAATTATATATTTTCATATACAATAATACACTTTTTCTTTTCACGTACATGGTTTTGGAAATACAAAAGTTTTAGTTTAAATGTTTTCTTCTTTTATTTATTAGCAATAGTCGTTTGTAAGTTTTGAACTCGATACCTCAAGCAAAGTGAAGATTCATACTAAAAATGGACCTGGATTGGATTTTATAAGATTGTATCAAGCTTTCATTGATTACTACAATTGTCATTTTCTTTCATATATTTTCTTTTATATGTCTTTTGGTTTTAGAGAACGTTTCATATATTAGCTTTAATTAGCTCCATTGACTATCTTGATGAAATATGTAGTTATAGGCAAGCACGCTCATTCTGTCAACTGAGATATTCAGAAGTTCAATTAGATCAGATTTAGTTTATTACATGTTCGAATTCCTTTACTTCTGCTTTTGGTTCTGATTTCAAATTAGCCATAAGCACGTCGATGAGTAAGTGGTTGTGTCACTCAAATTTGGTAATCAAAATCCTTCTCCTTGTTCCTTGCTCTCTTTTGAAAATCCTCGTAGGATGATAGCTCATAAGGTTATAAACATTTGTCCTTACATTCAAGTATTATGTTCGATTCTTCATCTCCTATTATCGCTTGTATGAATATATATAACCTACTCGAAACCCAATATTTTACTTTTCTCGCCAACAAAGAAAGTTCTGAATTGATTGATCTCTATCAAATGAATACAAATGAATACAAATGAAAGATAGAAGGAGACTCTGAGTTTATTTTTTTTCCCCCAATTCTTTTTGTTGAAATTTTTTGGGGAAAGGGGGTGGCAATCAAATTGAAGCTTAAATTTTCCTTTATCATAAAGGTATTGTAAACCGATGTATGTGATGCATCGGTTTGAAGAAAGGTTTAGGGTACTAAACTGAAACATTTAGATAAAGCATGCAAATTTAGCTATCAGCTAAAGTAATGCGTTCTATACACCGGTGCATTAAATAATTTTCAAGGTCGTGCATGGGAGAACTATATTCACATGTAGCTTGTGGAGAGAGTCCATTGTGATCCAAATTCAGCTATCCCATACACCAACGCACTATAGAATTTTCAAATCAATACATGGGAGAACTGTATTCGCTTGTAGCTAGTGGAGGGAGTCCATTGTTATCCAAACACAGAAAAGGGTCAGTCATTACTCATATGACACTCATATACACAACACAGTGAACACTCTTGGACAAACACTAGTGACCGTACATAGGAAAGAGTAAAGAAGCTTCCCACCACGGGAACCAAACATTGCAGTCATTGTCTCAGTGATTTTCCAAGTACCCCCCATTTATTTTGTCTCTCTTATTGTCACTATTTTGATGAATCTCCTTCCCCGAACTTGCTTTGGTTTGCTTGTCCCAAGGCCAAACTGCTTCTGTTTCCTGCTTCTGCTTCCGGCTGCTTGAGACAGTTGAGTAGTTGAGTCATCCGCAGTCAAACGAGGAGATTACATGCATGACAATTTTAGAAATTTCAAGTTTAAGAAAAACAGCTTTTTTTGGGAATGCTTTTGCTTTGCTTGCTTCATGCTTTTGCTGAGGTGACCACTTACTGAGCTGATGTATACAAAACACCAAAAGAAAAAGAAGAAAATTTTTGAACCGTTACTGCTCTGCTTTTGTAGCTTTTGGCTTATCCCAAATTGGGAAGTCTGGCCATTGCTTCCAGGCTGCTTTTAAACAATCTTTAGACATTACTGACATTTACCATAGCAATTTAATCTACACATGTAAAACATAAATTAACTATAGAAATAGAACTCCTTCATCTTTTTCTAAAATCCCAGTTTAAAAGTTAAAAATAAATAAGAAAAAAAAAGGGAACTTTAACGAAAAGCACCTGGTATTGTTCACTTTAACGAAAAACCACATTTTTACACTAAAAAGTCAATCCTGGTACTATTCACTTTACCATTTATTTTGTCCTTATCATTAAAATTTAAAATTTTCAAACCATTTTCATTAGTTTTCCTAAAAAAAAAAGCCCTACACAGTCTTAAGGTTTAGGGGTGTGCCCAATTGGCCCAAAAGCCCACTTCAATTAGGTACTCTGAATTGGTCCAGAAAGGTGTATATATGGGCTTGTTAGTCAATATTATTTATCCCAGCAGGTTATTTTGTTGAAAATTGATTTTCGCACTCTTGTTTTTTCCGTGCTCTCTTTTACTCTTTTCTAGCTGTTGAATTTATCAATTAGAGGAGAATTAAGAGGCAAATCAGAGAAAAGAGAGTAGCAGGAGAAAACGGAAGTGTGGAAGTTATATTCTCCTATTGTGCTTAGGGTTAATGTTAAGAAAGGTAGTATACCATATAGAGCTATTCGGATCGGGCGAGAAGCCCTCTCCCTTCTGTTCCTTCGATTCCTTCATCAATCGTCGCTCGTTGGAAGAATCGGGATGAATCTCCGAATTAATTTTTTTTAGAAATTTTTCGAATCTGATCTTGAATTTTGGGTCTTCTGCCTTATTCAGTTGTCATGGTTTGCGCTGATTGATCTTGTGTTTGGAGGTGAATACAAGGCAGGTTCAATGCTGTAAAGGCAAACCCAAAGTTTGGGTCCATCCAAAGTACTACTCAAAGCCTCAAATTTTAAGAGCTCAAAGTTCACAAAACAAAGGAATTGAACCACAGTTGCAAATATTGTAGTAGACTCGATTTGATTTACGCCATGTTTTGGTGCCTAGGATTGGATTGGATATTGGCGCCTGGGATTGGATTGGATAAGTTATTGAATCTATAACAAGTTGATAGAAGAAACGGAGACCAACTCACAAAGTTTGACATATTCAATCTTAGATGCCAAACGCGACCTGTCAATAAAATGACTAGCCCAAGGGACGTCAAAAACCAGTGCAGTACGATGAACACGCAAACCGTTCAAGAAACAAGGTAATTAAGATCAAAACCAAATAGACAAAAACTGGATGTTGGAAATTATAGTGCTTATCTTCAATTCAGGCAATAAAAAGTAACTGTTTAGGAAACATTTTTGAAACTCAACATGTCACTGGCCGTCAAGCTTTTATTCTACCACCATCCTAATATCCGAGATCAAGAACAGAAGTTCGAAAAAACCCTAATAATACGCTTGAGAATGACAAAAGCCATACACAGACCGCAAGATAGTTTTCCAAAAATAAAACAAGAACTGTAAATTTCTTCAGTACTTGTAATCCTTCACATGGAGAGACTCAGCGGCACCCTCACCGAGCTTGGCATCACCCTTGTAGATTCCAAGAGTAGCTTCTGAGTTGGCCTTGGCCCTTGTGAGGAGAGCAGCCTGCGCCTTTGGGATGTTTCCCTCTTTCCCTGCCCATGCCTTCAGTGTGCTCTGCTGAAGAGCACGTCCGAAGGAGAAGGATAGAGACCACGGCTTCTTTCCCTTGAGTTGGTTCATGGCGTTGAGGTTGAGGGTAGCCTCCTCCTCACTCTGTCCACCGGACAAGAACACAACAGCAGGGACAGCTGCTGGGGTAGTGCGCAACAAGGCGCGAACTGTGTACTTAGCAATCACTTCTGGTGAAACCTTCTTGGCATCAGATCCTGGGGTAACCATGTTGGGTTTCAAGAGAGTTCCTTCAAGCAGGACATGGTGGTCGTTAAGGGCCTTGTAGCATGCGGCAAGAACACGTTCAGTCACATCGGCACACTTATCGATGGAATGGGGTCCATCGACCAGGATCTCTGGCTCAACGATGGGCACTAGGCCATTCTCCTGGCAGATGATGGCATAACGAGCCAACCCGTTGGCATTCTCTTGGATGGACAGCTGAGATGGTTCATTGGGGCCAATCTTGAGCACAGCACGCCACTTTGCGAACCGTGCACCAGCTTCATAGTACTTCTGGCAACGCTGGGCAAGGCCATCAAGACCCTGGGTTGTGGTCTCACCATTGGTTCCGGCAAGCTCAACGGTACCCTTGTCGACCTTAATTCCAGGGAGAACACCACCTTCCTTCAAGACATCAACGAATGGCTTGCCTGCACAACATAATAATGAGTACCATCCCATGGAAAATTTGACAATATTATTTAGGAAAAGAACAATCCAAACCAAGCACAAATCGGAAAAGGGTAACAATTCATGCAACCAGAGGATTGTCAAAACAGGATTACAAACATAACAAGTACTGTTTACTGCTTTACCCAAACTTCTCTTGAAAAAAAAATCTTTACAAAACGATACAAATTCAAAGGATTTATTGTTCGAACAAAATAAAAACACTGCATACACAATTTATTTGATTCAAAATAAGACAGAACAAATAGTTGTGCAATGACGAAGTATCAAAACCTAGAAACTTTAGTCAAAATACCTGAAGCCGTCTTCTGGTAGAGGGTTTCCTCAAAGAGGATAACTCCACTAAGGTATTGGAGCACATCAGGGGCAGTGAAGAGCAGTTCACGAAGAGCACGCCTGTTTGATTCAACATTCTCAACATTGATGCTGGCAAAACGTTTGCCGATTGTGCCAGTTGACTCATCAGCAGCGAGAATACCCTTTCCAGGGGTGCCGATGTAGGCAGCATTGGCGATAAGCTCATCTGCAAGGCATAAAAAATTCAGCCAACATAGACCAGAAATCACAAAATATAAATACCCACATCGAAACATCTACATTAAATTACAAAAAACAAGAAAATATGGAATGATAACAAAAGTTCGGACAAGTCCAAATTCCCCTCATAGTCAAGCAAGTAATACAACCGAAATCGAAAAATCAATTACTACATGTGACATGCTTCCAAAACTATTAGAACTTCAGATCAAAACAAATACAACGAGGAACTCTGAAGGGTAAAGTGTTATGAATAAGTAAGATAATCACACACATAAAAACATAGGGTTTCAATGAAGATCAAAAGATCAAAATTTAGTACCAAACAACTTTGTCAATCGAATCCTATACCTAAAATTGACTGAAAAAATCATAAACCCCAATAAGCACAGTTGCAAATTTGAGGACTCTAAATCCATAAATTTGATTTTAACTTTCCAGTAAAATATAGTCAACAGGTATTCCATCTTCACAAAGTAAAACCTAGAAGGCATATTAACTAAACATGTCAGATTAGATCTAAATTTTAGTAATCAAAGTACTCAAAAAAAGTTTCAGGAGCAAAAACGATTGATTTTCTGATAACCCAAATCCAGAAAACTGCAAGAAATCGATACGGTATAGAAAAAACGAATCTGGGTCTTCGGATTTCGAACGCAGAAGTAAGATTCAATCACTCAACCACCAGAACATACTGAAAAAACATGGTTTCATGCATCAACGCTTGAAAACGAATAAAAACAATCAGATCTAAGAAATTAATCAAAACAACATATATATATATACACATTTACAGATCGATATGAAAAAGTAACAGAGTGAAGGGGATGAGTAAATTACCAGCGTATTTGCCTCTGTAAGCAGACATGTTTGATTGATGCTGAAGATTGAGAGAGGAAGAAGAAGACGAGTTGGTTGTTTTCTGAGAGATCGAGAGAGAGGAAGAGACGATGGAAGAAAGTGAAGGGTGGGTGAGGATTTTTATGCGAGTACGGCTCGAAAGTTGCACTGTTTGCTTGGCTTCTTCCCCACTTAAATAAATTATTATTAATTTTCTCTTTTTGGTTTTACCATTTTGCCCTCCTGCCCTTAGTTGGACCTACATTTATTTCCTATTTTATATTAATACGAATTCATTACTGTGGATTTTCTCCCAATTTACAAAAAAAATATATATGTTTTTTCCTAAAATGTTCGTTTTCTCCATTAATTGAGTATCTCTAATGAAATTGTTGAGAAATGTTAAGGGAACTCTTTCGAGAGTGAGACTTTTCGAGGACTTTCTGCTACATAATTTAACGTTAATTCTGGTGGCAGTGTTATAAAACATAAAGCAAAAAATATAAGGTGACAGAGAGTTTATGAAGAGTCATATTTTTGAGAGAGTCCACTTAGCATTTCTCAAAATTGTTTTGGAAATAGCGGTGTTAATAAATCACGACATTTCCATGTGTGTTAGGTATGGGTTTGATTGATGTTTCTTAACTTAAATGATTAAGAAAATAAAATACCACATACATATTGTGATTGCTTATGTGACTCGTTGTTCTAATTAGATTTAATTTTACTGTAACAGAATTTCATAAGCGTTACTCTTTTTTTTTTCTTTATAAAATTGCTTTAAAAGCTTTAGAGTCTTCATATCAATATTTTACATAATACGTACAACCTTGAGGTCAAATGAGCTTTTGAATATCAGAAGTTGAATTGATCATCAAAAGAGAACTAGTAAAAAAATTAGAATACAATCTGAGAAATAAACTTCCATCGAAATACATGCCTTACAAATCCTCTAGATTTACTTTGGTCACGCATAAGTTTTACTTCATATGCACAGATTAATATTTCCTTTTAAGTTAGAGCCTAAATTAATTGAAGAGGGTAAAAAGGTAATTAGGCAGCGTGGTGGGATTTCACAAAACCAGCCGCCGTCCCCGTGATTGGGTTAGGTCGGTAGGAAGGGGGTCAAAAAAGTAAAACAAGCCAACCAAATCCTGTGGGGTTTGAAGGCGACTCCGGTTTTGGTTTTGTGAACTTGTGGTAGCCAAAACCAACACCGGCAATCTAGGTTCCGGTCTTTATCACAGTGCTTGCCTTTTTTAGCCTATATTCATATCTTGCAAAAAATTTATAACGTAAAATAAACGGGTGAGATTTAAAAAAATTTATCATATACTTTTACTATCTTCATCTATCTTATTTGTATCTTGGTGTGCTTAAAATCGGAAAATGATTCTCTATGGATCCATTTTGTAGGGATCCTAAGGATTCCCGTATCTTATCCGTTCATCGTGCATTGTACAGTCAATTTTCGTCAGATACTATTTATGTTTAATTTTAAATAAAAAAAATCAAATATACGATTAACAGCTAAAATGTGAGAATTCCTAGTATACCTACAAAATGAATATGAATGGGATCCAATTCACTTAAAATCACAGAATATTGAAGCCACGTATCATATCTTGAGCGCCTATACTAGAAATTTTGTGTACGGCCGCCCATATGCTAGGTTATCTGTCCGCCTAAAAATCTCCTATATTTGAGATCCATGTCTTTTTTTTTTTATAAATTGATTGTTGTAGTGTACAAGGAAGAAGTACTAAAAAAATGAAGTAGGATTCTCTTTCCTCCAAATACCCTCACCTCCCATTCTCTCTCACTTTCCTCTTTGTCTCTCTTTTTAAAGAAGTCAACACAAAATGTTGATGCTGCTTAATCGTGAACGTTCAAATAAAATGAGACTGGAAGAGAAGGAAAATGAGAGAGGAAAGAATCCGGATCCGTAAAAAATACTCACTTAAAGTGTGAGGAAAGTGTAATATTTTACTAGTTTGATTGAAGGGTATGTGTGTAGGTAGCTTCTCTAGTGTTGGTAGTTTTGACGTCGAGGATACATAAACTTACAACATGAATGGCATTTCCTATGAATTTTCTTTGTTTTGTAATTATAGGCAGCTATCAAACGCTTTGGAATGCCCCTTCAATGTCTCCTTTATACGATCGATTGTACCTAAAAACTATACAAATAGAATTTAGGGGTTCAAACTTAAAAACTGAATCACACACCACAGTAATGTTGGAATATACCGTAACGTGATATAATTATAAAATGTTCTCACATTGTAACGCGTGTTTTACATAATTCATAATGTATTCTAAATTAGATTTAATTAATCGATCATCTATATTATAATACATGAATTGATTATACCAATTGACAGTATTTCAATACCGTACTATAATTTTGGCTTCACGTCCAAATATTGCCTCTGTCAACAGGTCCATGGCCTCATGCCTCATCTGAAAAAAATATATATAAATTAGATACATAATTCAAGGCTGTCAAATGTCATTGAATTTGTTTTTTATTTTTCTGTGTAAAATTATGGAAACTTTAACGAAAAATCATATTTTTACACTAAAAAGTCAATCATGATACTATTCATTTTACCCTTTATTTTGTCCTTATCATTAAAACTCAAAGTTTTGAAGTCATTTTCATTAGTTTTCCTTAAAATATTGCAATGCATCACCTGCATTATTATGTGTGCTTTGCGAAGTCAAATAGTACGTGCTTCTTGTTGGTTCCTTGTCATCTCACCCACCGCATTTCTGATTGTTGCGTTCTTTTGAACTCGATTTTAATTATGATTTTCGGAACTTGATTTTAATGTCATTTTATTATATGAAACTCAAGAGTTGGTACTTCATTTTCTGAAACTCAAAGTTCATTTCACTTTACCTTCTGAAACTGGATTGTGATCTCATTTTGTTCTCTGACACTTGTAAGTCGTCTCTATAAAACTCAAAATTCACTTCACATTACCTTAGATCTATTAATTTCTTAAGTGAGTTTGATTTGGGTGCTCCAAGCTAAACAATTTTTTTAAATATTTTTTCACCTCTTCAATTTATTTTAAACTTAATACTCTTATTGTTGAATATAGCGCATAATGGAGATTTATAATATTTATTGCACATGTAGCATAGTCTTATTGAGTGTTGAGTCCCACATATGTTTCAGAAAGTGACCTATAAGTTTTAGTGAGAAGAGAGAGTCCACAAGTCAAAATGGAATGAATTTTGAGTTCTAAGGCCATCTCCAACCGAAGGGTCCAGAGGGCCATAGGGCCGAAAATAGCCCTAAAACCGTCTCCAACCGAGGGCTAGGCCAGAGGGCTCTGGAATCTGGGAGGACCCCACGGGATCGGAGAGGGCTGGAGGGCTGAAGGGCTGGCTGCTTTCGGCCAGCCAGCCAGCCCCGGGCTAGCTCTTTTTTTTTTTAATGTTTTGTTATTCCTGTCGGTTATAACCGACAGGAATACATGCTATTATTTAATATAATAAATAATGGTGTATTCCTGTCGGTTATAACCGACAGGATTGTTTTAAAAAAAATTCAAATGAAACGGCTACTAGCCGTTGCATTTGATTTGTTTTTTTTTTTTACATTATTATTATTCTTTTTTATTTACAACATTTTTCATATAACTTCTATTTTTTCCTATAACTTCTATTTCACAAAATTTGGTTTTTTTTAAATTCCATTTTTTTCCTATAACTTCTATTTCACAACTTCTATTTCACAAAATTTGTTTCATATTTTTTTTTCCTATAACTTCTATTTCACAAAATTTACTTCATATTGTTTTTTAAATTCCATTTTTTCCTATAACTTCTATTTCACAAAATTTGTTTCATATTTTTTTTAAATTCCATTTTTTTCCTATAACTTCTATTTGACAAAATTTGTTTCATATTTTTATTAAATTCTATTTTTTTCCTATAACTTCCTAAGCCATTATACAACATTAAATTAAATTAAGTAACATGAAACAACATTAAACAATATGAAACAACATTAAATAAAATTAACCAACATAAAAATTATACAACATGAAACTTAAACAACATTTTAGTTGTAGTTTTTAAATAATAAATTATGTTTGGCCCTATGGCCCTTTGGCCCTCGGTTGGAGACGGTTTTTTGTGATAGGGCTAAAACGAGCCCTCTGGCCCTCTGGCCCTCGGTTGGAGACGGAGGCAAATATGGCCATGTACTGTTCATTAAAATATTAATATCTTGGAGAATCTTGGAGGGCCAGAGGGCTAAAACGAGCCCTCTGGCCAGCCTTCGGTTGGAGATGGCCTAAGGAATAAAGTGATGACTTTCCAGTTACAGGGAATAATATGAAATCAAAATGAAGTTCCAAAGGGTATAACTAAAAATAAGTCTCAAAACAATAATAGTTGTTATTATGCCTCATCCAACAAACTTTCAACACAACTGTTTGATTTATGATACTAGTAAATCAGACAACGATGATCATTAGATATTAAATTGTCTCTATGAGTCTTCCATAGTCCATTTTTGAAAACAAAAAAACAAAAAAAACTTTCAACACATTGATATATGAACCAAAATCAATCGCATCTCGTCACTAGCATCACTTGGATCATGCGCAACAATTCTCTTTAATATTTAAAACTGGCAAATTCTTAAAAAATAAAAGCATTAAAAAGAATATGGCATGATGACATTTTTCATTCGTGGTTTACTTCAAGCGTTTTATGCTTTTGGAGTTCAATGTCCGATGCCACTTTTTTTTTGAATTTTTTTTAGCTAAAATGATCTTTGAGATCGTTATAATTCTCATTTTAGTTTCTGAGATTTAAAATTGATAGAAATGATCCATAAGATTGTCCACCATTAATAATTTTGGCCATTCTGTGATAAATTTCTATTAAATTGAGAGTATTTTTGTCAGAACAATTTCTCTCCTTGAACTGATGGTTTCTTTAATTTAATGAAATCTTTTTCACAAAAAGATTGAAATTGTTGACTGTAGACAATCTCAAGAATCAAATTAAAAAGTTATGTCAATCTTAGATATTATTTTGAATAAAAAGCTAACCTTTTTTTTTTTTGCATGGTAAGATTGTGCGTAAAGATATTGTCTGATATAAAATAAACCCTAGCATGTTGTATAGTGTTATCTTTACAATTTGATGTTCTACATTGATAGCCATGACTCATTTGTACAAATTCTAATACAAGTTATATTATATTTAAACTAGTCTAAATTATATAAAGAAAATACGAACCAAGTACGTAGAGTAGAGTACATCAGCTATAATTAACCAATATAACTACGCCTACGTTAAATAGTCAAACTATAATTCATGTCGACTTTTGAAATTCTTGTGAAAGAAGGAAAAGAAGTGGTAGTTAGGATGTTGAATACCAAGTTGTGGAAGCATCGGCCGCATCACCTACCTCTCTTTCCATCTCTCATCTCTTCTCTTTTCTGAAACTGGTGAGCCAACTGGCCAAGTGGGGTCTTTCAAGAGGTTCTCGCCATGTTGGGGTAATTTTAATTTTTTTTTTTGTCGATCTTTTTCGGAATTGTATTCGTTTATTGTACATCGTGCTGTCAGTTTTTGTCAGGTACTGTTTTTATTTAACGCACGATATACGATAAATGTATAATTTTGAATAATTACTTAAACTTGGAATATTCTTCAGTTCGATCCGATATTGGAGACAAAATGAACGAGTTCTGCTGTTAGGTCTTGGAATATTCTTCACTTCGATCCTTCTTGGAATATTCTTCACTTCTTTATAAGGAAAACTAATGAAATGGTTTGAAAACTTTGAGTTTTAACGATAAGGACAAAATAAAGAAATGAATAGTATCATGTTTGATTTTTTAGTGTAAAAATGTGATTTTTCGTTAAAATGAATATTACAAGATAAGGGTTAGAATTTGAGAACACATTTTTCTAAAAAACATTTTGACATATATTTTTAGAAGATGAATATATTTTATCGATCCAATTGTTTATTTTTTTTATGTATTCTCTCAAATATCATCTTTAACAAAATCACTAAAATTCCGCAATATGACCAACACATTTTTCTAAAAAACATTTTGACACGCATATTAAGAGACGAATAAAATACATTTTATCGATCAAACTGATTATTTTTTTTATGTATTCTCTCAAATATCATCTTTAACAAAATCACTAAAATCCCCCAATACAACCACTTGATTAAATTTAACATTTTTATAAAACTATTTTCTTCATTATAAATAAATATCTTATAATTTTAAATTTGTCTAATTCAAAAATGTTGTGAAAGCCCAATACATTATTGGGCCTAAACAATACCTAACCCAATAAAAAAATGAACAAAGAACTTTCAAATAAACACATTCTCAATCAACCCAAATATATAACAAAAGAAGTTTACATTTCTCCAAACTAAAACCAAGTCGATGAACAAACTAAAACTCTCCTCAAAGCTTTTATCAAAACCTACTAGTATCCGGTAATAATCTCAGCACGACTGAGATCACGATCAAAGTTTCAGCAAACAAAAAGGAACGACCTAGGTTACGAGACCGCGAAAACAAAGCTACCTTCTAACCGCATAACAAATTGGTATTCGACAGCTTCCCCAATCAATACTTGTAGTCCTTGACATGAAGGTTCTCGGCGGCACCCTCGCCAAGCTTGGCGTCACCCTTGTAGGCTCCCAATGTCGCTTCCGAGTTAGCCTTGGCCCTGGTGAGGAAAGCTTCCTGAGCCTTCTTCACATTCTCCTCCTTTCCTGACCAAGCCTTGAGAGTGCTCTGCTGAAGGGCACGTCCGAAGGAGAATGAAAGAGTCCATGGCTTCTTCGCCTTTAACTTGTTCATGGCGTTGAGGTTGAGGGTAGCGTCCTCCTCGCTCTGCCCACCAGAGAGGAAAACCACAGCAGGGACAGCTGCAGGCATGGTGCGCTGCAAGGCGCGGACAGTGTGCTCGGCAACCACCTCGGGCGCAACCTTTTTGGAATCAGATCCTGGAGTCACCATGTTAGGCTTCAAGAGAGTCCCTTCAAGCAGGACATGGTGGTCGTTAAGTGCCTTGTAGCATGCGGCAAGAACACGTTCGGTCACATCAGCACACTTCTGAATGTCGTGGGATCCATCAACAAGGATCTCTGGCTCAACAATGGGGACAAGGCCATTCTCCTGGCAGATGATAGCATATCGGGCCAACCCATTGGCGTTCTCGTTGATTGCCAACTGAGATGGCTCGGTGGGGCCAATCTTGAGCACAGCACGCCATTTTGCAAATCGGGCACCAGCTTCGTAGTACTTCTTGCAACGTTCGCCAAGGCCATCCAGACCCTGAGTTGTGGTTTCACCATTGGTACCAGCAAGCTCAACAGTGCCCTTGTCAACCTTAATGCCAGCAAGGACACCGCCCTCCTTCAAAACATCAACGAACGGCTTACCTGTATAGCATAAATCGAAATGTCAATGGCATGACATATCATCCAAGCACAAAAAATAAACAGAAATGACAAGCTCATAGATAAACCTTCGAACCCTTCAATGCATGGACAAACACGAGTATTGAAAACAATTCATAATTTTTGAATTAAACCCGATTTTAGACATGAATTTCATAGCGTAGGTAGAAAAATACCAGCAGCTGTCTTCTGGTAGAGGGTTTCCTCAAAGAGGATGACTCCACTGAGGTATTGGAGGGCACCGGGAGTGGTGAAAAGCAGCTCACGGAGAGCGCGCCTGTTTGTCTCAGTATTCTCAACGCCAATGCTGGAAAGACGCTTGCCAATCGTGCCAGTTGACTCATCGGCAGCAAGGATACCCTTTCCCGGGGTACCAATGTAGGCAGCATTAGCAATGAGCTCATCTGCAAGCCAAATATAATTCAGTATATTAAGGGTTGGTTTGGTATTGCCATGCTTTGAAGCGAGAATAAACTCATTCTGATTCACGTTTGCAGTTTTTTTTTTCACCCAAAACTGTAAAAATAAGTTGTTTTCAAGTGTTTATCAAATAGCTTTATGAGCTCGGGTTTTTTTTATACCCATTTTTTATAAAAACACCTTAGTATTTATACCAATTTTTTTATAAAAGTACCTCAGTACTAATCCAGTACTCACAACCCCAAACCCCAAACTTAGATTATACACGAGAAAACAAAAAGAAAGCACGACGACGAAAGGACCGCTTCAAACTCTGTGAACATAAAAATTTTTTGAATTAAAACACCAATTAAGCAAATATCATCCGTCACAGTCACATGTCTCCTATGCATCCGAGTTCTAATCATCCTCCCGTATTTTTTAAGACTAAATTTCTTGTGTAAAAAATCAATTAAAAACTGATGACAAAAATGGAGTTTTACAGGTATATTTTTCAAATAATTTGAGATTTACACGTTAAAATAAACCTCAAATTCAGGTCATGCCAATCGATCCAAACAAACAAGGATCGTAAATCATCATTTAATTAAAACAATCATTATAAACAAATTAAAAAATGATATCTTCCAACAAAAGGGCATACCATACAATCCAAAATTTTAAGATTTTTCTCTACCCTACATGATCATAACCATTAACACACCAGTTAGACACTAATCATGCAGTAACTTCAATCAATAAAACGCTAAGGAGACTACCAAATGTGGGACTCTCCATGGACTCCGTAAAAAATGAGTTGGCGGAAAGTCCACAGAGAGTCCACACAACTTCACACTTTGAGAGAATAAAAAGTCACACTTTTAAGAGTCTCCGAAGCATATATCTTAATTAATTTCGAATTAAGTTTCAAAATTAAGCACCATCCACACACTATTAAGTATTAACAATTCAGCAAAACTTAATTTAACACATAAAAATTCATTATCATCATGATAAAAGCACCGATACAACACTAATCCATAATCCATACGATAAATTCAACGCATACAAATACAGACCAGAGCAAGCACTAATAATTCAAAATTAAACCAAACAACAACAACAAAAAGGGCAGAATCTTTCAAACGAGAGATAAAAGGAAGAAGAGAATATGTAACGGCGTTAGGCGATGATTACCGTGATACTTTCCCTTGAAGGCCGACATTTTTGACTGTGAGAAGAGAGAGCGGAAACTTTAAGGGTCGGTTATGGATTGGGAGATTGAGGAGGAAGATGGAGAAAATGGTGGGTGTGAGTGAGGGTTTTATATCAGAGACCAAGGCCTTGCGGAACACGTTGCTCTCAGTCAAGTGCATCTCAAATGATCTTCGACTTTCTCCTCATTTTGACTCTTTTGCCCTTATTTCGTGCTGGGCTTTCTGTTCTTCGCCGACTTAACCCACACAAAAATGCCCCAATGATTATCCTTTATTTTTATTTTTTTTATTGTAATTAAATTACTCTCTCACTTATAAGAAAAAATGATCTTCTTAGGATCCCTTTCTCCTAATTCATTCAGTTTAAAGATCTGGACCATTGAAATTTGATCCGACGGCTATATAAAGGCTCACTTTAAAGTTATAATAATATTAGTTGTTGTATCAAATTTCAATAACCCGAATCCTCGGACCTAGTAGATTAGAAGGAAGAGATTCAGAGAGGATCTTTTTCCTCCTATAAGAACAAAGAGAAAGAGAATAGCAAAAAGCTTCTCTTAAAAATAGGATTCTGATTTCTGCGCCACCTGATATTTTTAGCAATGTTCTAAAAGATGCTAAGCGTTAGTTGTACAGCAGGTTGAAACCTAGCTGCTAGACGGGATTTAGACGGATTTTAATACAATATTTTATAATATTAATATAAAAATTTATATTAAATTGTGAAATAGGAGAGAATTAGGAAGTCCCACTTCAGCAAAATCTCCTTTGCATTGCTTAAGGACAAGTAGAAAAAAAGTTAGGGCAAAAAGAAGAGAAACTTAGGTCAAAGTTGTAAAATCCATGTAATTTGCTTGTATTCCCAAAGAATCCAATTCTTTGATGTGAAAGCTAAAGTCAAGTGAAACCATTATTCCTCTTCGTTAGAATTTTTAATAAATGATGTTTTGCCGGTAGTTGGTTTTACCGCAGTGGTTTTCAATGATTTTGATTACCAGTTATACCCTTCATTAGTGCTTAATTTGGCTTCCTCAATTCTTTTCGGAAGGGTATAATTGGTAATCAAAATCATTGAAAACCACTGCGGCAAAACCAACCAAGCAACAAATAGTAGTGCTTACTGTTGGCCAGGTGGAGGTGAAGGTTGAATCTGTGGGTTTGGTTGTAATTATGCGTGAACCCCGAGAGATTACTACCACCGCCACCCTTTCATTTACCACTAATGCAAATAATTGAAAACACACGCTTTTATATACATTTGGTCACGTATCTTTTTGGAATTCACTTTATATGTGTATTTTAATGATTCAAACCGTTTATCTTGTAGATATTTTCTAAAAATCATGTATATTTAAAATTATTTAAATCTAAAATTATATAACTGTCAGATTAAATTTATGTGTTTGTTTAAAAAACAGTATTCGTCAATTTTCTTCTACAAATGAATGTTTTAATGATTTTGGATTTGTCTAAGTTTTTGTCATAATGATCTTTAAACGATGTACTAAAATATAGATAATTTGAATCGTTTAAATACAGTACGAAGTAGCCCTATAAAATGAGTGTCAAAAACGTGTCACCAAATCCTAACCTATACGTATTTAATCCCCATATAGATACAGTTTGTTCATTCATTCTAAAAGGATTTTAGTATAAAAGAAGGAAGTATACCAACCTTCAACATACTAAAATCAATCAATAGGGCAAACGTGTAAGGTCCATAATTCATGAGTTGGTAAGATTTTTCGGTGAAAGTTTTGAAGTTGGAAGCCCCTCCTTGTTGATTCAAAAGATCATAATTTGTTGAGTTCAATTCATGTTCGAAATTTTAAAGTTTTGAGGATGAAGAATGAAGAGTGCCAAAGTTCCACGTTTTTAAATGTTTTAGGCATCAAGTATTTTCCCTTCTACTACAACATGAATCGTTTCAAGTCAAGCAAAAGTTGTGTTGCTTATCTATGACTGAGGAAAATTAAGGTAGCCCTAGCACAATGGTTATCATGCAGTAAAATAGTCCGGTACATCAAATGTCGTAATATGTAAGGAAAAATTTACTTTTTTAAGTGTCCATTCACTTTTATTATGACACTTTGGTCCTTTAACTTTAACTCAATTAGAGCAATGGTCCTTCAACTAAAAATCTATTACCATTGGTCCCTCAACTCATCAAAACGTGCAGATATGGTCATTCAACTAAAAATTCATTACCATTAGTCCCTCAACTTTAATTCAACTGGAGAAATGATCCTTTAATTTTAACCAAATTATAGCAATAGTCCTTCCAACATAACTCGTTTTGACAAAAATTTTGACGTAATTGACGAAAATGACCATAATTACACACTTTGATGAGTTGAGGGACACTAATTATATAAATGGTTATTCCAATATAACTTATTTTGACAAAATTTTAACGAAATTAATGAAAATGACTATAGCTACACATTTTGATAAGTTGAGGGACTATTGCTCTAATTTGATTAAAATTGAGAGATCATTGCTACAATTTACTCTATTTTTAATACACTAACAAAAATCTCTGATTCACGACTCGAAAATGAATGAAAAAGGTAACAAATGCCTTGCACCAGGTTGGCCCAGTTCAATTACTTCTCTTCAGCCTGTGGTATGGAAACGGACTTTGAGCCGAAGTCCAATTACATAAGAAAGTAAAAATCCATCCACGAACATACTATTGTAAGCACTCATTCAAGCTCAACCCTACTACTTCGAGTTTGATCATCGCAAGCTACCGACTTGAGCGTTAGAGTGTCTTGATCGAAACTAGGCCTAAATTGTTTTTTAAACTCTCTTAAGTTCAAGATATTGTGTTCCGGCGGGTAGTGACTATCATGTTTCATTTTCTCAACAAATATCATGAAAATGGTAATACATTGAGTTAGAATAGTACCCAACACCATACATACTACAAAAGTATAACTCACTAAATTTAATGCATATGATAAAAAACGAAACAAACATTAGCTTTTCAAATTTTGTATAAGTTGGAAGTAGAAGATATATAAGCTCGATGTCTAGAATTGGATCCGATAGTCACAAGCAGAGCCAGCTAGTGGTTGTCCTAGGTTCTAGCACATCCTAAGTATTAAATTTTGGAACTTTCTGGTGTTAAAATAAGCATGTTGTGGAAAACTTAAGCGTAATATTGCACAAAGTAGAAATTTTGCCTACCCCTAACACCTAAATCTCACTACATACTACAAGGAAAATAATTTAGTCCACTCCTATTTAAATTCCTAGATCGGCCCTTGATAATCGTTAGATTCAAGATATGTTAGTTATAAAGAAAACTTATCATTTCAATTTTATCATTAATGGCGAATAAAGTAAATACAGTTCTTTTTGGACTAATAAATTAATAATACTTTTCTTTATATCATATTTAGGGCCTCGTATTTAGATCTCGTACAAATACTCGAGGGACTTAAATGTAATTATGTGATAAAGGAAGGGGCAAATATGTAATAAGTGAAGAGTCCTCATTCTATATAAGGACCCCTCACCTCACAATTAGGGGAGGCCATTCCTTAAGTCTTCTCACCCCTCTCACATCCCCTCTCACATTACAGAGGTTCTCTCTCCCTCAGAAATACATAATCAGTGTGGACGTAGCCCAGACCTTGGGATGAACCACGATACATCTTGTGTTATTTACATTTCTTGCAGATTTACGTTGTTCCAATACCTCTAGTTTTGTGCATCAACATTTGGCGCCGTCTGTGGGAAACGACACAAAAAATTACGTCGGTTCTCTTTCAATTTTTCACCTCTACCGTGAATCTGCAAAACCCGTTTCAAATCTCCAAACACCAAAACCCAACTTGTGGAGCTCAAAAAACCATCCTTTACCATTTTCTAGCAAATGGGTTATTTTCTGTAGCAAATGAGTGAGAAACACAATAATATTACGGAAGACATGAAGAAAGGTATTGTCCTCCAATGGGTTTCACTACTTTCCATTTTCGCTCTCGTTTCCTTGTCTCAAACTCAGTCATTCGACTATGGCGAAGTTCTTTCTCTCTTTTCTTAGCATACAAACACGGTAAAAATGTGGAGCAGTACCGATCGTCGTCGGTCGTCAACCTCCCTAGCCAGAGAATGAGCGGGAGAAATACCGAGGTGCTTCCTTGGAATCATAACAACCAACACAATAATATTACGGAGGACATGAAAAAAGTTATTTCTCTCTTTTCTCAGCATACAAACACGGCAAAAGCGTGGAGCAGTACTGATCGTCGCCGGCCGTCAACCTCCCCAGCCGGAGAATGAGCGGGAGAAATACCGAGGTGCTTCCTTGGAATCATAACAACCACGACCAGTTATGCCCTTTCTCGCAGTGTCCCTGGGTTCCGCTGATGAAAGAGTAAGGCCCCGGCTTACCTGATTTGGGAGCAGGGCAGCTGGACATGTTAGGAATCTACATGCAGAGGTCGTGGGTGATCCTCAACTCCATTGCCGTACTCCTCTCCTTTCTCTACATCTTCGCTTAGCAACTTCTCAAAACAACAGGGCAGACCACCGACATATCAAAGGCGGCAGGAGTGTTCGCGATATGGGTGATACCGCAGTTGTTCGCGTACGCCATGAATTTCCCTATAGCCAAGTCCAGCCAAGTTCTTACAGCCGCAGAGCAAGATGATGGTCATGGCGGTGATATCGGTGGTGGTTGGAGCTCCAGAGAATCGTCGTCACCCAATGCAAACTCACCGGTGTCAATCCTCTCTCCCAAGAGATGGCAGCTGGTGCCAGGTATGAGAATAATGGAAAGGAAAAGCAGAAAGCATGGCTGCCCATTAAGTGCAGCAGAAAAAAATAAAGGAAGAAATCCAGCAGATAGGGAAAGGCAAGCCATGTGCTCACGGTTTTCATGCATGTGAAATCATTTTCTGATTTCTGAGAAAGCAAAAGTAATGACCAGACTGCCAAAAGAGGAAAACAAAAGGAAAAGAGAAAAAAGAGAAAGAAATGGAGTGGGAAAAGCAAAAGTAAAAGCAGAAAGCAGAAAACAAAAGCAAGGAATAAACATCCCACCAGAATGATGTAATTTATTTTTATTATCTTTCGGAGACATCTGTATAAACCCCATCAGAGAGTAATATGTATAAACCCCATCAGAGGGTTTAAAAAAAAAACGGCAAAGCCCAAAATAAATGGGCTGACATGTTGTGGAGGCCAAAGGCCCATAAGCCCAAAATAGCTCCAACTAGGCGATCAAAAGTACGCCCAATACTCTAAAAATTATTCAGCAACCTACCGCTATTACCACCAATCAGGTGATCAAAAGTACGCCCAGTACTCTAAAAATTATTCGGCAACCTGCCGCTATTACCACCAACCAGGTGATGAAATGTACAACTCGTACTCTAATATCATTTGGCAACTAGCCATTCATGCCACCAACCGTGATGAAATGTACAACCCATACTCTCATTCATGCCACCAACCAGGTGATCAAAAGTACGCCCAGTACTTCAAATCATACATGAGCATTACTCATGTCATTCATACATAAACACTCATGATCATCACTCATGAAAATCATACATAAACATTCATGACCATCATTCATGTCAACATTGATGAGCATCACTCATGTTAACATTCATGAGTATCACTTATGACAACATCCATGATCATCACTCATGTCAATCAACATAAACATTCATGAGCATCACTCATGTCAATCAGCTTTAAAAGCTTCATTTACAGAGCTCTAGCTTCAAAAGCTTCATTTACAAAAGCTCTAACTTCGAAAGCTTCATTTACAGAGCTCTAGCTCCAAAACTTCACTTGCAAAGCTTCACCTACAAAGCTCCAGTGCAGGGTATACAAATACCGCCTCTGAACAACCGCCACTTTGTCCCATACATGGATTCAATTTGAAGTCTCTAGCCAACAGACTCTATTGACCGAAGACTTGAGGGACTACATTATGTACCATATATTTAACTTCAACTGGGCCTCATGAAAAATACTTAGGGGACTTAGCCCATTATTTATGTACTGAGGAGCGAGCCCTTATTTTATAAAAGGGACTCCCTTACCTTCATTAGAGAGCAACCCCGCCAGCTGAGCAACCGCCTCGCTGCGAGCATCACTCATAACCCATCACTTATGTATTGATTAGCGAGCCCTTATTCTATAAAAGGGACTCCCTCACCTTCATTAGAGAGCAACGCTGCCAGCTGAGCAACCGCTTCGCCGCGAGCATCACTCCTAACCCATTAATTATGTATTGAAAGCGAGCCCTTATTCTATAAAAGTGACTCCCTCACCACCATTAGAGAGCATCGCCGCCTACTGAGCAATCGCCTCGCCGCGAGCATCAACTCTAGCCCATCATTTATGTATTGAGGAACGAGCCCTTATTTTATAAAAAGGACTCCCTCACCTTCAACGCCACAAGCCGAGCCAACCAGGGCAACATAAGTCACGAGCCGAGCAGCCTCGCAGCATGTGATACTTTTAGTTGAGCGTCATTTTAGATTGAGCACTACCTCACATCGAACATCAGTTCAAGACAACATCTAGCTACTTCGGCCCACACATGAACTGAATTTCAAGTCTCCAGCCAAAAGACTCTCTTAACTGAAGACTTGGGGGACTACTGTTTATACCATATTTAGGGCCTTGTATTTAGATCTCGTACAAATACTCGAGGGACTTAAATGTAATTATGTGATAAAGGAAGGGGTAAATATGTAATAAGTGAGGAGTCCTCATTCTATAAAAGGACCCATCACCCTCACAATGAGGGGAGGCCATTCCTTAAGCCTTCTCACCCCTCTCACATTACAAAGGTTCTCTCTCCCTCAGAAATACATAATCAGTGTGGACGTAGCCCGGACCTTGGGGTGAACCATGATACATCTTGTGTTATTTACATTTCTTGCAGATTCACGATCGGATTTATGTTGTTCCAAGACCTCCGATTTTGTGCATCAACAACTTTAAATCTAACGAATTATCTTATCCAATCCATCTCACTTTTAGGCATTACACATGGCCTAAATTTGATGAACGAAACAAACTCTTTGCAACTTTGACAAAAAACGATAGCTCTTATTAGGCAAGCTTTGGGCTAACAATTTAGTTTTGTATGGAATATGGATAAATGAGAAATCCGATGACACTTGATTTCAATGAGATGGTGACTTAAATTTATTGACACATGTGAGGCTGGACCTAACCTATTTTGACACTTGCAAAAGAAATTTAATCCGTGAAAATAGTAGCTACTAGCTATATAGTCCTAGTCGTTGACGTTGTTCATTGCATGATGTTGAACTACTATGCCCGTATACATAATACCATATCGGAGAATGAGCATCATGTTTGAATTCTCTAGGTTTTGGTGGCATAATTCCTAACACGACATAAAATTTTGATTTAAAACTCGTACAACATCATTAAGATTATGTCATGATTAACTACATACATTGTGTTAAACTTAATTAGTACTCGACAAAGATCTAAAACGATACCTGTACACAACCCAAAACGATCAGATGTCACCTCTAGTTGGAGTTTGATACAAACCTAACTCAAAAGTAACAAGCGGTGCCTCAAATATAATTTATTTCAATTGGGTTACAATCAAAATAATAAAACTGTCAGTCTATCACGATCTTAGATGATTCGGTTCTCCTACCTCACGAACATTGGAGACGTTTTGAACACTTATATTGTTGGTTCGAATGAGGTTGACAAGTATGCCAAAACAATACTTGTACTTGTGCAAAACTTAAACTTAATCAATTGGGTAAACCCAAAGTCAAGTAATAAAATTCAGCCGTTATTTGCAAACCAATAATATGAAGCTTGTGCACGTTTCCTGGCAATTAATTCATAAAAAATGCATAAACAAATGTTATAATGGCAGACCAAAAAATGTGCACTTTTCAATGGGTAAACTAATTGCAAAAAATTTTGCCCCTTGGGATTTAACTTTTAAAAAGCCAATCTATTTTGATCATACGACAAAAATCACTTAACATGAACAAAAAGGGCCTTTTGCAGAAAATTTATGTTCTTATAAATTCCAAAAAATCACTAAATGTTTGGAGGAGGAAAATAAACTTGGAATTTGGATAAAAGTCAGAATTTTTAAATTGACATGCACGAATTCTCTTGTTTGGATTCATAAACATAGAAATTTAGAATTTCCGCATGGAAAAAAACTTGGAATTTGGGATCTCCAATTCCCAAGTTTAAATTCCATATACATAGGTGTCATTTCCCAATTTATATGATTGAGAGCTTAAAAATAACAAATTTCGCCTTCAATATCATTGTTCTTTTAGGCTAACCAAACAAGAAAATTCACAAATTCTAGAAAATAAAATCCCTTCAATTCAATTTTTGTCATTTTAAAATTCCTTGGTAATCTTAAATTTCTTCATTCAAACATAAGACAAAAAGAAGGAAGGAAAATTTGAGTCTTCTAATATACAACAATATATAGTAATATAAATTGCTTTTTACGTGGATCACATTTACTCGTTAAATTTTTTGAATTCTTAAATACCCTTTCAACCGTTTCTGTAATGTGTGTCATATATGATTGAACTCTACATAATAAAAATAGAATATTTGGCTTGGAAGGGAAAGAGAGAGGAAGCAGAGAGTACACATTAAATTTTGATTGTGTGTCATACATCATTTTTAATGCAAATGCTTCCAGTAAAATTACAATTATACAATTTTTCTTCTTCAAGTAAAGCATATAATTTCATCTAATGTTCAACTTTTAAAACTATAAAATAAACAAACAACTTATAAAGTCAATGTTAATATAATTTTTTCTGTTCACTAAATAAAATATAAAATAAATATTAAAAAAAAAAGAAAAAAATTAGAGAAAAAAAAAAACAAAGAATCAGTCAGGTCTCTTACACGCACAGATCAAGAAAGAAAATTCATCAGCACTTTCTTGCCCTTTCTTTTCCAAATTCTTGTCTTCCAACCAGAGCCTGCTATCCAATCCATTCCTTGTCCTGAACATAAAGACAGCTACCCCAGATTTTGGATTGAACAACCAGTCATGGATATCCCACATCAAATCCACCAGCAAACCATCCAAAAAAATTGTTTGGTTTCCTCTGAAATTCCACCTCAACCTCTTCACCTGAAAAACCTTCTTCTTGTCAATGCAGACCGATAAAACCGGGCTTTTCGAGCCCAGTTCTTCGGGTTGATCACACTTGATCACGATGTCATGTGATAGTCCAGTGTCACAGAATTGAGCTTTTGTTGCATACACAGCACTGCCTGAAAAATGCTCACTCCTTGAAACCAATGTGAATTTTTTCTGTGACATGATGGTTTTGTACTTCTCCAAGTCCAAAACTTGTTCGACCTTGTCGCCGAGGAGGAGGCAGAGTTCCGAGTCAGCTAGAACCATGACGAAAAACCCGGTTGCCGGTTCCGGTCCGGAATCATAATTGGCAGTGGACAAATCCCAGAAGATTTCAATCTTGGTATTGCAGGATTGGAATACCAAGGTGCCCTTTTGGTTTTCCAACTTGTGGGAATCGGAATTGGATTTGGACGGCTGAGATTTGTTGTCTCCAACGGTGACCGTGAGTCCTTGGGCAGTGAATTTGTTGAACCAGGTGAGGGTGATCAAAATCCGGTTCTGGGTTGAGAGCCTGGCTCTGTATAAACATGACACTTCGTTTGGGATTGATGGGGTTAATTTTGGGGTCACATAAGCTTGGTTTGATGGGCCTGAGCAATACGAATCTGAGACCTTTATGGCATGCTCGCTATAACAAGTTGCTATGCTTCTCATTGTGTATGAGAAATCCGAAGATCGAAAATTCGAAGATTGATCTATATATTCTGTATCGTTCTAACTTTGTCGGATGTTCCTAAGGGGACGAAGATCGAAAGGAAATGAGAAGAAATGGGGACTCAAAATTTGGAGAGGAAGAAGGGAGGGAGTTTGGTCTTCCTTTTTGGCTATGGAAGAAGGAGAAAAAAAATACTTGTCTTGTATATGGTTTGCTTCCAAGTGGGGGTGTCCTTTCTTATTCACAACATTAAGTGTAAAAATGAAAATAAAAAATAAAATAAAATAAAAAATTAATTAGTGAAGAAAAATAAAGGGCAAGACAGTGAAATCCATGTGTTCTAGGGCAGCCTAGCCACATTAATTACGATTCCAATAACCTTAACAATTGTTTAAATAAAATATTGAAAGCAAATAAATTAGCATTACACTAATGGAGAAAATTTTAAGTGTACTTAAAACACGGGTGGTATACCAAATGAGTAATAAGTGTCTGGGTAGTCTATCTGATCTTTTTTGTTATCCCTACAAATACAATATTAAAACCATATAATCTGGATTAGTTAGCTCCTAACCTAACCTATACTATATTCTGAGTCAACCAAAGATTGACAGCCGCAATATGAGGGAAATTTTGTTAATGGATTGTCCTAAAGAATAGGTCTATGAATCTATCATGTATGTTAGTTTTTTTTTATTTTTATATATATATATATATATATATATTTTTTATTTTTTTTTATATTTTTTTTTTATTTTTGGGTTGTATAGAATTCCATTGTTACCTAAACACACAAAATCGACACATTTAATAACACTTCATCTAATAGAGAGGACTATACCGTTACATGTGGGATCCACCTATATTAGAAAGTGTGTCAACAACTGTGTCAATTTTGTGTATTTAAACAACATTATTCATTTGTTTTTATCAGGGCATTATCACACAATTAGTACATGTAATAATTGGGGGAAACGTTTATTGTCAGGCAACACGGGTGTGTTACGTCCCAATTGTGCAGTGTAACGAAGAAAAACTTCAGTGTAGTTGTTTTTGCCATGTGACAGGTTGCAATGATGAGTGATAGTAAAATCTAGATGGTTGATGGACCCGTGTTTAAACGATAAATTTGATTATCAAATTTGAATACATGTCTTAACTAGGTTGTATTGTCATTCATCGCATCATGTGGTAGAAACAATAGTATATATTGT
Organism: Malus sylvestris; assembly: GCF_916048215.2. Taxonomy (NCBI): domain Eukaryota; kingdom Viridiplantae; phylum Streptophyta; class Magnoliopsida; order Rosales; family Rosaceae; genus Malus; species Malus sylvestris. Next base: position 1,751,382 of record NC_062271.1, on the reverse strand, counting down.
TCGTATAAAGATCAACTCGAATAATAATTTGAATTTAAATTCCAATCTTCTTGGCTTCTAACATTGTTGTACAATGATGTTCATTTTCAATCTTAAGTAAAAGATCTCAAGTTTGATTATTATAAATAACGAATATGATACGTAGTTATGGTTAATTCATCATGTCAATCCAAATTTCCCACCCCAAAATTGATCGATCATGGAAAAAAAATTCAATATTCTTTCTATAAAAAGTCGGCTAGCCTAAAAAGTATGATAAGAATATTTCTAATGATAATTAAGAATTTAAGCTCAAAGAGATATGGATAAGCCAAATAAGGGGAATTTGATAAATACTTGATGGCACGTAGGTAAGGGGGAGTGAACTGACTTGCAGGATGCCATTGCCATTGGATAACGTGGAGTTGTGCCTCTCTATGATGGTGATGAAATGGATGATAGTTATCATTTGGGTCCACGAAATAAAAGCAGCCGTGAGATTCACCTACTGCCTACTATGATGGAGAGATTTTTCGAAGGCTCTGGACACGAAATGTTACTATACAAGTAGAAAAAATATCTTTTTTTAAATGTACATCACTTGTATAATAACGCATAACGTATATGTTCGTCTTCTAGCCAAAGAAAGACAAATTTAGAATTCATGAAATTTTATTATTTATGTATTTCTAAGGTTTATTAATTTCTCTTCTGCAAATAAAAATCTTATTTATTGTTAATGCAATTCAGTTACAAATGGTAAACCTTTACGTTTTAAAACAGAAAACCCAAACATTGAAAAACCAAAAGATGGACATGAAAATAATATAATTAATAGTATAAATAGGGGAGTCTTCACATCCTTGAATTTAATAAAAACGTAGCAAATTAATACAACGGTTACAGTTTGAAGAATATAGAATTTACTTTCTTAGGAAAGGTTCATGCATGGTACCCTTCCTTCTTGTGACAAATTATTTTGCGTATCCTTGTAAATATTGTTTTGGGTTCGCCTAGTGAATTGAACTTAGGCTTAGACAAATGAGTCGTGTTTATCATGTTTGTCTCATTTTCGTATTATCCCTGTTATCTTTATGAGTTTTTAACAGGTGATCCGATAACGATCCAATTCGTTAACGAGTTGGGTTGTTTTGTGTCGGGTAATGGGTCATGCAAAAAATTGTGATACTTAATATCTAGATATGGTATATAGAATCTTATCGAGTTCTTATTAGGTGCTTCGATAACGACCCTACTCATTAACGGGTTTTTAAAGGTTAGCCTGATAACGACCTAACTCGTTAACAGGTAAATAAGAAACTTGTTAATTTTGTGTCGTCTTGTGTCTGGTTAATGGATCGTGCAAGAAATTGCCAAACATAGTTAAACTCTCGACCAAATAGTTTTAAGTCAGAATCCGAAGCTATACGTTCTAAACAAAAATGTCCTATTCCAAAACAAAAATTATAAATTTCGAACCAAACCCACTGGATATCGTCATTAGTTTTTCTTTTGTAGGTATAGGTGGTTCCCATTTTGTAGGGTTGAATTAGGAGTGAAATTGGTGTGTTAGTTGGTCACTGACCCATTGGTTTAAAATTTGAAATACTTGTTAGCTAAACACAACTGCAATTTGGGAGGGAGGGAAGGCTTGAGTATTCGATTGGTAACCTAAAAACGGGAAAACAACCATTAATTCAAACGTCAAATTGAAGCAATAAGGGAGCTGATTAGACGTCCTAGCTAATTACAAGAAAACATTGAACACGATTAAATTAATATCATTACGATCCTTAGCAACAAAAATCACTTTTATATAGATCGGTTTCGTCTCTCCTAGCAATGTGGTTAGCAAATATGTTTATATGTTAGTATCACTATGATTTATGGATACTCTTCCTACCTGTAAGTTGGAGGTTCGAGGTTCAACTCACTTTAATGACAAGTTCAATATCTAATTATTATAGCTGACATATTATGTACCCTAGCCTAAAGGCTACTACTTGGTTCCTTATATATAAGGAGTCATTTATTTTTAAATGTAACAAGTCATTCCTTCTTATATGATGATGTGACATTATTTTAACAAGTAAACATCACAATTCGAGACCGTTTAATTATTCATATGAATTAAACAAATTAACGGTTAATCATGATGATATTACTTGTTAGCAAAACCGTTGATTTGTTTGACAAATAGGAATGCCTAAACGGTCTCCATATTAAACAAGTTCTTTTAGAGATGATCTTCAGATGATTATAAGCGAATGGTTGAATCACAACACTTATACAACACTTATACGGTGAGATAATGTCACGTTGTAAAGTAAGGAAGAACGATTCATATTACATGACGACATGTCATCATTTTACAAATGTCCTGATTAATTATTCAAATTGTGATATTTGTATCGTTTAGATGGTAAAATGAACAATTTGAACTGTTAAACAGTAGCATAAATTGTTCAGGTTATGATATTTGTATTCATACATTACACCTTTAGATTGTTACTTAATGATGACAAGAAAGTAAGTCTATCTTGCCTGCAAAGAAAACAGAAGACATGCATATGTCTTCATAATATACACTCCATGAATATAGGGCAACTGAGATCTCACAGGCGTGAGCTGTGTGATGACTTTCAAGTGTGGTGTACCGTCTTCTCTCTTGAGAATACGTAGAGAGGCCCGGATCTAATGAAAGATGCTGAACCAAAAATAGTAATGTCGGTACTGAAAGTGGCTAACTGTACAAAGTGTATCGAGTACTGATTCAGCACACAGGCAAAGTCCTTTTCGGTATTTTTTTTTATGAACATTTTAACTTAAAAATATTTATATTCCGATAAATATTGAAAAATTATTAAACCGAAATTATGAAACTCGTGGAACACTATGAAAGAATATGAAACACATGAAAGATTTTTTTTTTGTTTAAAATTATTTTAGCCGTTGAATTTAAATTTGAATCGTTAGATCTTTTTCTTTACCGTTAGATTTGATCATATTAGATCTTAGCCGTTGAATTCAATGAATTTATAAATATAAAACTAAAATAAAATACACATATATAGTGGGCTAACCCACTAACCCGGAGGCAATTCTGGGTTAAATTTGTCTCAAAAATGAGTTTTGGGTTAAAGCTCATATTTGGCCCAAGGGTTGGGGCAAGTTGGGATAGGTTTAGAACCGAAAAATTTGAGTTTTACTCCAAGAGTTGGAGTTGGTCTTGGAGTAGATAATATCATATATCGATTGTATTCAAATATTCATAGCTTAGCAAACATATAAGCAAATTATGGTTACAATTAAAACCTTCGGAGCACAATTAAGGGGCATTTAGACTTGAGGACCTAAAGAAGATTATTTTTTCATTATAACCGGGATGCTTTTATAAATCTAGTTTCAGTGGCTAACTTTAAAACTCATTATCAGTCATAATAAATACCCCTGCCCACTTTTATTATTTTCAAATTTTCCTTCTAAAATTCCTAACTTATTCATCAATTAGGCCTTAAAAATAGCAATTTAGCAATTTAAAATGGAAGACTTTTTTTTGTTTGTTAAAAAAAAAAAAGACTTTCAAAAATATTTTTCTAATGAGAATTAAACTATATAGAAATTTATTCAGACAATCACAAAACCAAACAAGTAAACTAATATGGAGACACAATAAACAATATACATAATAAAGGTACATGAATATATATATATATATATATATCGGTACAAAAACATATATTTATGTACATATGCATATGCGACAACCCGTTCTGACATATTTTATCAATGGTGTGAAATGACTTATATACCCTTAAGCGTTGAGTTGTGTGTGTGTAGATGGGCATAGGTTTTGGACCAATCCACTTTCTTCCTAATTTTTTGGACCCAATTGGAACTTAAAATTTTTATTTGTTTTGTTTGAGTGGCCAAATCTGGACCCCACACACACACCCACACAAACCCGTTGACTCTCTCTCTCTCCTTCCCTCTCGGATTTTCTTTCCTTTTCCATACAATTGTACATTCAATCTCTCAACGAGCTTCATCGTTCGCTGATCGAGGTTGTGGATGATATTTTTGGACTCCTTTCAAGCTCAGGAGCCGAAGCATACTTTTGGTTGGGTGTGAGGACTCGTAGAACTCAAGTTACCCGAGCTCCGGTGAGAGGTGAATTTTCTCCGACGTGATCGCGAAGGTTTTAGGTTGTTTTAAGACTTAACAAGTATTATTCTTGCTTTTCTAGCACGTTGGAACAATTTTGGAGTGGTTTTGATGTAAGATCACTCGGGTTACATAGTTGCAGGGGGTGGCCGGATCATTGAGATTTTTCTGGCTAGATTCCGTTGGTTTTAGGTCCCCAAAGTGGTAAGAAGGTGTTCTTCTCATCCTAAGCTTCAAATTGGTATAAATTTTATGAATTTTGGTTGAGAAATGGATAAGATATTAAGGTTTAAAGTTTTTCCAGAAACCGGCGAAGCAGTGGTGGCCGGCGTCGGACTCCAGTGAACCAAGGAAGAAGGAGGAGAATATTTCATCAAAGTTGACGGAATATGCTAACGGCGTCAAGTATAAATAACGGTATATTCCATTATTTAACGGAATATTCCCTAACGCCGTTAGGGATTCCGTTCAGCGTGCTAGGCACGTGCCTGCGCATGGCTGCACGTGTGGCCGTGCCTTAGCAGGCGCGTGAGTGATTGGAATTTTTTTCTAAAAATATGGAGATGTTTGTGGGGTTGAGTAGGTCACGATGGTAATGAGCATATTAATGGTAGTGAGTAATTGTGTGAAGATGCATTTAGAGATGGTTATCCTGCACCCCGGTGTTAGTGCTCCGCCCAAGGACATGGCCTAGTCTTCACGGATCGTTCACCTCCTGCACCACACGCTTACCTTGGATCCAAGGCAGGTGCCAGCCTGTCATACAGACCACTTTAGGTGGTTCCGACTTGTAGGTGATTTGCGATACTTCACATAGCCTTCACGCGACCGTAGCACTTAAGCATATTTATTTACACCCAGCCTGTTGTACAGACCACCTTAGGTGGTTCCGACTTGTGTGTAGATAACTAGTTGATGATTTATAGATCTAGCCGTACAGGTTATGTTAGGTGACTTCGGCTGACGTACCATCTCATATTGATTCATTTCATCTGACTTACTTATTTCCTTGCTGAGATATTTGACTTGACATGATTATGGATTTGCTATCTTAAACAGGGTTTTGAGATATATTTATATGTATGCTATTTTCTGGGAATTATATAGGTTTTATGGCGAAGGGTTACCACTTTTGATAGTGAAATGGTTTTGAAAAACTTTGTTTTTGCCCACTCACACTTTCTGTTTTGCGCCCCTACAGGTTCTAGTTAGGAGTGCTTGTTGGTGGCTTACGAGGAATTCACGGCAGCTCAGATAGATTATCATTAATGTAGGATCACCTTTGGGTGTTGTATAAATAATATTCGTCCGGTTGGACTGCACTTAGGCTACTTATGCTCTGATTATGTGTAATTATACCTAAACACCATATTTGCACTTAGGTTTCATTAGTGTGTATTAGTTAGCTTGGTTTTTATTCATTCACCTTCCTTTATGAGTGCATTTTTGCTCACCACCATTTAGTGTGGTGTATTCTCACCATCCTATTTATCACCGTTAGATGATTTTAAATTTTGAGATTTGTGCTTATCCACTACACGAATCTTGAAAATTCAAACTCATCTAACAGTGATAAATAGGGTGGTAAGCATACACCACACTAAATGGTGGTGAGCAAAATTGCTCCCTTCCTTTATATCCTTATTGTTTTCGCATTGGGCACATGACTACGTCACCCTCACGTGAGGGCCAACATGCCTCGATTTAGGTCGGGGTGTGTCACATAGGTACACAAATTATGTATTAATTTATATACATGCATATAAACATGGAGTGCATTTGTGCTCACCACCATTTAGTGTGGTGTATGCTCACCACCTTATTTATCATCATTAAATGAATTTGAATTTCGAGATTTGTGCCTATCTACTACACGAATCTCGAAATTCAAACTCATCTAACGGTGATAAATAGGGTGGTGAGCATACACCACACTAAATGGTGGTGAGCAAAAATACTCCCTATAAACATGTATGCATTGTTACCACTTTAGTAATTTTTTACCCATATTGAATACACATTAAGTACAAATCTTTTATTTATAATAATAAAAATAAAACTAAACTAAAGTTAATAATTATTAGCTAGATTTTAGGTGATATATAAAGTCAAAGGACCAAAATCAGTATTGAATCTTACACCCAACTTTACTGAAAAATAGATCTTATTTAGGGATTATAATCTAGTTTCCTACACAATTAATCTGAGATTTTAAAGATCATGCTAGCTAGGGTTTTGCGTTTAGGATCTAGCAACTTCTTTACTTGTCTTAACAATGAAGTAGGAAATCTTTGTATCACCAATTAAGTCTATATTCATATATAATATTTTGATTTGTTGTTTAGCAACATGTAAGCAAATTATGGTTACAATTAAAATCTTCGAATCACATTAACCTGAGATTTTAAAGACCATGCTAGGTAGGGTTTGCGTTTAGGATCCAGCAGCTTCTTTACTTGTCTTAACAACAAAGTAGGAAATCTTTGGACTACCAATTTACCAATCAAGTCTATATTCATATATAATATTTTGATTTGTTTTGATCCTATATATATATTATGTGCAATCAAGGAATCAACATACACATGTGCTATCGCTCATGCACCCAAAAACAAATACAAACCCAAATGAACTAATTAATTACACCCATATAACCAACAACAACAATAAAATTTTATCTCACAAAGTGAGATTAATTGTATAAATTGTAAAACACCACTGCATAGCAAACCAGTCGATTGATTTCAATCACAGCCTGTTTTGTGTTTTGCGCAAAGTCTTTGCGCCAACCCTAAACCTTATCCGTTGTGTACGATATCTATGGAAGGATGTACAAGCCAAGTAAAAGAATATCCCTTTTATTTCATTTTATGGAAATGCTTTACGTAGCGATAAAGCAATCATTATTTACACACTGTTTATATGTGAACTTGTATACATTGATCGAAGACAACCAGCTAATCATTTGAGGTTGAAACAAAGATGGAACCGGATCCTCTCTAGATCCAAAGAAATTGAGCCCAAGAATCAAATGATTCAAGCTATTAAAATTTGATCCAATTACTACAATTATTATCACATTTATAGGACCTCTTATTTGTAGTTGTTGAATCAAATTTTAATAATTCAAATCATTTGATGAGGAATATGTTCCAATTCCATGACAGAAACATTCATCATATATACTTGATACTTCTGCAGCAAGGTGCTGCAAATGCAGTACATATGTTTTTGCATGTCATGTCATATCGAAGCATATATACCAAGTACAGTTCCAAATGTAGGAATAAGATGCCGCTTCTTCTGGAATATGAGAAACCCTATAATTTCTCTTGTATATTAGTAGGCGAATAATATGTGGCTCTACTCAAAAGATGAGTACGAGTTCTTACTCAATATTGTTTATTGTCAATTTATAGAACTTTATAATTATGATTGAAATCGTTCATATTATTAATATTTTATAAAGATCGTTTCTGCAAAAAATCAATTAAAACTAAGGTTGTTTAGCCATCAAACAGTATAAAAACAAATGAACAAAATTGGTAAAGGTATTACAAACTATCCATGTCTTTGCTACAATAGATTGACTAATTACGACCTTAGTTTTAATTCATCTTTTTGCAGAGATAATATTTATAGAGTGATTTATAACATAAATAGTTATGATTATAAGTAAAATGTTATATGATTCGAACACAAAAAGATTTGAGTAAAAATTCCTATTCATTCTTGAGTCAAGCATTAGGCGTATATGCTCCTTTCAATTTTTTGCCATCATGCACACACACACGTATATACATATACATATATATATATATATACACGTATATACTCACACACACACACATATATATATATATATATATATTATTTTCAGTTACTTAATACTAATATTTATAATATTGTAGGAGACGACTGCCAACTTTCCTTCGTATATAAAATAACATCTAAAAAGTTCGTGCAGTTGCAAAGCTGTCAGTCTCCATTCACTGAGTAGTAACAAGTAGAATTGTAAAGTTAGTTTTTTTTTTCAGAAGCATACGTACACTGCCGTTTGACTTAACATTTGAAGTTTTGAACTTTAATAAAAAGCACCCGGTACTGTTCATTTTAACGAAAAATCACATTTTTACACTAAAAAGTCAATCCTGGTAGTATTCACTTTACCCTTTATTTTGTCCTTATCATTAAAACTAAAAGTTTTCAAGCCATTTTCATTAGTTTTCCTTTGAAATTTTTGGAGAAGACATGGTGATGAGAACATCCTCGGAGCGTTCTCCACCAGATGGGACTCATCATGTACCTCCTCGATCTGTTCCAAAATATGTAGCACCAATGCTGGTTCACTTTTTAAAAGCACTCCCATCAGCCTTTTTTTCCTTTGATTGATGGACCCTAGAAACTATTGAGGAAGAGTAAATATAAAGCACTAACTATTATATTTGGCAGTCAGTCTCTAATTTGTTGGAAAAGATCATGAATTCAAGTCTCATAAACGACATTATAATGTTGAACATCATAGCAGCACCTCCTTCAATTTTGGGTTTTCGACCAGAACCGATGAAGAAAAACTTCGATCTCATGGATTATAGAATAATTTACCAAAGGAAAAATATTATAGAATAAGCTAACCCTAGATTAGATTATTAAGATGGTTCTTCTTATGGTCTAACTTCAAGACGGTATGGCACCCAGCTTCTCTAATTGGGCTTTTTCTGTGTTAAGGGGGACACTGAGTTGCCTCAGATCAGCCGAATACCTTTTTGAGAGAAGTAATTGCCCACGTCATGTAATAGGTTAGTTGGGCCTTTAACCACATTACAACTTCAGAACAAATGAAGGATGAAACTTTGATATGAAATAAGAAGAGAACCTTATGGCATCTATTTTTGTCCCATACGGGAATTATTTTATTTAAAACAATTTTGTTCAAAAGCGTCTGTTAGAAGACCATCAAAATTATTAATTTAAATACAAGTGCATATGTAACTCAAAAGTACTTTTGACTCTTTTTTTTCAGTCGAAATTTGCCAATTTGGTGATATAAAAGCGCTTTTAATTGTTTAAAAGCACTTTCAAACAACCGAGTCTTGTAGCATGGATTTGTAACTAAGTATGATATTAAAATAATTGGTTGTATAGAGAATAAGTCAAGTGAGTAAAAAAGATTCAAAATCACCTCTTATTCATCTCAAATTAAACACGCCTTAAGCCCTCAAGTTAGTAGAAAAGATTCCACTGCAAACGGGAGAGTACAAGAAGAAAATAGATTCAAGTTCAAAACCAACCTTGTTTAATTAGTCATCACATAATTAAGAATAGTAACATGGACGTGCGTGTGTGATAGTCAATGCGTTAATAAGATAAATTATATACACTAGAACTTGATTTGTTTATAGGTACCTCATGTGCATTACACAATTAAGACACTCTCCGATATGTAGAAAACCAAGGCCTAGTCTGTCACATCCCGGCCCGAGCCCCACTACATCCCGAGCTCGACTCCACCGTAGCACAATATTGTTCGTTTTGGGCCCTGACCACGCCCTCATAGTTTTGTTTCTGGGAACTCACACAAGAACTTCCCAGTGGGTCACCCATCATGGGATTGCTCTCGCACGAACTCGCTTAACTTTGGAGTTTCGATGGAACCCGAAGCCAGTGAGCTCCCAAAAGGCCTCGTGCTAGGTAGAGATGGGAATATACATATAAGGCTTAGAGGATCCACTTCCCTGGGCGATGTGGGATCTTACAATCCACCCCCTTAAGGGCCCGACGTCCTCGTCGACACACTTCCTGCCAGGGATTGATTCTGAACCAAATTGTCACATCCCGGCTCCGGCCCCCACCACATCCCGGACTCGACTCCACCGTAGCACGATATTGTTCGTTTTGGGCCCTGACCACACCCTCAGGGTTTTGTTTCTGGGAACTCACACAAGAACTTCCTAGTGGGTCACCCATCTTGGGATTGCTCTCGTGCAAACTCGCTTAACTTCGGAGTTCCGATGGAACCCGAAGCCAGTGAGCTCCCAAAAGGCCTCGTGCTAGGTAGAGATGAAAATATACATATAAGGCTTAGAGGATCCACTTCCCTGGGCGATGTGGGATCTTACATAGTCTATGTCAAGGAAACTATGAGTTAAATATTAAAATTATTTTATGTGCCTGTCATACACATTTAAAAATTGACAAAATTAAATATAATTTATATTGAGCGGTTTTACTTTTAATTATATTGAAGTATTTTATTGTGCCGTGTTGTAGTAGTGTTAAGGTGTAAGTTAAAAAAAAAGTGATTAGTAAAAATCCAACACGTATAAAGTGAAAGATTCATTATAATTTATAAATAATGGATTCCAACACACACTTTGCCCATAAATTCATCGACCATATCTAAACAGGTTGAATAGAATTTAAATAATTATCACAATCATTCACATTAATTTCAACAGACATAACAAGGGAAGCTACTGTTTCTAGAACACAAGTAAAGGTAGCTTGCTTACTCTTCTAGCAACGTATATTGGCGAATGAGAAAAGAGGCATTAGGACCATACTAAAGTAAAAGGGCATTCGGGAAGTGACTAGTCGCTTATGACGAAGTTTCACAAGAATGTTCTGAAAAGGACTTCATGTTGGGTTGAGGGATTTTAAATGAAATATAGGTTTGGGAGGATGTCTACATCTATATTATATTTAAATGAAATTTATTGAAGATGATGACCCCTAGAATTTGCAATTAAGATATATTTATGGGACATGGATCCTCTCCGGATCCAATTATCCTAATCCATCAAGTCTAATCATCCGGACCATTGAAATTTAATCCAACGGCTAAAGTTATTATAACTTTTAAAGTATGCCTAGTCTCTCCGCTTGCGTGCGTGAGGGTTTTCGAAAGTCTAGGGTTTTCTAGGGTTTGGTTATCGGCCATTAACTAGGGTTTGGGGTCAACGGTGTGTTACAGACAGGGAGAGCGGTGACTATGGAACGGGTGCTTAACCTACTCCGTAGTAGACTGAGGCTGAATGAGGGGGAAGATATTGAAGTAGAGTTTAGTGATACGGAGAATGAACGGCTGAAATTGTCAAAGTTCTTTGTGGTAGGGAAAGTGCTCACGAGGAAGAAGTTTCGTCATACTATAGTGATAGGTGTTATCAAGGAGTTATGGAAGCCTAAGGTTGCTGTTGAGGCTATGGCTATTGGGGAGGATTGTATCTTGTTTTCCTTTAATACGGAAGAGGACATGAGAATTATATTGCGTGGTCGACCGTGGTTTTTTGGTAAATCTCTACTGATGCTTGCAAAAGTGAAGGGATTAGAGGTGCCCGTGAACGTTCCGCTTCACAAATAGGAGTTTTGGGTCCGAATACATGGGCTTCCCCCATCTTTAATGTATGTGCGTATGGGGGAAACGCTAGGGGAGGCGATAGGTAGGGTGGTGAAGGTTGATTGTGACGCATATGAAGGTTGTGTTGGAGAGTTTCTGCGTTTACGAGTAAGGATCGATGTCACATTGCCCCTAAAATATGGATTAAAGGTAAGGTTGGTCGATGCGGAATGTGTTAGGGTGGTGGGAGTGTTGCTACAATATGAGCGTCTCCTGGATTTTTGTTTCTTATGTGGACTAATAGACCATAAAGGGGTTCATTGTCCTAGTTTTAATGAGGGTCCTATACTGTATTTTAGGACACAGTATGGAACGTGGTTGAAGGTTGGTCAACCTACATTGGGTTCGGTTAGGGGATCTCGGCTTGTTCATTTTGGTTTAGAGGAAGGGGATTTCAGAGGGTAGAGGATGTGAGATTGGTGTTTCTTTGAAGAAGAAGATATGAATTATATGGAGGTGGATGATAATGGTGAGTTCATTCGGGTAGCAGCGGAAGAGGGAGGGCTTTGTGAGATAGGGGGCACGGGGCTTCAGGTGGAGCAAGGTGGGGTTGTTAATGAAAGTGGTGAAAGGGCCTGACTGCTTATAGGGGGTCCTTTATTGTTGGGGGATATGTTGGATGCGTTTCAGCAAATTCCTGAGGGTAGGGTTCGCAGCGTTGGTAACTTGCATGGTGTTGGCCCTAGCTCAAGGGGGTATGTTACCTTGGTGCTAGGAGAGGGGTTGTTAACAGGTAGTAAAGGGGGTAAGGATAAGGATGCTCATGCTAGAGACGAGGTCCCTGTCGTTTATAAGAAGAGGTGCTCTAGTCCATCGGTGGGGTTTGTCGGCGAACAACCCCACCGTTCACAATGAATTAACTAACTTGGAACTGCCGGGGGTTGGGGGACTCTCAAGCAGTTCAGGCATTGCTAGAAATCATCCAGCGGCAACATCCCATTTTGGTTTTCCTTTGTGAAACCAAATGCAGTGTTCATGCTATGGAGTTTAAGAAATGTGGTTTGGGATTTCAAAATGCAGTTATAGTGGCGAGTAACGGACGGTCGGGGGGTTTATGTTTGTTATGGAATGATGAGGTAGAGGTGGTGGTGAGATATTCTTTGCCAAATCATATTGATATGGAGTGCAGGATTGGGGGCTCTTCTACGTGGTGGAGATTCACAGGTTTCTATGGCTTTCAGAATACAACAGACTGTCATTTGTCGTGGGTGTTGTTGTCACCATTAAGTAGGCAAAGCTCGCTTCCATGGTTATATGTCGGGGACTTCAATGAGATGTTGAGTGCGTCCGAACAACTTGGAGGGGTTGGAAGAAGAGATAGTCAGATGAATGGGTTTCGGAAGGCGGTGCATGATTATGGATTGGTGGATTTAGGTTTTATTGGCAGTGAGTACACATGGACTAATAATAGGGATGATGAGGTACGTTGTTGTCTTGACTGTGCTCTAGCTACCCAGCCATGGATGCATTTTTTCCCTCACTCTCGAGTGTGTCACCTCAATCCTTCTAAATCAAACCATTTACCTATTATGGTGGAGATTCGAGATTCGGTGGTGGTATTTCTTAGAAATCTTGCTGGTTCCGTTTTGAGGATATGTGGTTACAGGATGCGAGTTGTGAGAATACCATTGCGGATGCATGGAGTGTGGAGCGGCGGGGTGCACATTTGACCCGTGTATGTAATAAAATTAGAGCCACTAGGGTGGCTTTGTTAGATTGGCAGCGCAATACTTTAGGAATACGAAGTTAGAGATTGCGAAGGTTAGAGATAAATTGGGGATTTTGTTTGATCATCCTCATTCGTTGGACTTATATGATCGGAGATGAGTGCTGATGATCAAGTTAGATAATTTACTTGGGCATGAAGAAACCTTTTGGCGGCAGAGGGTGAGAACTCAGTGGATGAAGGAAGGAGATTGGAACACGAAGTTCTTCCATACTCGTTCTTCGAACATGAGGAGAAAGAACATAATTAAAGGTTTGTGGGGAGAAGATGGTGTGTGGTATGATCCGCTTAAGGGAATTAAGGACACGATGGTTGATAACCAAACCCTTAGGCGTATTTAGGCGGATCATACCACACACCAAAAGGTTCTAAACAATGTCTTCCAGGAGGTGTTGGGGGTATTTTAGGCGTATTTTCTGGACTCAATTTTAGAACCCTTAGGCGTATTTTAGGGAATTAAAATTGAGTATTTTAGGTGTATTTTCCGGACTCAAAGGGTTCTAAACAATGTCTTCCAAGAGGTGTTGGGGGCTATTTCACAGAAAGTTACTCCGAAAATGAACGAGATGTTGACGCAACCTCATTCTACGGAGGAAATTAAGGTGGCTATGTTTCAAATGCATCCATCTAAGTCTCTAAGGCTGGATGGCATGTCTTCATTCTTCTATCAACGTTTTTGGCATATTGTTGGTTCGGAGATGGTGGACGCAATGCGATCCTTTCTGCAATCTGGACACCTAAGTAAGGAAGTAAGCTATACTCATGTTTGTTTAGTCCCTAAGATGAATAAGCCACAAGATATGTCTCAATTACATCCCATTAGTTTGTGTAATGTTTGATACAAAATTGATGCCAAGGTGATTGCTAACAGGCTCAAAGGCATGATGTCTTCGATTATCTGGCCAAATCAGAGTGCGTTTATGCCAAGAAGATTAATATTTGATAATTCGTTGGTGGAGGCAGAGATTGGGCATTATTTGCATAATAAAAGGACAGGTATATATGGTGTTTTTGCTCTTAAGCTTGATCTTAGTAAAGCTTATGATATAGTTGAATGGTGTTTTTTGGAAGCCATGATAGAGAAGTTGGGGTTTGCTAGGGAGTGGATAAAAATTGTGATGCATGCGTTAAATTAGTGTCATACTATTTTCTAATTAATGGGCAGCTGTGTGGTTATGTGATTCCTTCCCGAGGTCTCAGGCAAGGGGACCCTCTATCACCGTATTTGTTCCTTTTGTGTGTTGAAGGCCTTTCGACCCTTATTGCTAAAAAATAACAAGTACGGGAGTTAAGTGGTATTCGGTTGTGTAAGGGTGCACCCACGGTTCATCACTTATTGTTCCCCGACGATAGTTTCCTATTTGGGAAAGCGAATGTGGATGAATATGCAGTGATTCAACATATTTTGGATATCTACTTTTTAGCTTCGAGACAATCGGTGAACTTTGGGAAGAGTAGTGTTGCATTTAATGCGAATGTGTGTCAATATGATCAACAACTATTGGCAGGATTCCTCGGTGTGCAAATGGTGGAATGGCATAAGAGGTATTTAGGGTTACCGACTTGTATTAGGAGGAATAAAAAACAAACCTTTTCTTTTATTAAGAGCAGGTGACGTAAAGGCTTAATCAGTGGAAGAGTAAGCTTTTGAGTATCGCGTGAAATAAGCTTCTTATCAAGGTTGTTGCTCAGACTTTTCCTTCTTATGCGATGAATTATTTTTTACTCCCGAAGGCATTTTGTGATGAGTTAAATCAACTCATGGCGCGGTTTTGGCGAGGGAATGGCTCGGAGGATCGGAAAATCCATTGGTGGTATTGGGACAAGATGTGTAAACCCAAAACTGAAGGTGGGTTAGGGTTTTGGGACCTATATGCTTTTAATATGGTAGTGTTGGCTAAGCAAGGGTGACGGGTATTCCATTAACCCATGTCATTGGTGGTACGAGTTCTCAAGGCTCGGTTTTCCCCAATTCTTCCTTCTGGGATGTGAAAGTTACTGGATCTGCTTCGTATTGTTGGCAAAGTATTATGAAGGCGAAAAAGGTTTTGGTTGGCGGATCGAGATGGGTGGTGGGAGATGGGCGGACAGTTAAGGTGTGGTTGGACAAGTGGGTGCCTCAGCCTAGTGCTTTCAAGGTTATCTCATCACCTCCACCAAGAAGACTTCAAATGAAGGTTGAGGAACTTATTGATACTTCTACACGAGTTTGGCGTATTGATTTGTTATCGAAATTATTTAGCCTGAAGGAAGTAGCTTTGGTTCTATCTATGCCTATTCGTTTTTGTGCCTTGAGGCATAGATTAGTGTGGCATTATGATGAGCGGGGTTTGTATTCAATGAAGAATGGGTATAGGGTAGCTCGACAATGGCTTCAATCGGTGAATAGTAGTGTGTCATACACTACTAATAGCAATGCATATGAGAAGCTTTGGAAGGCTCATATCCCTCCTAAAGTTAAGAATTTCACCTAGACGGTATGCTATGATATACTTCCGACCAAAGTCAATCTTCGAAGGAAAGGGTGGGGGTGGAGATGGAGTGTGGGGTGTGTCAAGGGGAGGAGGAAACAGCTGCACATGTGTTGTTAACATGTCCGTTTGCTAGAGCAATGTGGTTCAGTTCTCCATTTAGCCTTCGATCGATCGAGACAATGTGTATACATCTTAAGGATTGGTTACTTTCGGTGTTGGAAAAGAAAGAGGTGGACTTTGAGTTGGCGTGTATGATAATGTGGGGCATTTGGCAAGAAATGAATTCATGGGTATGAAGGGGTTCCAAAGCTTTACTTATGGTCGTATGGCTGAAGGTCTATGCGTGGCTATCGGCTTTCCAGACTACAAATTGAGAGTCTGCTAGGGTGGTTGTGCAGGCTCCTTCACGATGGTCTCCTCCTAGTCAATGGTGGGTCAAGCTTAATACGAATGGAGCGGTGATGAGTCATACAAATATGGGGGTGTGGGAGTGGTATTGCGGGATTGAAGGGGTGGTTTTTTAGCTACTGAAGAGCACCAGTTTCCAGGGATCACTTTCGTGGCGTTGTTGGAGATGTTTGCGGTATAGTTTAGTCTGTGGGTAGCTCAAGCACAAGGATTTTAGCAGGTTGTGGTCAAAAGTGATACATTGAAGGTGATTGCAGTTCTCAATGGAACTTGTGCAGATTCATCGTCGTAAAGTATGATTGCGCGGGACGTGTTGCAATTGGCGTCCACTTTCTTAGGGTTTATTTTCATTCATGCTTATAGGTTATGTAATGCGGTTGCCCATCGACTTGCTAAGTTTGCTTTGTCTAGTAGCAATAATCTAGTTTGGATTGAAAAGCCTCCTACGCTTATTCAGGAGCTCATCCTCCAAGACATATGTAACTTTGATTGAGTTTAGTTATCAATACAACGCCTCTAAGACATATGTAACTCTGATTGAGTTTAGTTATCAATACAATGCTTCCTTAAAAAAAAAAAAAATTTAAAGTAAGCTCCTGTTTGTAGCCGTTGGATCAATTTTCAATGGCTCGGATGATTTGACTTGGTTGATTAAGACAACTGGATTTGGAGAGAATCCATGTCCATGTTTATGCTACCTAACTATTTGCTTTCAAGTTTTTGGATTTTTAGTGTCGGATCACAATCTATAAAATGTCATCCATTGCGTCATTTGCAGGCATAATAGTGCCAATGAAATCCATATTTTTACAATAAGTTCTAGAACCTCAAATATTAAAAACTTGAACTTCCCGGTGGATGATGTGGGTTTGCATTATCCTTGCGGATTTACATCATCATTACACACACTCGATTATCCGTTATCTCAATGGAAGATTTTGAGATGACTGACGAGTATACATGACGTGGTACTGTAAGCTTTAATATGTTTCATACTGATCAAAACACTATAATCACTTACTTGGAGAAAATGACATCTTGACCTTGCAGAGAGAATACGTACACAAGGACTAGAGTGAGTAAAGGCACTTCTCTGCACTCTTGCTCCTTGGTCACAAGCTCAAGGGGAGTTATAGAGTTTGTGATTGTGATAGTAGTATGCATAGGTACGTCTACCTTATATAGTGCTCAATGCTTCTATAATGCAACCCACGAACAGATTAAAGAAACCCTAATAAGCCTATAACTAGCATACTAAAGTCCATATGATTAGTCACAACTATGTAAACCAATATGAAGAATGACCAAATAGCATACTATATTCTACCATTACTTAATGTTGATCATCGATGCAAAGCCCTTGAAGGCGCACTAATCTCAATACAATGTCACTATGAAATACTAATACATTATCAATGGGATTAGGCAGGCTCCACCCAATCATATATGTCATACAAATTTAAATACAAAGATTAAGTCTTGGACCCCCCCACCATCACAAACACAAAAGAGTTGGTGATCAACATCAATGTTGGTCAAACTCCATCCTCCAAAGGCCCCAAACAACAAAAATGTCATTCCATACGTCATTGCCTAACGCCTCGTTTGGAGATGCAGTACTTTTGCTCGTAAACACTTTTGCTATGATGTTACGATTTAAAGCTGTTTACTTTTTTTTCGTCAAATATAGTTAGAAGTGTTTTTATTTGTCAAATATTGCTCTAGAAGCATTGCTCAAACAAATCCTAACCATTTTGCCCACCCATCTCAATGGACCTAAAGCCTGCGGACTCGAGATCCTTATACGGGCCGGGCGAAGCCCCACCATCTTGACCCATGAACCTCTTCCCCCCGCTTCCTCCTCTCTTCCTCTTCCACACCCTAAACCTCCAAACCCCCACCACCCCAACAAATATCAAAAGCACCACACAAACCACCCCAATCCCAACCCCCACACCCACATTTATTTTCTTCCTCTCATCCCCAACGCCCACCAAACTCTGGATCGGGTAATCCATCAAGTAAAAAAACCCGGACCCGTTATTGTACACCTC
The DNA here is from genome assembly GCF_916048215.2 of Malus sylvestris. Taxonomy (NCBI): domain Eukaryota; kingdom Viridiplantae; phylum Streptophyta; class Magnoliopsida; order Rosales; family Rosaceae; genus Malus; species Malus sylvestris. Next base: position 1,733,181 of record NC_062271.1, on the reverse strand, counting down.
GCCCCAACAGCTACAGTTCCTTTTACAAGTTCCCTCACATTCACCATAAGACGATATCATTTTATACTCCATCAACTCCTTGTATGGCAGCTCCACGACGTTCCTCCTTAAAACCCGGAAGCTTTTAATTTCCCGTCATCCGGAACCGCAGAAGTCACCGGTCTGAATCGGAAAACACTCACCGAAATGGAACTCCGTTTGGTTATTTAAACACAAACACGAACCATTCCCGGCCCTGCACAAACCGAACGAACAACATGGATTGGGAAACTCGCACGTGGTGGCAGTCGCCTGGAAATCCAAAACCCAGTTGAAACCGTACCAGTAATACGCCTTGAGGTTTCCATCCGCTTCCAACCGGACCTTACGGATGCCGTTGATTAGCCTTGGAAAGGTCATGAACGCTTAGATGTCGACCAAAGTTGGGTTCCTGGTTTGGTACATTCTGATGAACCCGTTCGGATCAACACGGGCGTAAATAGGTCATTTTCCTTCAACGACTTTGGCATTAGCTTTCATGGCTTTGCTTTTCCAGTACATTTGGTCTGCGTTTGAACCTGGTTTGAACTTGGCGAACAGACCCATGAAATTGTTCCCCAATCGCATTGAGTATAGGCCGTTCGATGAGACAAGCTTCATGGTCGATGTGAAATTCTGATTCTCGATGAGGGTATTTGTTGGAAAGGCAAAACTCTATCATAGAACTGTGTCCTGAGTCGTTTGGATTTGGACGTTAGAGGTGTCGATGACTGCAACCCGATCGCCGATTTCAGAGTGAGTTGACCAGAATACCTTCGACTGGGGATCTGAGAGGACTAGGCTACCGTTGAAGAATGGGTTGTGCGGTCGGACCAGCGGGCGAGTTGGGCCGGGTTGGCGAGCCAAAGCGGGTCGGAGGATGGCACGTGGAGGAGGGCTAGAGTGAGTTGGGTTTTGTTGACTCGGAGGAAACCCAGTGAAAAGTTGCCGGTTGGGTCGGTAAGCAGAGGTTGAAAGGTTTGGATTTAAGGGTCCGGAGTGGCTTTGAAGCCTCTGGGAAGCTCTGCTTGGGCAGCAGCGGCGCAAGGTTGTGATGTGAGTAATACAATGAGTGTGAGAAATAGAAACTGAGGTGAACTTAGGCGAGTCACTAAGTTGTGAACGTTTCCATAATGGAAATGAATATCACAGAGAGAGAGAGAGAGAGATACGACTACGGAACAAAAGCAGCCATGGGAGGGAAACAAAAGGGCAGCAACAGCTCATATATAACAATATTTTTCAGTTGCAAAACTCAAATATTATTATAACATAGCATGACTGTTTGCAACTACGCCAATTCTGCTCTGATTCTTATAGTTTGTTTGTTTGAAGTGCTGAGTTACTGTGCGAATGGTTTCCATACTTTTAAAACGACCATTGCATTAGTTTTGAATGTAAAGGTCAACTCTTTCTACTATACATCCATTTTTAAGCGGTTCAGATTCACCGGTTAAATATTATGAAAAATATACATTACATATTCAACTGTTAAATTTAACAATGTATATCATAATTTATACATTCATGTAATTAGTTTTGAATGTAAGTCATCAATTTTTTGTACTATACATCTATTTTTAAGTGACTCAAATTCACCTCTTACATATTGTGAAAAAATATACATCACATATTCAACCGTTAAATTTAACAATGTGTATTATACAGTAATGTACCTTAAATATTTTTGGTTAAAGTCCCCTTATACATGCAAGATAGAGGCTTATAGTTTTATTTAGGGGTGTTTTGTGGAAGGATGGGAAACAAGGTTTCCAATTTCAGTTTCAAAATTTCGAAATTGGATTGGATGGGATTGGATTTGATCACAATTTTTAAATTCAAAATTTTAGGCATATTTGAAAAATTCAGAAGCGGAGTAATCTCTAAAATTTCGGAACATATATTTGGAATTTCATATTTTCAATTTTTTTAAAAATATTCTATAACTTTTTCGTGCATACAATTTTTTATTTTATTTTTTAAATTTGGCCAGGTATAAGTTCAATTAATTTTGTGCTATAGTAGTACCAATGTTCTAAAAGACGCTAGGCGCCAGTCGGGCAACGGGCTGGGGCCTAGACGGATTTAACTGAATCTATTATATTTCATGTAATAAGTGTCTGTTTATACTAAAAATATATATAATTTCATCATAAACTACAAAATAAATTACATATATATTATGTAGTATTAGAACACAATGAAAACACAGAGAACAAGTATATAATGTGTGTTCTTTTAAGTATTCAACAAGTCTCTTACAATTTAATAAAAAAAATAAAATGCAAAATGAAAGTTATCAATCTCCTGATTGAGTGAGATGCAACCTAGGCGGGTGCCTAGGCGGTCTAGGCAGGCGCCTCAGCAGGTCTAGGTGCTCTTTTTTTAATTTCAAACGCCTAGGCATTAATCGGGGCGGTGGCCAGCAGCCTAGCTCCTAGGCGGGGATTTTTAGAATACTAACTAGTACACCTATTTTTGTAATATATAAGTGCATATTCAATAGGGAATTGTTATTAGCACTAAAAATCTCATTTGGCACTCCAAACTTTCTATAATTAGAAAGAAAAAAATACACTTCTGAGGAGTGTAGAATGAGACTTTTGTAATGCTAATAATAGTTCCCATTCAATATAAAAACAATGACCAAAGTATATATAAAACTAACAATAAAACACAAAAATTGATTACAAAATATATAATTTGAGTAATTAAGTACAAAAAATCAGAAATTTTTGAATGTTTTTTTATTGCAAGCAATTTTTTTTTTTTAGCAAACAATATTATCTACACTTAGGGGGAGGAGGTAGGTTTAGCCTCACAATGGGCTAGCAATAATGTGGTTCAAGTTCGCCTTTAGTGAGAATCGAACCTAAGATCTCTCACTTACAAGCGAAGAAGAATACCACTAGACCGTAGTATTAAGTGGCTATTGCAAGCAATATTTACACTAAGGCAAAGGAGAAAATTTAAACTTGAAACACATTGCATTAAAAAGGAATGCCTTGTTCATCAAACTAATCTACCATGTGACGACCCATCCCGAATTATTATATATTTTTCTCCCCAAGTGTGTAAAAGGACGGTAATGCCCTCGTGGTTTAGTGACGTGGATGTACATATGTAGTTTTAAATTATTATTTCTACCATCGTAATTAAATCGTACTCAACGTCACGAGCGCGTTGACGTGAGTTAGGGTCGAATTGGTTTTCTAACGGAAAAGTTACGACAAATAAAGATCGAGATTGGGTAGAAATATGTTTTTGGGTTGGCTATACGTTACCCACCAATCACTTTAGTTCCTATCACTTCTAGCCCAATCAGATTTGGTTATTATTTCTTTTGGACCAACTAATATTTTCTCTCTTTTTCTGGCCAATCCGTGATCAAACACATACACACACTTGCACACCTTCATCCTCTCCTCCTTTCTCGATCCTTCTTTGTCCGTACACCCCAAAACCCTCACACACACACACACACCTACCTTCATCAAAACACCTCATATCGAGAATAAACTTGTCACCATCGTGTTCCTTGTGACCTCACGAGTCTAACCGTACCCTTAGTTCGAAGAACGGATCACGGGAACTCGAGAAACTATAACCTCCGGCTAGGTGAAGTTTGCACCGTCACGATCCCGACGTGATTTTAAGGTTTTAAGGCTTAGCAAGGTACCCACTCGACTTCCCTAGCATTTTAGATTAGTTTTGAATAAGTTTAGACGTCGGAATAAGCACGATCGTGGGATTGTAGAGTTGGGCGATTTTTCTAAGAATTATCCCTACCGTTTTTCGTTGGTTTTCGGACCTCAAATAGGTATGGTTGTGTTCTATTCTTCAAGAGCTTCAAATCCATTTAAAATTCATGAATTTTGGTTGAGAAATGCAGTAGTTATAAGCTTTATAAAATTTTCCAGAAACCAACGACACAGACGGCGGCCAGCGGCAGTTTCCAGCGAGTCATCGGAGAAGGAAAGGGAATATTCTGTTAACTTTAACGGAATATTCTAACGGCGTCAGGTAACTTTAACAAAATATGCTATGATTTAACGGAATATTCCCTAATGCCGTTAGGGATTCCGTCAGTGTGCCAGGCACGTATGACGTCCAAATTTTTTTCTAAAACTATGGGGGTGTTTGTGCTGTTAAGTAGATCACGTTGGTATATTCAAACACCCCAAGGATGAGACGTACCCTGAGGATGAGTGTGGTCAGGCAAGACTTGGGGGCTACGATCTTGCTACTTACCAGTGAGTTGGCTTTTGTTTTCTATATATGTATATATGCTTACGATTCCCATAAATTGTTTTAAATGCCATGTCATGTGTGCATTATGTGTTAGTATTGCATTAGTATAGCTATGCATAGTATTGGATGAGGCTGCAGAAGCTCAGGTAAGCTTCAGGTGAGTACATCATGATGGTATTAGTTGCGTTATGTATGGTTACAAGTGGTTATATTATGAGCTCACTAACCCCAGTGTTAGTGCTCTCGCCCGTGGCCAGGGCATAGTCCTTCACTTGATGTTCACCTCCCACACCGCACGCTCACCTTGGATCCAAGTTTGGTGCACAACCCTGTCGTAGGTGGTTCCGACTTGTAGGTGACCCGTGATTATTCGTACAACCTTCACGTAATCGTAACACTTAAGCATACTTATTTTTACACCCAACCTTGTCGTATAGACCACAATAGGTGGTTCCAAATCGTGTGCAGACATACTTGATGAGCTATAGATTTAGCCATACAAGTCACATTAGGCGACTCCGGCTGGCATACTATTTTACATTGATTAGTATCACCTGGCTTACACATTTTATGGTTGAATATCTTGACATGGTCTTTGTTTTGCATTATCTTTATGTACTTACATGTTATTATTTTCTGGGAAATTATACGGGTTTTACAGTGAGGGGTTAGTATGTTCATAAAGACAGCTATGTTTTCAAAAGCTTTGTTTTTGCTCACTCACGTTTTCTGTTTTGCGCCCCTCCAAGTTCTAGGTAGCTTATCATCTTTGGTGGCGAGGATTCTCTTGGCGGTTCTGACATCTTCATAAATAAGTAGGGATCTTCTCCTTGTTTGTATAGTACTTAGTTGGTTCGACTGCACTTTTGTTTACCTATGCTCTGATATTTGTGTAAATTATACTTGGTCACTTTCACACACTTATAATATCTCTAGTGGAATAAGTTTAGTCTTAGGGTTCTTATTTACTTGCATTTTCTTTTAATTATCACTTCTGTTGCGCTCTTGGCTACGTCACCCTCACGTGACAGCCAACATGTCTCGACTTCAGTCGAGATGTGTCATACCATTTGTCTTTAGTATTAATTTCTTGTATTAAGAAAAATTTCACAACACTATATATAAAGTGTAGATTTTTCTTTCATCATTTTTAATGCATTTCTTTATACATACGTACCTTAATAGTGGGCAACAATTAGTATGTTAATAATTAGTCAACTAATTTGGTGTTACTATTTTTTTTGTTTTTTGTTTTTGGCAGATTTGGTGTTGATTATTGAGAACGACATATTGTTTTTCTTTGTTTGTTCTTTGCTATTCCGATACAACTGTTTTATGACTTGTGAGGGAGTTGGAGATAACCATTTTCAAAGTAGGAGAGAGTTGGCATCTATAAGAAAAGCGTTGGAGTTCTAAAAATGTTTTCTGAGGTTGGCTACTTTCTATCGGCAGCACTTTGAATAAGCTATACATACGCATATGAAGGTAGCCTATATATATGCGTGCCATCCTCATCCAATGCCAACATCATTAAATTGAATCAAACCAATGATGAACGAACTTATTTGTTTGTGCAAATTTTTATCGGGATTGAATTGACGAGAACCTGCAATACAAAATCAAAGAGACTAAGGGAGTTATGACTAAACAAAGTAACACCGGTGTGGTGTTTGTCACAGAGCCTTTGATACTTAAGTGAGGAGAGAATTTTAGGTTTGTATAAGTGTAGCTAGAGATAAATTAACCTAAAAAAGGGATTGAGGCTTGGCTATTTATAGGCAAACAAGGAGTAAACCCTAGCGTTCAGGTTCGTTGAATCTTGGAGTAGATGGTAGCTTGTCTACAACACCAATGTGGAAGCATTCTGCAAGGTTATTGCAAATGATGCTCCCCCAAACGTCTCGATTACGCTTCAAACGTTCTCAATAAGTGCAAGGACTGATAAGCGGATCGATAGTATATCAAGGTCGTCCGCGTTAAGGTCGTTTGGCGGCAAGATGGGCCTTGAGGACTAATGAATGTGGACTTCTTGGGTGCTCTGCGGAATAGAGGCTTGTAAGCCCATTGAGGTATGGATAATGTCTGCATGGTCCGTCAAGGACATAACTGTCATATTAAGTTGATAATTCATATGTCGTGCTCTAACAAGTGAAAATACTTTATGTCCCAACATTATTCATGTGAGATCTTTCTAAAAAATCAAATCAACCACCCCTTTTACATTTATTTCATTTTAACGTTTTTTTTTTTATTTCGCTTGTAAGGATACTTCAGAAAATTTTCAGTGAGGAGATGCTTTCTCACGTAAGCTGGGTGACAAGTTCTATTGAGTTGGGGCACTCGCCGCCAAAGTTTTAGTTTTTTTTTAAGACATTGATTGACAAGTTCTATCGAGTATAAGCTTTAAAGACAAATGATGTCAAGAATTGGATTATTTTCCATTATAACCAATAAAGAAAGACACATATAAATGTGTGTGTAACTATGTATAAATAGGATTTAGGTTCTTGAATGTTCAATGTCTAAATTGTAGTGCTCCGGAGTATTATATACGTCAGGATTTTTTATCGTTAGTTTTAATTTTTATATCCTTAACAAAAAATTTAACAGTTAAAACCACTAAAACTAAAAAATACCCCGGAGTATACCAAAAAATCTCAATTCAATGTTTCCTGCAAGATGTCAATGAATTTGATTCATCCAGAAGAAGGTGCACATATTGAAATTAAAGATACCATCATCAGGTGGGCGCTAGGTTTGACATTTACAATAATGCATTGAATCAAGGGTTGACTTCTATCCAAAATGAAATGGAAAGAACTCAACCTCCATTCAAGAATTTTCAATATTACCATTAATATATGGTTGCATGTTGTTTGACCTAATTGCAGAATACATTTAATTACATAAACATATACATATATATAATATTTACACATATAATTTATGAATATATATATGTATGTATATTGATTCAACGAATCAAAAGATACACTAACCCTACCATGCATATCTCTTCAATTCAAAGCCATTTGATATGTCTGTATCATTCTTTCTCTCTTCCAAGATTTCGATCACTCTTTTGACCTTTCACCCTACATATATATATTTACGCCATTTTTCTCCTCTCTGCTCCTCTGCTTTGATCTTCTATTCTTTCTTAAGGTCTTGAACGATGACCATGGCACGTCTCAGCCGTTTCTTCAAAGAACAAGGCCTTGCTTTTCTCCAAGAGTAGAGAGCTTGCGAACTAGATCTTGACTTTTGCCTATATACCTAATTGATTATCTAAGTCCGGCTCACCGCACGTGCACACATGGTGGTGATGGCCTCACGTTTCTTCATTGACGAATGTGCAACTCTCTTATTTGGACTTTTACTTAGAGTAATGCAAGAGAGACTAACTTTGTAGACTAAATTTTGTAAACTTTTTTTTTTCTTTTTTTGGGAAAACCTCGACGGTATGAGGGTAATTTTATTGATAACGAAAAAAACAAATTACACCTAGTCAGGGGGACATAAACCTTACCCCTAAAAAAACAGAGATAACAAAAAGGAATACACTAGAAATAAGAGGGGGCATAAACCTTACCCTTCTAGAAACAAAACGAGAATGATACAAAGAAAAGAGGGGGGGGACATGAAACCTAACCCCTCTAGAACCAAACATGAAGGTCTAAACCTGCAAAACAAGTCAAACAACACCATAAAGTTAGGAGAAAAAAAAAAGTGAGACAAACCTAGATGCCAACATGCACATTAATTTGAGAAGCGGTAACCAGGCAAGCCAACATAGTTAGAAAATAGAGCAGCACGAACCGCCATTAGAGGAGAATCATACCATGTTAAAGATGGAGAAGACAAGCCCATGTAAGCAAAATTGTCCGTAACAAGATTTCCTTCGCGATATATGTGAGATGCGTAGAAAGTCATTTTCCGAATGCGATCCAAACAAATAGACCATTGCGTATGAAGAGGCCAAGGATGATCAAAATCAGACAATTGAAGAGCAGAAATAACACTAGAACTATCACTTTCCAACCAAAGACAATGCTAACCCCGCTGATAAGCAAACTCAATACCAATAATAATTGCTGATAACTCTGCAAAAAAAGAGTTACAATGACCAATCCGTTGATAGAAACCTCCAAGAAAACGACCATGACAATTCCTGAAAACACCTCCACATGCAGCAGGACCGGGATTTCCTTTAGACAAACCATCTGTATTAAGCTTAACCCAAGGAAACCAAGGAGGAGACCAAAGGACATGAAGAATAGTAGGTGCCTTGCGAGGGATAGGTTGGATCCCCAAAAAAGAAATGATCCGAGTGTCAAAACCCTGAGAATAACCAGGAATAAACTTCCTACCATGAACAATCGCCGAATTGATAGACATGCAAAGGCGATGAAAATAGATTGGACGACCCTCAAAAATAAATTTATTTCGAGCCTTCCAAATAGCTGAAATAGTAGAAAGACCCACAAAAATCCATAGATTGTGAAATTGTTTGGAAAATGGCTTACAAACATATATATCCCAAAAAGCAACTAAAGAATCTAGAAGAGGTAAAGATATACCAAATTAACATGCTAACTAAAGAGTCCAGTAAAATTAGTTAGAGGTTTGTTAAAATGTTTGTTATGTTTCTTATGTAAATAGATAGATTAGACAAGGATATAATTGTAATTGCAAAAACAGTGTACTGTCTATATATACACTGCTGCATCACTGTAACATTATTACATTGAATCAATAAATGAGAGATATTTAGAAACTGTGGATCTTGGTTTTCTAAATGGTAGCATCGCCAAACTGCCTCACGGCCTCTTCGATCCTACAATTTTCTTCTTCAATCTTCCGCTCCTCTCTGATCGTCTTCTCCGACGTGATTGTTTGAGTTGTTGTTATACTCCGATTCAGATTCTTGATTTCTTTTTCTTGAATCTTGATGGCATCTCCCTCTGCTTCTTCTTCTCCAATTGAGTCGGTGCCTTCTTCAAACCCTAATTCCTCTTCCCTAAATCTCAATACCTCTCAGATGTATAATTCTCTCACGATTCAGAACATTGGCAGTATGGTTCCGATCAAGCTCCGGCGATCCAATTATCTGTCGTGGCGAGCCTTGTTTGCTCCGATTCTTCGTCGCTACAAGCTTATAGGGATTGTTGATGGCACTGAGCCCTGTCCATCTCCCTTTTATCCAGATCGCTCCCTCAATCCACACTTTGAGCAATGGTATGAGAAAGATCAGAATCTGCTTATCTGGTTCAAATCGATGTTCTCTGAGGAAATCATTCCATTCACAATCGGTGTTTCCTCCACTCGTGATCTCTGGCTCAAACTTGAGCAGCGTTTTGGTGGTGTCTCGGATGCACACATTCATCAATTGCGTTCGAAGCTTCAAAATATTCAGAAAGGCTCTCAATCCATGGCTGACTATCTTCAACAAATCAAGGAGATCTTCGATTCTCTCACTGCAGCTGGTGCATCTGTCACCAATCGTGATCTCATTACCGCGACTCTTGCAGGTCTCACTGATGATTTTGAATCCTTCACTGATTCTATCTTACTTTGCCTTTCTTCTACCTCGTTGGATGAATTACATGGCCTGTTGCTCACCAAGGAGTTATCCATGGAGTGTCGCAAGAAATCTTCCTCTTCTGAGCCTTTTCATGCATTCTCTGTGCAAAGCCAAGCGCATCTCCTTCCTACACCACCACAAGCTCTTGTTGCTCAAAATCCTGGAGCATCACCACTTCAGAATTCCTTTCAGTATAATTCTAACAGAGGCTACACTCATGGTTCTAACCGAGGCTTTAATCGTGGTTCTAATCGCAGCTACAATCGTGGTTCCAATCGTGGTAATTTCAACTCTGGTTTCACTCGAGGATCTTATAACTCTGGATTTAATCGTCATGCTTCTTCTTCAGGTCACAAAACTCCTTGTCAAATTTGTGGCTCTACTAGTCATGAAGCTCTTGATTGCTTCGACTGAATGAATCCAGAAATCTCAGGCAAGTTTCCTCCAGCTAAACTTGCTGCCGTGTGTGCTCATTATACTGCAAAGTCATCCAATTCTTGGCTCATAGACTCGGGTGCTACCTCTCACATTACGAATGATATAGCAAACATCCAATCTCCTACTCCCTACCATGGTGAAGACAATGTGTACATCGGAGATGGTAAAGGTCTGTCTATAGATCATATTGGCACATCTATTTTGCATACTCCTGCTCACTCTTTTAAACTGCAAAATGTTCTTCATGTGCTTCAAATGAAACATAGTCTCCTTTCTGCTTATCAGTTTATTAAAGATAATGATTGTTCTTTGACTCTTGATATTCATGGATCCTCTGTCAAGGATCGTTTTACGGGGATGACGCTTTTGCGGGGCCAAGTTAAAGATGGATTCTTTCCGCTTCATAGTTCACCTGCTCTCTCCAACGTCCCTCCTTCTCCTACTGCACTTGTAAGTACTTCTGCTAATGTTCGCATATGGCACAGCAGACTTGGTTATCCATCTTCTGCTATTTTTCGTAAAGTTTTGTCTACCAATAAAGTTGTTGTCCAAGGCAAATCCTCTCTGGCCTTCTTCTGCAAAGACTGTGCTTTAGCAAAGAATCACAAGCTTCCTTTTGGTACTCCTCAATCTGTATTTACTAAACGGCTAGAACTGTTGCACTATGATGTCTGGGGGCCATCTCCTGTTATACCAGTGAGTGGTTATAGATATTACTTGCTTATTGTTGATGATTACAGCAAGTATAACTGGTATTTTCCCTTAAAGTCCAAGTCCTCTGTATTTTCAACTTTTGTGGAATACAAGTCCTATGTAGAGAACGCTATTGGTAATAAAATAAAGGTTGTTCGCTCTGATTTAGGGGGTGAGTTTACTAGTCATCAATTTCATAATTATCTTAAATTTCATGGCATTTTACAACAGTTTAGTTGTCCTCATACTCCTGAGCAAAATGGATGTGTTGAACGGAAACATCGTCATTTGGTTGAAACTGCTCGTACACTCTTAGTGTAATCTCAAGTGCCTCATATGTTTTGGGTTGAAGCCTTTTCAACTGCTACTTATCTGATCAATCGACTTCCCCTTGGTGGTGTACTGCAATCCCCTTGGGAACTCCTCTTTGGCACTTCTCCAGATTATTCTCTCCTCAGAATTTTTGGTTGTTGTTGTTATCCATGGCTCAAACCCTATACTACATCCAAGTTGGCCAGCAAAAGTACATCATGTGTTTTCCTTGGGTATAGTCTTCAACACAAGGGGTATCGTTATCTTGATCCAGTTACACAACGAGTCTATATCTCTCGGCATGTAATATTTGATGAGACTAATTTTCCATTTCAGAGTATATCATATGCCTTTCCTGTTGCATCTAATGTTCTTCCTGATACTTCTCAAGTGAATTCGTCTGTCAATCTGCAATTCACAATACCTGCTGCTCAATCTGGTAATTTTACAGTACCTCAGGTGAATCTTCCAGTACCTGTTGATGTTCCAGTACCTCAAGTGAATCCTCCAGTAACTGTTGATGTTCCAGTACCTCAAGAGGATCTTCCAGTACCTCATGAGCCTTCTTCAGTTACTAATGCTCATTCTATGATCACTAGGTCTAAAGCTGGCATCTCTAAACCCAAAGCCTACTCAACCACCAAACACCCTTTACCAGATACGGTTGATATTATCCCCACTACTTATCTTCAGGCTTCAAAACATGCCCATTAGAGGTCTGCTCTATGCAGAATGAATTCAATGCCTTGCAGTCAACCGGCATTTGGTCTCTTGTTCCTTTTACCTCCCAACAAAATATTGTTGGATGTAAGTGGGTGTTTCGAGTTAAGAAACATCCAAATGGCACTATAGATCAATACAAAGCTCGGCTTGTGGCCAAAGGATTTCATCAACAAGCTGGTTTGGATTACAGGGAAACGTTCAATCCTGTTGCAAAACTCGTCACCATTCGAATTCTTCTATCTCTTGCAGTCCAATAGGACTGGTTTCTAAATCAATTGGATATCAGTAATGCTTCTCTACATGGTGACCTTCAAGAAGATGTCTACATGCAGCAACCTTCTGGCTTCAGTGATCCAAATTATCCTAATCATGTCTGCAAGCTTCACAAATCCTTGTATGGATTGAAACAAGCCCATCAGGCCTGGTTTGACAAATTATTTGCAATCCTTAAGTCCTTAGGATTCCATCAATCTCAATCTGATGCTTCTTTATTTGTGCTCCAAGAATCTGTTCCTGTTATTGTCTTGGTGTATGTCGATGACATACTTGTCACAAGTCCGAATCCTGCAGCTTGTCAAAGTTTCATTCAGAAACTAAGTACTGTTTTCCCTGTGAAGGATTTGGGCCCCTTGCATTATTTTTTGGGTCTTGAGGTTCAGAGATCTGCTGCTGGTCTTTTCTTACATCAAAGCAAGTATATTTTTGACTTACTTCACAAGACCCGCATAGATGGTGCTAAACCATGCCTCACTCCTCTTGGATCTATCAAACTCGATCACACCGGTCCATTGTCACCTGATCCAACAGAATACAGATCTATTGTAGGTGCATTGAAATACTTAACTTGGACACGACCTGATTTATCTTTTACTGTAAATCAAGTCTGTCAATTTATGCATGCTCCCCGAGAACCACATCTTCAAGCAACCAAACGTATTCTCTGATTCCTCAAAGCCACAGTGAGTCATGGTTTGTGGTTCAAGAAAGGTATTGTTCATCTTACTGCCTATTCTGATGCTGATTGGGCTGGCTGTCCATTTAATCGTCGATCTACTAGTGGCTATTGCATATTTCTGGGATCCAATCTTATTAGCTGGAGTGCTAAGAAGCAACCCACGGTTGCTCGTTCATCAACTGAAGCAGAATACAGATCGTTAGCGCACACAGCCGCTGAAATCACATGGATTTGCAAAGTGTTCAAAGATCTCAGCCTTCATCTTCCTCAAGTCCCTTCCTCTGGTGTGACAATCTGTCTGCCATATCCCTTGCATCCAATCCAGTCTTTCATGCTCGAACCAAACATATTGAACTTGATTATCATTATATCCGAGAGTTGGTCCTTGCTAATCTTCTCAAAGTCCAATATGTGTGTTCTCAAGATCAGTTAGCTGATATTCATACCAAATCTCTGTCTAAATCTAGATTTCTGTATTTGCAATCCAAGCTTACTCTTAGACCTTTCGATGCCTCCAAGTTCAGCTTGAGGGGGTGTAAAGAATCAAGTAAAATTAGTTAGATGTTTGTTAAAATGTTTGTTATGTTTCTTATGTAAATAGATAGATTAGACAAGGATATAATTGTAATTGCAAGAGTAGTGTACTGTCTATATATACACTGTTGCATCTTTTCTTCGTCGCTACTCGCTTGATACTTGAAACGGTCTACTTTCTATATGTTAGATTATTTTTCCAACACTATATCACCCTTTAAAGACCACTGTTGTAAAAAAAAATAATGATAATAAATAATTAAAAATTAAAAATTAAAAAAAAAACTAACTAAATCAAACTTGTTGAGTCATATAATGGTTATCCAATAAATGGACGAAATAAGTTTCTGGCTTATACACTAAAATTTTGATAATGTTAACCGAATAGTTAAATAATTTCTGATTTGGTGGATTTTTTGCAAAGTTGACTTTGAAAGATGATCTAGAAAGTAGACGATTCCAATCATTGAGAAAGACTTGCATAATGAGATGAAGAACTGAGAAGGTACAAATGAGAATGTTGCTAGCATCTCCTTTATTAATTGTTGTAGTATGGATACTCAAAAGAATGGTTAGTATCATGTTAACTTTAACAATTGATTAAGGCTTGAGCACTTTTGTGTATTTGTATGTATAAAAATTAAATTAATGGACAAACTAAAACTCGATGAAAGATGAAAATACATAATAGCACGATTTACATCCGTAATTTGACATGCATAATTAGATATTAGCATGCCTCGATTAGAGAAACCATGAGTACAATGAATATGCTTAAGGGGAAAACCGAGTCAGATTTTATTCTGCATGCGTAAGATTTTTTGGTAAGAAGAAGACAAGAACATTGACGGTTTAGAGTTTTAAACTATATTTCATCTGACTAATAAATCATGATATTTAGCAATTTCTGTGAAGCAGCTGTTGGTTGGTATTATCCATGTATGTCGGCAAGGCAAACAGCTGCTGCACTGAAGGTATTTGCACACTTGCGCAGCATCTGAATACTGCCCTGTCGAGAAAGAGATAGCTCAGTCGATCGAGCTCAGTTGGATTAAATAATCGATCATATTATATGAACAGTGCACACTTTCACCTAATATTACTTATCTATTTGTTACAAAACCAGCAGACATACATACATACATACATACATACATATATATATATATATTACTAATCTATTTGTTACAAAACATTCACGGGTTCTACAAATACATAAAAAATTTCACAAAACCGTGAATGATTTTTTTTATCAAACCAGCAGACACACATAGATACATACATATATATATGTATCAACTTGGATCCGCATGCATATAGCTGGCATGGTCACGGTTTTTCTGTGTTCCTTCAATTCTGTGTCTCAATTCGGACTCAATCGATCTGTATTTTATTCTTAAAGGGAGAAGCTTCTAGATATACACCGGGTCAGTTTTATTGGATTTAAGTCGGTTTCAAAACAAACATTTAAGTAAATAGATCACTTAAATTTAACCTATTAAGTGAACAAATCACTTCATTAACATGTTAAACTAATTGATCACCCTTTTCACGTGTTAAGTTAGCAAATCACTCAAATTCAACTTGTTAGCAACTGATTCTATAACTCATGAATTGCAATCCAGAATCAAGAATGGAATTTTTCAGATGAAAAAAACCAATTCATTTCCACAAATGCAGACAAAAACATCGCATGCAACCAATTCATAATTAAAAACATTGAATTCTGAAAACAAAACATTCCTTGCGTGTAAAGAATCATTTCCTTAACTTGTGCGACAAAATGTCGACCATCCAAAGCCAAGAACTGTACCAAACTTTAGACAAATAAAAGTCCAAGATGAAATATAATCTGATTAAAGAACAGAAAACTACAAGATGATCGAGATTTTGAGCTCCTTGAATTTTTTTTTTTTTTTCAGTTTCCTAAAGAGATTTCTTCATTCCCCAGACAAAATGCAAATTGTATTGGGCCTTTTATAATTAAATATCCGTAGGGCCCAAAACAGATACAAATTTTTTGAAAAAAAAAACAAAAATTGAATGTTGAGAGTGGGATTTGAACCCACGCCCTTTCGGACCAGAACCTTAATCTGGCGCCTTAGACCAACTCGGCCATCTCAACTTTGTTGTCAATTGTCGAAAACATACTAAAATATTTTAAATTATTTTTTCTTAGGCAAATTACATCCCAATAAAAAACGGTGGCTATATTTCATTTACAATGCCAAAGTTCTATTCAGTGTTATGGCCTGTTTTACTGAAGGGAGAGAGTGGCAGAGGGGGATGAAGAAGTGTTTGAGGAATTCGCGTTATTTTTTATGTATAGTGCTTTTATTTATAGTATAATGGATATGATTCTTTGCCTTGCAAGTAATACAATCATAAAGGAATATGACATTCTAGTATCCTACTTACATTTTACTAGTGATTTGCACAATCACACGTGTTAAAATTAATATCACAACGTATACATGCTATTTTTTTCTCAAATTTGGAAATAAAAGCTCTCAGGACTCTAATGTTGTAAGTAGACCTCATCGAATATCGAAGCACCTCTTTGTACCAATTCAATGAACTGTAAATGGTCTAGAAAAGTGATCATATCAAGACAGATTATTGTCTGGATTTTTCAAAATTATGTCACGTTACAAAGTTATAAAGATACAGACTAACAGTTCCAGCATTAGTTTTTGTTTTTTAGTTTTGATCTGAACATCTTAATTTTTGGTAAGCATCTAGAAAATGTTGAGTAGTCAATCTTCCATATAACTCGAATTGGTCTGTGTTAGGGATGATATCTTAAAAGTTGTATGTACTACATAATTTTACAGTAGAAATATTGTAAACTCTTTGTTTAATTAGAAGTAATATTCTACATTAATCTTCGTTAAGGGTAAAAAGAAGATTTGAAGCCAACACGTGATGGCTTAAAGAGGAATGCCCTAACTACTAAGATTATCAAATAGTTAGAGGGCATGTATGAAAGTCAACTCCAACCTTCGTAACACTCGAATTATCTATAAAATTCATCTGAATTGAGAGAATTAACTAACCCTATTGCCCCTTAGTGCGTCCGCCTCTACAAATACAAATAGTATGTGACTATGTGGTGGATGAACTGAAACACAACACAAAAGTATTAATTAATAAACATGTTGGATTAGCATCACGTCATTTGACAAGATTAAAAAAAACATATCACAGTAAGAATATGCTTAAAAGGCAGTAGCCACAGTAGGATGACAAAGACAAAGCTAGCTAGGTTAATTAGTGGGAGCACAATTGGGGATGATGAATACAACTTTTTTAAGGCTAGAAAATTCTTGTTTTCTCTTGGCATCTTCCTCTTCAACTAGGAAAACAGGCATCTACGAGTCAGTGCCACGAATTCAGTATTGAGTTGAGCTGTAGGGTTTATTCGTGTTCATATAGCTCCTGGTTCGATATTGTTGGGACCTAAAAAGGACAACTCCAAGTCAGTAAGGTTTTTCTCTTTGCGAGGATTAGAAGAAACATTTATCGTACGTAATTTTATTTTTATTTTATAAAGATATTGTTTTCACGATTTGATCACAAAGTAGCAAGATACAATAAAAAAAACAGATCACCAATTGCGCTAGAACGGGGCCACGGACTTGACAGTGAGACAAACAAAATACAAAAGATTTGACGGGTTAAGATGAGATATAGAGATTCGACGAGTTAGAGTGAAACGTAAAGATATGATTCGACATATTGAATGTTATTGATTTGATCAGTTTTTCAGAACTAATGAGAAAGAACACTCATCTGCAGTACTATCGACGTCGTATATATAAAGAATCGAATATCTTCCAACATTAGAAAATACTTGATCAAGTACGTGTTTGGAATTTAAAAAAAAAATTGTCAAATGGAAAACAGCTGTGTAGGGCATACGTGCATGTCAAGGAAGGAATTCCAAAAGTTGACATGGTTGACGATGACTTTGTCTTTGGTGGGAAGACATATGCTATTCTCTTTCTTTCTTTAATTCTTTCTATGCCTCTAAAGAGAAAGGAGAAGCATCAACATTGAGTCGTGGGGATTCTTTCTTTCTCCTTTTTCTGCATCTTTTTGTTTTTGTTTACTGTTTTTTGTTTTGGGACCTCAATGGCCATGACAATGACAAACATGTAGTAAACAATGAAATTCTTTATATCACCCACTCTTACCATCTATGCCTCTAAAGAGAAAGGAGAAGCATCAACATTGAGTCGTGGGGATTCTTTCTTTCTCCTTTTTCTGCATCTTTTTGTTTTTGTTTACTGTGTTTTTTTTGGGACCTCAATGGCCATGACAATGACAAACATGTAGTAAACAATGAAATTCTTTATCTCACCCACTCTTACCATATAGTGTGTATATTCTTTGGTTTAGAAAGTAGGAAGATAAGGCGCCTAACATCTAAATGCCTTATTTTTTTTCATAAATTTGTTGACCGGAGCAAGAGAAACACTTATATGAAACGGTATATATTATTTGGTTTGTGAAGTAGGAAGATGAGGCGCCTACATCTAAATGTCTTATTTAAGTACTTTTATTGTAGTAAGAGAAACACTTATATGAAACGGTTTATATAATTTCTTTATTTATCTTTCTCTAATCACCTGATAAAAGAGATTGGTAGAAAAATATAATAACAAAAACTCTATTATCTAATAATTTCGATACGATAATTCTGGTTCTTAATAAGTAAGCATGTCTTAAACTTACAGGTTAGTAGTTGCTCACATTCTCAATCTATCTCTTCCTCATGAGGGTTAGTATAACTTTAATTACCTTTCTCTGGCACCCTTGCCCATAATATTAAGATTCCTAAATTTTATTTCTTGGCATAAACAAATAAAGAGAAGGAAGTGGGTAGACCCCACAAACTGCACTGCTTGTAACTGTGTGCTTGGCCATCCTTATGAGTGAAACCCTTGTTAGTTATATTCATCTTATTTATACACTGCTTTGCTTCTCCTTCCGTTTTTTTCTCAGAACACAGACACTCACCACCCAAAAGCCAAAATCCAGAAGCCAAAAGCCAAAAGCCAAAAGCCAAAAGCTAATAGAGAAGAGAAACAATGAAGCAGATGAAGAATTACCAAAACTTTCTCATATTTTCTGTCTTTATTTTTCTTCTTCTCTCCAACCCATCATCTGCTCGTGCTCGTCTTCAGCAGCAAAACAAAGCTTCCCTAACTGGAAGCAATGATCTTGTAAATGTAAGATATATATATATATATATATATCCCGCCCTCCTCCATTTTAATTTATCTATGACTTATGTGCGTGTTCGTCATCAATTAATTATTATATTTGAATGTTCTTCTTCGATTAATTATTTGTTCGGTTTTTGTGGTAATTTTCTTCACAGCTGATGGGATCAGAAGAATGCGATGAGAAAGATGAAGAGTGTCTGCGGAGAAGGATGATTGCTGAAGCTCACTTGGATTATATTTACACCCAAAACCATAAGCCATAGACTTTGGATTTTCGTATATAAGTTGTATAAGAAACAATAAATAATTGTTTGTTTTTCTTTTTTTGGTGCAAGCAAAAGCATATCATATCATGTAAGAAAATATAATATCAGGTATCAACGTTTCCAATTACTGATTCCTCCTCCATTATTGTGATGAATTTTTGTGTCAGAAAGTGATTTTCACACTTTCTTTTTCTTACATGCATCTCTTCTTAGTTTTTTAGCGTAGAAGGTGAAAACAGAAGTGCGAAAATGTTGTTGGAGGGT
This sequence comes from Malus sylvestris, assembly GCF_916048215.2. Lineage (NCBI taxonomy): Eukaryota > Viridiplantae > Streptophyta > Magnoliopsida > Rosales > Rosaceae > Malus > Malus sylvestris. The sequence continues at coordinate 1,713,912 of NC_062271.1, read as the reverse complement.
CATAATTCGAACGAAAAGCCATTGTTTTGGGAGAAATTCTTAGTGTTAGGATAAAATTGGCTATTCCTAAACAAAACGCCTAAGTCTGTAATGTCTTAGACTAGTACATGTTTTCCATTGTAATTATTTTAGTCTAAGTTTGTCTCTCATGCTCTCAATCACCAAAATAACAAGCGTTTCAGAGACATCCATTCAGGTAAGTTTGTCACGTATGCATTCATGTAGTTAGGATTAACTACAATAAATTAGATCAATCAATTTGGCATGATTATTGTTACGGTGATATGTCTACAGAGAAAAGAGTATACTTGGGTTTATTTACATGATAGCTAGGATTTAATCAAAACCCATGACTTTTAAGTGTGAACAAAACCTTAGCATATACATCCGGATGAGTCACTTGATAATTTAGTTTTATGCCTTATTATCTCAACACCTTCAAATGTTTTTTGTTTTTATTTTTATCTCATCTATTTAGAGTTTTAAGTCATTTTGAAGTCTCCTACTGCAGCTTTTATATATATATATATATATGGGATTACATTAGGGTTTCGTTTTGCTGTTGCTGCATGTTTTAGAATACATATATATTCTTATAGATTGCTGCATGCTCTGAAGGTATGTATTGTAGTTTGCATATGATGCAGCACCATGCACTGAAAGCATCGTCATTCATATAATAGCAGAAAGTTTGTTTTCCATGTCGGTCAGAAGCCTATGTTTTTAAAAGAAAATTCATATTTTTCCCGTGAGGTTTATGGTAGAAAAATCAGAGTTTGTATTCACGTATTTGTTCTTTTAAAGAAAAATTTAGTTTTGTTCACTAATTTTTCATTGTGCTTTAATCGAAATCAATTATGAAAATGTGTCTTGTGATTTTCATAATTGGTTGATTTCCAAATATCATTTCATTTCATATATTCTACATGATCGCGTTAGTATCTTGCAAAGTTCGAGGAGATAGTGATTGACGGTCGCGTTAGTATCGTGCCACTTTCACTCGAAGGCTGAAGAAAGATCAAGTAGCAAAGCACGGAGACAAAACTACCTACTAGTATGCGTGTCTGGTTGATGAGTTTTGTAAGTCATTCGGTACTCATTTCTCTTAGTGTTTGTCCTGACTTGGGAGCCCGAGGAATTTTCCAATGGTGGGTTTTGCCTTGTTAAATCCTACATCCTTGTGCACTTTTTATTTATCATTTTAATTGCATACGAGTATGATAGTTTAATATGTGATGTGAATATGGATTTAATTTGAGAATTGAAAATTGAATTGGATTTTTTAAATTGGAACCTACTCACCTCCTTCTAAGTTTAAACAAGTACCATCCTAGAACTTTCACTTAGACATTGAACCTTTTTTGTGATTAATTTAGAACATATTCTCAGAAAGAGGTTGAATTCATGAAGTTAAATTGAGCAAGGAATAATACTGAATTATTGAGCGCAAGAAAGAAAGATTGAGATTTGAGAGATTAATCTTTCAAAGTGGGATGAGAGATGTAAGAAAGGGCATCCTTGTAAGAAATATTGGCATGTGCAAATAAGAAAAAAGTTTTCATCATTCATGCATCTGGTGGCACCATACGATTGGATATGTAGGCTCCACACATATGCCATGTCACCACCGTAACAAAATTCTAGCAAAACATAATACTTTCGCGGAACAATTAAACCTCGTTTGCTGGCTAAGATTGAATTGTAATGGATGAATCTTCATATAGATGATACTAATTTTTCATTTTGAGAGGGATTAGAACGGGATCAGACATAAAAGAAACTAATCCCTTCTAATCTTCCCTAACAAGCATTCCACCTTCAACCTTCGAGTTGGAAACAATTTTTTCATTACTTCGAGATTCCTTCAATTAGTAGTTTATCCATTCCAATTCAATCCGCGGATCATAAACAAACACTACAGAAGCCAAAAAAAAAATGGCACTAAATTATGATGAAAGATCTCCACAAATGCATCTACCAAGCGCAAAACCGCTTCAGAGAGGTAAAAAACATAACATATATATCAAAACATCCACCACATAAGAGAAATCATTGAGATGGAAACTATCTCGCAAATGGATGTATTTCTTCTTCTCTCAAACTACGCATTAAACAAAAGGAAAATTGTAAAGGAGAAGCTAGTCGAACGCTCTCACCACTATTTTGTGGCACAAGAAAAAAGGGCATTGAAGATTCACATCTAAAAACACGTTTATATAAACCTGGATTTCCCTCATAAGTTTGGAATGCATGGAGTTTGTCTCTTCAGCTTCGAGCTTCGAGCTTCGAGCACTAAGCATCTGGTTCCTGCCAAAAAGTAAGAGGTAAGATCTTAGCATCTAAAGTCGAAAATTTAAGGTAGAAGACTAATAAAAGAAGGGCCGAAAATTTGACAATTATTTTTCCCACATGCTAATTAACAACAGCTTACCAATTTAACATGGCTATCAGAGAGTGAACTTTCCACTGTACAATTTGCATGCACAATGGGACCTTTCAAAACACTCTCCTCTGTGGTTTCCATCTTACCGGCCGCAGATGGAATACTCATGTACGAAGCTCCTTTGAACATCCATTCATCCCTTTCTTGACAGTAAAAATCTTCAAAAATATCACCACATATAACACATACACATTGGTTTTCGTCTGCTGGAACTATGGGCTCATCAATATCCATCATCTCATTAGGCTCGTCTATTGAATTGATGGCCTCCGGTACCAAAGGGGGTACTGTCCTTCCAGCAACCCAGCTCGTTAAATCTGGATACCACTTCCTTGATGCCATAACTGAACCACTGCCTTCGGGATTTTTCAAAGCATGCCATTCCAAATGTCTCTCAAGCCGTTCTTTAAGTTTGAGCCTAAGGCCACATATGCTACACGTATATGGAAGGTCATTAAAAAGTTCATCTATCACAGCTGGATGAAATTCTCGGATTATATCTGGCTTAAAGGCAACGCCTATTAGGTTTTGTATTTCTGTCTTGGTAGATTGAGGTAAGGCAGCAGATGTTTTAGCTACAGGTTCTGGGAGAGACGCATCAGTTTGGGATGTAACAGGACGACTTGGAGAGACTGAAACTGAAACTGGAGATACTGACACTGATTTGGAGGCAGGTGCACCTAGGCCCTTGTTGTGCAGTTCAGTCAGCTTTTGGGATGGCACAGGAGTGGGTGACTCCGACTTTGATGCAGATATCAAACCCTTTGCAACTAAGGAGCTTAAAAGGTTTGAAATTGGATCTGAGGCATTACTCACCACAGTTGAACTTGCTGACGCACTGCCATCAAGAGAGGAAGGAGGTTGGCTAGGTGGAATTGGCAGATGTGCTACCTTCTTCTGTGATACATTTGAGGAAGCTGGCGAGTTCTCACCAGAAAGGTGACCTGATGAAGGTGCTGATGCAACCTTGGGCCCTGGGAGTGCAAGGGTAGGGGAGGGTCCACTTTGCAAGGGAGGCTGAACACCAGACTGTGATGGAATATGTCCCATGTCCCGACGATTCAAATTGGGCAGGCTACAAGTAATTGATTTGTCAGAGAGTATTCCAGTCTTCATAACAGCAGCCAACAAACTACTTGTGTTCAACTGTCCTGAGGATTCTGCAGCAAGGACATTTGAAAGATCTGGTATAGAATCTCCAACAGTTGAGGGAGTTGAAAAAGTAGAGACCTGTGGCACATGAGGCTTCTTAGTGTGACCGAAAGATTCAGACTCTATACTGTCTGGTTGTTGTCGAAAGGGGTATTTGTGCCTTGATTGGATGTCAGGAATTGACGAAGATAGATCTTGAGGCTGTGATTTTGCTTTGCTGCCCAATCTAACATTGGGAGTTGGAATTGGCAAAGGGTCCTCAGCAAAGTCTTGGTCAGCTAAACTTTGCGAGTGATGACGGGGATGTACTGCAGATGTAGGTGAGGGAGAATATTGGTGCATCGATGACTGTCCAGATGGTGATGCAGTTCTCACAGACTGAAGCTGTTGTTTTCCTAAAGCTCCAGTAGGCCCTGCTGCTGCATTAAACCCTAGACTTGACGTTCCAATTCGAGAAGACGCTACTTGTGCTCTACTTCCCATCCTGGCCACAGAAGAATCTCCACTTGTCGATAGCCCACTTAAACTTGAAGCATAACGCTCTGAATGAACCGAACTAATGACAGGAGTACCAGAAGGGGTCAGCCTGTCAATACCGATAGAGTCCTGCAATGTCCAAGGTGATGACATTCGCTGACCAAGAGCAGATAGGTCTTTCTGTTCAGTAGGATTAGCAGAGGTATCCATATCAGCTGTTGATGCATAATCATTTCCACCTTTTGGTTTACGAAACTGACCTCCAAAGCCCTGAGAATATGAGCAATTCCAATTAAGATTTTAAAAAAAAAAAGTATCCTTAATAATGTAATGTAACAGGCGGTATGAGTTTGTGCATCATAACGGGTAACACTAAGTGTTGAAAGTAAAAAGCATTGTATCAGTCCCAACAGGGATCAGCCCAGTAACTATGTCAGCATCGTGTAAACTGTAAATGCTTATGCGAATTAGCAAGCTATCAATAAAAACTGAAGCACAAAAAAAATGGTTCCTGTATCTGCCTCCACACTTTGTGGCTGAGAAATTAACGTGAACCAGTAGGGTAATCAACCTTCAGGGTCCCAATTTTTCAATCAGTACAAATAATTGGAGCTTACCAATTTCTCTGAATCATCAGAAGCCCAGTGATCTTTTCTTGAGTTACTAGAAATATCTGGAGGGCCATGATCTGTTAATCTTGAGTTCATATCATCCCACATGAACTCCTCTTCCTCAGAATTCTTCCAGCTACTAGACAGGCCACCACTGTTTCTAGTTGCAATGCCTGGTGCTGTCTTTAAGCGAGGATCAGCATTCGTAGATTTAGGTGCCGAGTAATTTGTAAGTCCATGCTTGATATTAAAACCATTTCTTTGGGTGGGTAGTGTTTCTGTAATCTTCCCACCAATTCTTCCAATTCCCGGGTTTGAATTCCTGTGAAGATCTGAACCATATTCGTATTCTCCATATTCAGCACCAATGTTCTCCTCATGAACACGATCACTAAGTGCATCTGTATTGGAACGCTGCAAATTGTGCAAATGTTACATATCATGAAACTGAGGAAAAAAAGGGACAATAATACACACATAATATCAAATTTTACTTTACATACATGCATTTTAACAGCAGGATCAACCCATGGTCGTCCAGCACTGATACTTGCTGCTCTGGCTGGCCTCTCTGCATCATCATCAATTGAGTTTGCCATAACCCCAGAAAAGTCGCTAGCCATTCCTTTTGCCTTCATACCAAAAACCGGCATAAAAGAAATAAGTAAAAGCACTTATCTTTTCATAATGAACATGATGGTATAATCAAGGTTGTACAAAGAAAATGAGTCAAGCAAAGAAAATATATATTCTCAGATATTAAGTCATCTGGTAAAGAAATAAGATACTGCTGCAAAATATAAAATAACTCTAAACTATAAGATTAATTTCTACAAATGAACTCTCTGACTATCTACAAAGAGTAATAGAAGTTTTACAACCTGATATAAGAATTCTAAGATTTGGTTGTAGTCTCCAGTGTTAAAAAAAGCTCATCAGAGTATAGTTTTCAGATGATATTATTTATTTGTGCATAACTTTAACAATCCACCACTAAATCGTGGAAACATCAATCCCACAATCCACATAGACCACGGACTTCAGAACTCCACTTACCCTTGCTGGCTGCTGAAGCCGTTGCCTTTCCAAATATTTGGGATTCACATGAATGCTATGTGCTGGTCGTTGTGACTGCGAATCTGGTCTTGATGTTGCTGCTACAGAGGATGAACCATTTGCTGTAGAAGAAAATCCGAGTTCTTTCTCAATCATCTGAAGCGTCTGAGCAGGAAACACTCCTTTCCATGTTCCAAAAAGATGCCGCATGCTTTGATGTATAGGAGGTTCAACCTGCCTATATGCCTTGCAGAATACCTATAAGTTCAAAAAAAGGCAAAGAATTGGCAAAGTAAAAAATAAAGGGTGAAGTCTACCATGGGTTGTGACAAATACAGGTAGCAAGGACTTAGTGTGCAGACAAACATCTTTTTTATTTGAAAGATACCAGGTAATGGGTTAGTGTTGAACACCAGGGATACCAAAGACAGTTGTATCCTAATGGCAACAAATTGTTGCTCAAATTTAATACAGTTTCATATTGAATGTTCATCAACACATTCTTACATGTCAAAAGAAAAAAAAAACATGCTTTGCATTAACTAGAAAAAGCATACTGAGAATCAAGAAGGAAATCTAACCTCAGGGAGTCTGGCAGCAAAATATTTGATATAATCCCTTCCGATATTCTTTACAATACTGTCCAAAAGATAAAGTGATGGTAACTTCTGCTCACTGGGAACCTGCAGATTACTATCTAGGATTAGATACTATACACTAGATGCAGCCAATATTATTTAGACAAATAAGCGATTAATACACCAAAGGCCTGGAACCAATGGTTTCCAAGAGTGTGGAAGGGGGAAGGAGAATTGGTGTCAGTTTAGACTCTTCAAACGCATGTAAAAGATATCAAAAGCAACACAACTGCACGAATCATCACTTCTAAACCATCCCAGTGGCAGCAAACTTAGAATCGTTAGGAGAAATACAGTAACTAAATAATGCGAGTAATATTTATTTCATTCGTTTATTTTTATGGTTATATTTTATGACTTGTTTCCTCGTGTGTCCTCAAAAAACTTGGCTCTCTCATTCCAATTTGTCTCACAAGGATTTGAGTCACTGCCTTACGAGAACATTGAAAACTAACTAACAAGACATCCTGCACTCTGCCACTCATAGATAATGTAACATCTAAACAAACATCTCCAGGCACCAGATAATCAGAAAATACGCTCAGCTAGAACAGGAATGCATGCTATCAGAAACCTAAAGGAGAGAAATTCAAGACTAAGAACAAATAACGGACTGAACATCTAAACCTATTAAGACATATACAAGTGTATATAAATGTAATGCACAACATATATTTTGGTGGTAATCACACTAATAGGTCAAATATGCCCTCCATCTTTCAAATGTAAGGATGTCAATGAAATAGGCACTATCATTTTAGTGCTCTAACAAAACCTGAGGTTTGTATGTACTCTCTGTTTTGTCTGTTTTGATGCTCAGCAAGATAAATACCGGTGAGTAAAACCATATGACATCATGCATCTGCAGAGATTCAGCTATCGAAGTCTTGCAGGGCATTACCATCAGGTCTAAAAAAAAATTCCCAAAACTCTAGTAAAATAAGGTTCTTATATACAACCACAACATATAATGCTGATTTTCTAAACATAGCAGCATCTGTTAGGCTAAGAAAGTGGTTTTCCTCCCCTTTCAAATGCTGCAATGTTGTTGTAAATAAAGAAAAAAAATGGCTATATGTAGAGATTTTCTGTGTAAAGCCATAGCCATAAGGATAAGATTTATTTATTTGGTTTCGAAAGCTGCAACAGCTCATTCCACAAAACCCATATAATCACAGAATGTCGAAACTATTCTCTCATGTAATTATATACAGACTCATTTGTGTGCAATGGATTAAACAAATTCTGCACAGGCTGCCAGAAACATATTGATTACACGTGAAAAGCCTGACCAATGTTAACTGCAGACAAACCCTCAACTCAATATCATACTGGAAATGTAAGAATGAAACTGGATGTTTATTACTTTGATGCGCTCATTGGCGAATACAAACATTCCCACTCACAGTCAACACTAGACAACCACACAGCACAAAGCTTTGTTATTTGCATTGAGAAATTAAACAAATATTTAACGGGGCAAACTTTCGGAACAGAACTTTGTTCACTAAATTATCGGCATAACATAAGACATGAGCATTAACACATTTTAATTCTCATTTCCCACCTCCATCCCTTTCTTTTTCATTTTACAAATCGAACTGAAACAACTGGCATTATAACCAAATATTAAACAAAAACAAAGCTACATACACAGTGTAAAGCTTAGTTTCACCTCAATAATGTTGCCGCATACGGTTGCCGCCACCGACTTCGCGGCGTGGACATTCTCGCCGGCAATTATCGTCAAATTGGTAATAATTGGCTTTGAATTGAAGGTGAGCTCCGCCAACGCCGTCTTGTACTGGCTCACAAGCTCCTGATGCTGCAGTGGCTGCGGCACATAGCCCCCATCCCCGCGATTCGGATCATCGCTCCCCACGTCTCTATCACTCACTCTGAACCTTGACAGCACTGGATTAGCTCCGCCACCGGGTCTCTGACCAAAGGCTCGGCCATTCGGGTTTTCGGCCAATCGGGGCTTCTTCAAGCCTGGTTCATTCGATCTGCTAAACGGCCTACGCGAGCTCTCCATTTCCATCACAGTCTCAGAAATCAAAACCCTAACCCTAAATCCCTAATCTTCGATTACAATTCCGCCATCAGTAAAAAAAATTCGATTCAAAACTGTATACTGCTAACAGCAAAAGGCCTAGTTATCAACACGATAATTAATAAGAAAGCCCTAAGTACATGGATGATTATCAATACAAGCCCTGATTCTTCTTACAGGAATACAAATTAAATTGAATAAAACAAAAACAAAATTGAAATATCGGAGCCGAGATTGGCGATTGGGGAATTGGGAATTAGGTTAGATTAAGAACAAGGCGATGGAGAAGAAGAGTGTGCATCTGCGTGTGAGGGAAATATATAGCGGGGAAGGTCCTTTTAAGACAAGAAAAATATATAAAAGGAGTTTTTTTTTTTTTTTTTTTTAAGAGAAAAGGAGGAGCTTTCATGAATCGAGAAAGTAAAAAAGGGTTTTTTTTGTAGAGAGAGGATTCGTTGGATTTTCTTTGTAAGGATCTCAGAAATTCTACAATTATATTTGTTTATTTTATATTGTATAGTTAATTTTTGTTAGGTACTGTTGATATTCAATTTTAAATAATAAAAATTACAATAATTTCTGACCACACGATATACGATGAACAGATGTGATTGAAAGATCTACAAAATCCTTTCAAAAATGATCCGACGAGAATCTTCGGTTTTTTATTTCCTTTCTTTTCACTGACGTTGATTGGGCTGTTTGAAATTTCTTTGAAAAACTTTTTAAATTTTGTTTAAAATCAACAAATTTTGTTCATATTTTTAGAATGTCGATAAATTGTTATATAATATTTTTCTAATTTTTCTAATTTTTAGCAAATTTTTATAAAAAAAAAAAATCAATATCGATATTGATATATCCATCAGGTTCTGTCTAAAAAACAGCCGATATCAATATATCTATATGTATTTGTATATTGTTGTTTACATCGATATCAATATTTTAAACATTATGCGCATTAGAAGAGAAAAAGGAGAATGGGCTTAAGATGGGTCATAAAAGAAAAGGTTGATGGGCCGAAGAAGGCCGAGAAAAGCAGCTTAACGAGCCCACAAAACCCTAATGCCATCGGATCCGAGTCCATAGTCGTCACCGTCGTTTTGGAATAAAACCCTAGCTTCCCCTCCAAAGTCCCGCAACTGTTTTTCTCAGAGGGTTTTACATTTTGCAGCCAACCATGTTGCAACCCCAGAAAGGAAGGGCCACAAGAGAGCCAGAGGGTTCGCAGCCAACGTCGTTGCAAGTGAGAACTCCCAAGACTGGAAAGGCCAGAAGAGAGCTAGAGAAACGTGCCCCCAAGATCGTAAGTTCCCTTCATCTGTTTGTTTCTCGGGAAAATTACATATTTTCCTGTGTCCAAAAGCAAAATTTTAGATATTTTCAACTTGGTATTGGTTTTTTTCGATTTTTGTATTGATTTTCAAGTGGGTTTTGTATAATTTTGAAGGTTGAGACCGGGAAGAAGACGTTGATTCTTCACGGTAGGAAGACGAGCAATGTGGTTAACTCTGTGTTATCGGACCTTTACCATTTGAAGAAGGACAGTGCTGTGAAATTCAGCCGCAGGAATGAAGATATTAGCCCTTTTGAAAGTGGGGGTGATACTTCCCTTGAGTTCTTCTCTCATAAAACCGATTGCAGCATTTTCGTCGTAAGTACAAAACTACCTCAGCGTTTTGCTCCTCCTGTAATTTAATTTCATGTGAGCTTCGTATGTGTACATATGTGTGTGCGTGTGTGTGCGCCCCTGTATAATGCAATTGTTTTCTGTTTGGGGTTTGAAAGGTTATTTGGATTTTGATAGTGTTGCAGCATTTGCTTAGTTTTACATGTTTAATTGCTAGCATTGATGAATATTTGGTTGTTTTCTGTTATTTCTTTGAGCTGCCCATTAAAACAAATGCGTTTCTGGTAGAAATATTTGGTTTCTATTTGTTAATATTCTTTCAAAATTCTGGAAATCGTTGATTTTTCAGTTTATGTTTCTACAATGGACCTGCCTCTTTGATCTTCTTGTGACATTTGCAATGGATTTGGTAGGTGAACAACCTGTTTTTAGGCAGATGTTTGGACATTGCAGACACAGAATTCGTAATGCAGAATAACTAAAAGCAGCTCACAACCAATGAAAATATTTGTATTTGTATACTATTTCTTCATATCATCCTTGATTTGCGCTAAGGGATGAGCATTAAAAGCATTATATAGATATTTAATAGATTAGATCTTATCAGTCTTCTTGTGTGCACCTGCTTCAAAAACTTTATCCCCGTAGCCACCATTTTACTGGATAAACGTCTTTGCTTCGCAACCTTCTTGATGATGGTGGGAAAATAAAGTCTAAACGAATTTAGGCTGTATACGTAATTTTCCTGGAATTGTAGTTCAATCGGTCAGAGCACCGCCCTGTCAAGGTGGAAGCTGGAATCCCATTGATGCTTGTCTCCCACTTGTTAGTTCCATTTTACCTGTTTAGTTTTGATTTGGACTTTACCTTGAACGCTTCAGCCTACATCTTGAATTTTATTGGTTCCAACTACATCTACCCATGTTTCAAAATGTATGCATGGTGGTCGATGTTTATCCCATTTTCTGAACCGAGTTCTTGACTCACCCTCTTTAGAATGCTGAGACCCTGTGTTGCCTAAGTACGATCAGGCACTGTATCTCATGCTTGTGTTTATTTTCTCGATTTCTTTAATGTAACTTTTTAAGTATTTAATTGCTTTTATTTTGCAGTTTGGCTCTCACTCAAAGAAGCGGCCTGACAATCTTGTCATAGGGAGAACTTATGATCACCATATATATGATCTCATAGAGGTTGGGGTTGAAAACTATAAACCATTGGAATCATTTACATATGACAAGAAACTAGCACCACGTGTGGGCACGAAACCTTTCGTTTGCTTTATTGGAGAAGGATTTGAAAGCGCAGGAGAACTGCAACATTTGAAGGAAGTTTTGCTTGATCTGTTGCGAGGAGAGGTTTATCTCTGGTGCCATTTTGTTGATATTACTCGTGTTTGAATTTAAGAGGGATATTAATATTATATACATAAAAATGATATGTGCAGGTTGTAGAGAAATTAAATCTTGCCGGTTTAGACCGTGTATATGTATGTACAGCTATATCTCCTAAGAAAGTGGTTCTTACTCAGTGTGCACTGCGACTGAAAAAATCTGGCACTGTAGTTCCACGGATGGAACTAGTTGAAGTTGGCCCCTCCATGGATTTAGTAGTTCGTCGGCATCGTCTTCCTAATGAAAGCCTAAGGAAAGAAGCAATGAGAGAAGGCAAAAATCAGCCCAAGAAGGTTGAATTACTAAATCCCCTTTTTGATTTCTCTTATTTGTTTTGCGTGTGACATGTCTGTAACGCAATTCCTCTTGCTACTTCCAGGACAAGAATATTAAACAGGACCTACTGCGGGGCAAGGTTGGGAAAATCAACATCCCGGATCAAAAGGTAAACCGAGAAAATTGATTATTTCCTTTAGCGGTTGTTATTTGGTCTATAGGGCCAGCTTTAGTTTACATGACCCGAACCATTTCTTCTCTGTTTTGCGTCTTGTCCGCTGATGTTAAGCATGTTTAACTAGACACAGGTTGATTCTTGCATGGCATTCATTTTTAAGCACTTGTATTTAACATTTGTTTATCGTTTCTTTTATTGTTAACGAAATCTGTGTTTTTAGATTGGAGATACGGTGTATTATCACACAAAGGTTGGTGATGCATTTGTGCCTAGCAAAACAAAGGGAGTTAAAAGGGAGCGCCGTGAAGCTAGAATGAAACACGAAGGTAACGAGCGTGCACCAAAGGTTCAAGACATGCTTGAGCCCAAGAAAACAAAAAAACTTAAAAGGGAGCGCCGTGATCCTACGACTACTGAGGATGCCGAGTGATTCTCTTTAGACAAGCAGACAGCTGCTCGCCCAATGCTTGCAAGGATTAAAGTCAGAAGGTGTGATGGATTCGAAGAGCTCGGGATTTTTGTTCTTCCCATATTTCATAGATTCTGCTTGTTATATAAGTTGCATGCCTAGCAGGAGTTATATCTGTTGTAATCCTTCTGCTTTCCATTGTCGCTTCCATCCCGCGTGTTTAAATTAGTTACTGCGACAGCATTTTTGACTCGAAAGATGGCGTTATTCGACCATCCAATGTTTGATTGGCGCTATGTTATGTAATATTTCTCTTTAGTTATATTTCAGGAATGTTTTCTTTCTACATTTAACTAAATATGAATTATTGTTCGTCTGGATATGTTTTTAAAATGATTGAAAGCGTTTTTAGAGAAAAAGTTTTTGGGTTCCAAAGGCACTTTAAGTAGGAATGGGCATCGTCCGGTTCGGTGCGGTTCCACCCTCAAAATGGAACCGGAACTGGAAAATTTCAACGGTTTGGTTTGGTGCAGTTCCGTTTATTACTAAAATTATATGGTTCGGTTCATAACTGTTTTGGTTCGGTTTATGCCGGTTTACGGGTCTAATCAAAATTATATATATGTTTTTTCTAATTTTCTACTTATAATACCAAACACATATTTCAACCACAAATTCAAGTAAATTTGAGTTTCCACCACTAGATATACAAGATTTGTGACTGGAAGATAAAAATGTGCATATAAATATAAATCAAAATATAGAAAGGCTCATATCAAGACCAAAGTGTAGATCTTAAACTAAAACTAAAATGTACATAATGCATAATATACTGGAAAAAAATGGAGAAAAATAATGTAGAGGGAGAAAAGTGATAAAATAACAAAGGAAGGGAAGAGAAGTGAAGAAAAATATCGGGCTTTATGCATATGGTCTTATTGGAAAAATGTCTTATTTATATAAAAATAATAATAAAATAATAATTTATATTAAAAGCGGTTCGGTTCGGTTCGTTCGATTTTTAATATTTCCAAACCGGAACCGTTTGAAATGGTTCAGTTCAGTTTTTGTTCCGATTTTGACTTTTTTGGTCAACGTGGTTTTTTACCCTTTTTTTTGTCACGGTTTGATTCTGTTTTTCCGGTTTGGCGGTTTTTTCGCCCACCCCTAACTTTAAGTGCTTTTTAGAAGAAGCACAAGTTATGTGCTTCTACCATGAAGCATTTTTAAGTGTTTTTTAAGGATTTATTAGCATTTTTATTAAAGATGGTTTCTAAAAATATTTGCACCAAAAACGCTTTTAGTTATTTTAAAAGTACATCCAAACAAGTTCTTAGTTATTCAAATGATAGCACTTAAATAATGTACTTGTTATAGTGACATTGGACATCCGAATCTTCGATCTACACTACACATTTCACCGGCTTCGAGTTTGAACGGTCGGTTTTCCTCGAAATAATAAACAACGGCAGTCGGAGCCATGCGCGCTCCAAATCGGTGAGCGAAAGGTAGAAGGTAAGTTCAGAAAGGCTAGCAGTTCAAGGCACCTCTTCACTGACGCACACCACAACGCTTCTTCGGTACTTATATTCATACCCCCAACTGGAGAAATGAAGTCGAAAAGATTTAAGTCAAAATTGTGCCGCTAAAAGTTGGCAGACCAACAAGAAGAATAAATTTTACAGACTGACCTTATAATTTCTGTACCTGTTAAAACTTAAAACAGTTCTTTCTGGACTTCCACGAGCTCGAATGGGCAATCCGATACTCATGCCACGTTTCTCCGACAGAAGCGAGCTGCGCTTCGAGAGGATAAGGACCTGCAGTTTCATAGCTCAAAGTTATCTGTTAGCGACAGAACTATGAGATTAATGCAGCCTGGAACTACAAGGAATGCAACCTACAACATGAACGAGTACAGTTACGAAAACAAGCAACTGTCGCGGTGGAAATCGAAGATTAAGAAATAAAAGCGGATAATAGAGAAAGAATGAAACTTTGATATCAAATTAATATAATCATTCATATATTGTCCATATAATAGACCCCTGCAACTAAGAATGACTAGGATCCGAAAGGGCAGCAGCTAATGCAGCCCTATGGATCAGTAGTTTCAGATGCATCTTCTTTCGGCTGGCCAGCTGAACTCTCGGGCTCATCAAATGCAGAATCATGGGCTGGCCACTTATCAATGCCTGAGCCTCCTGCTTCTTGCAGGGGACCGATATCCCAGACATCTAACAAACCGCCCGTGACTCCCATCTCTGGCACATCATAGTTGACCGGATTACCCCATAACTCATGGCTAGAACTTGACATACCAGCACTGACAGCGAAACCCATGCTCCATATGTCTTCTTGTTTGATCATGCTCTCCATCCCTGGAGAAAAGAGTTCCGGAAAAGTCCTTTCGTTAGCCAAATCCTCCTGGAAAGAGACATAACGCTCGGGATTAGCCTCTTGTTGTGGGCTCAGAACACTCTTCCCTTTGAAAAAAGGATCTTCGGTTGCCATGCTTGATGCCCCTTCACCCTCTTGCTCTGGTGTTTTGAGAAATCCTTGTGTTGCTGCTAATTCATCTAGTGCAGGATCCGCAAATTTGAATGGCGTGCTTACTGAACCTAAACCCAGTTTTCCTGTCATAACTTGTGAAAGATCATCAGGAGATTGTTCAAAAGGAACTGGATTCGAATCCAGGGCTGTGGAATCTGATTTACCGAGTTCATGCTGCTGATGCTTAACAAATTTCCGCCTCACCCTTGAAGGGCCTATATCTTCCTGTCTAGTTTTTATTTGAAGTCGGGCTATGAATGCCGGGTTCTGAAGCATCTTGGCCAAGAAAGAAAACATCTGCTTCTGTCTCTGCTCTGCTGACTGAAGCCTCTGATTCACTACCTTCATATGGTTAACTGTGCCCCGGTGCTGCTGCTGCAATTCAACCAACTCCTGCATTAACACACTCCTCTCCTTCTGCAACGTCTCTATCTCACCTTCCACTCCAGATTTTCCTTCTTCCGCAGAAGCCCCGATTTGGAGAGACTGAGGTGACTTGCGTCTCTGGATCCTCTTCAACAAATGTCTTTGGCCCCTCTGAAAAGCTTCATTCGCAAACTCCCACTTATCTGGATCAACCTTGCGAAACCCCTGAATACAATACCCAAAATAATTCATGAATGAATGGGAAAGCAACGGTACAGAAATCAAATTCAAAAGACAGATATGATTATTTAAGTAGTAAACAAATGATCACAGAAGACAATGGAAAGCCATCAACTTTCATGCATATGAACAGCTGAACCTCGCAATACAATCTGCATTAATAAGTGGTGGTAGGGGAAGGGGAGCAGTTGAGATGATAACATATGGAGATCTTAAAATCTTTTGCAGTAACATGTTTCAAAAGGAACCTGACATCTACCTGCAGAAGATGAACTCCCCTCTCCAGTACATAGTCAGAAAGGAAGATGTTTTTCTCGGAGGACGATCAAAAAGGTAAAGGTCGTACCCAGTGCACAAGGCTTCCGCTTTACGCAGGGTCTGGGAGAGGTGAATGTCGGCTAGCCTTACCCCCATTTATGGAGAGGCTGCTCCCAAGTCTCGAACCCGAGACCTACCGCTCATGGGCGAAGGCACTTGCCATCGCACCAAGTGCGACCTCTGGAGGACGATCCTAACTACAAAATCAATAAAAAAACACCTCTAAGGTAGAACCACAGAGACCATCACCATTATCAACAACAACAACAACATCAGGAACCTGCAGACATTTCCATTACCTTCACTATACTAAGTTTCATGATTAAAGACAATCCTTACAAGCATGTTATACTATCCTGAGAGATGATTACATGCCCGTTAAGGTAGAACCACAGAGACCATCATCATTATCAACAACAACAACAACATCATCATCATCATTATCCTAAACCATCATCATCATCATCATAAACAATCATCATCAACCATCATCATCATCATCACCATCATCAAGAACAATAAAAGCAGTAATTCATTCTTTCACTTACCTGCGTAAACTATTGGAAAACGATAATAAAATCGTCAAGAATTCCATGGAATGAATCCTTTTATTATTTCATTTTGGTAAATTACATAAGAATCTCTACAAATACAACAAATTGGGAGTTAAGAATACAACACCAACTCCTACAAAGTCTTACAGCGCAAGCTTAATACAAATACTAATCGCCTTGGTTACATCTATACAAAATTAACCTCATCAAACCCAATTCAGACAACAAACAACAGATTTAAAAACAGAGAAAAAAAAAACAAAAGAATTAAAGAACAAAAAATTCAGACAGATCAGAGCAGCCAATACAGGTTGTGCTACTGCAAGATACCCACATAAGTATTAAGCTGTCGCACAAAACTTGAGAAATTGTTGTGCTTGAAGTTCCTCGGCAAGATGAGCCTGGAAAACTCCAATGGGTCCCATACCACGAAGCTGCCGCCGCTGGAGCCCCACGATATGATCGGATCGAGCGACGGGTCCTCTACCAAATCGAAAGTCTTGGACAGAAACGGAGGCACCGGAGTGCCCTGCAGACATTCCAGAGGCCGCGGCGGAGCAACCACGTCCTCCGCATCACCGCCGCCCATAGACGATGTCGGAATTGAAACTCTTTCAGTGAAGTCGAAAGCACCCAATGGATTTACAGAACAGAAGGCTTCGAATTCCATCAGAGGAGAAGTGGACGAAGGAATCGACTGAGAACCCATTAACGGTTCCGACATTTCCGATCGAAATGCCGATAACCCAATTGATTCCGGGTCGAATCCAGCTGAAGTTGGTGGAGACTTTGGGTGGCTCTCGTCTTTTGGGTCCATGTAACGAAATTCTCACTCTTTGTCAATGGCAGTGAACTGGGTAAGAGAGATAGAGGTGGGTTCTGGTGGGTGGGTGAAAAGGGGGGGTTTGGGGAGCTTGGGAGTGAGTATATAAGGGGGTCGAATAGTTACGCCGACTAGGTCTTCGTTAAAATTCCTGAGAGAGCGGTCAAAGGCGGTTGAGGTTTTCCTACTGTAGCAGTCATCTTCTTGGTCATCCCACCTCCGATCCATGTGGGGCTCCCCTGCAATTTGAGAGCGTTTCAGAGAGCGGTCAAAGGCGGTGGAGGTTTTCCTACTGTAGCAGTCATCTTCTCGGACATCCCACCTCCGATCCATGTGGGGCTCCCTGCAATTTGAGAGCGTTTCAGCACCGACCTAGTGAGAGAGAGAGAGAGAGAGAGAGAGAGAGAGAGAGGGGGGGGGGGGCGCGGCGGGGAGGAAGTTTCCGCGGAGCTACGCTTGTTTTGAAAATCAGTCATGGTGGTTCTGTTCTGGAGGGGGCCCAGTGGGCTTGAGATATTTTGTCTGTTGATATTTTGTCCGGACCGCGTGCCGTGTGCGTGCGTCTTTGGTGGGGTTTGGTATATATTTTTGAAAATGATATGGTGGGTCGCTGTGTAATACTTGGGGATGAAGGGAGCGGGGAGGACCAATCAGGATACGGGATTTGATCAGGGTTAGATTTGGGAGACAAATGATAGCATTTCGACGTCCTATTGGTTGATTTAAAGACAATGAGACTATTTATGCTTCGTCACCATGTTGGTAAACAAAACAAAAATTTTTTTTTTAAACAAACGATATTATCTAGCGTTCGGAAGCTAAACCTCACATTGCGCTAATCATAATAATATAGTTCAAATTCGTCTTTAACGAAAATCAACCTATAACATCTCGCTTACAAGTGAAAAGATATTACTAAACCTAGTACTAAGTGGCCAAGAAAACAAATTTAAAAAAAAATAAATTAAAAAAAAGAGAGAGAGAGAGAGACTTGTAAAGGAAACAAATTATGTTAATTTCTTTTCTTTGATTCCTTTAATTCATTCAATTCAACAGTAAAAAATTAAGAGAGATGTATAGATAACACCACTCGTAAGTATTTGACCAATAAATGGGTATAAGTTACTTATTTTAATGTAATTAGTTTGGGATTTTTTTTTTTTTTTTTTTTTGTTGTTGTCAAGAGTTTGGGAGTCAATTTGGTTGTGGTTAACTTACAAGAGCTTACAAAATATTTTCTGCTTAATATTTTTTTTTAAATAAAACACCTCTTTTTATATTGTAAAGGGAGTGAGGATATAAAACTTTTTTATTAATACAAGAATGAGATATAATACTTGTTATTTACAAAATTCGAAACTAAGATTTTTTACCTAAAAGTTGAGAGAAATATCACTTAAAAATAAAGAGAAATATCATTTAAACCGTAGTGATCATACACTTTTTTTAGTGAAAAAAAAAGCACGTTATGACTATTTAGAAATGTTAATAAACTTCTTCAATTTAAAAAGTAGGGCCTTGTTTGGGTATAAGATTGAGTTTAAATAGATAAGTTACTATTTCTTAAAAGAAGAAACGAAATTTTTTGTGGTCCACTTAGACGTAGAAGATCCAAAATGAACGGATCAGAACATAGAATTTTTCTTGATATCTAAAGGTTATCAATGGATAACCGTTAAATCCCGTTTAATTTGATATTACCTTAATACAATCCAATAGGTTAATTTGCCACGTAATTGAGATGAGCTTAATAGTAGTAATGGTGTAACGTAAAATTAAACTAAATAGGTCTTGATACAACCCAATAGGTTGATTTGTCACCTCTACATGCAATGCCAACTCAGGCCGAAACTTACAAGATGGTTAAAATGGTAAATCACAATGCCTGAAATTTAATTTAATTGACAAATAGACAAAAGGGGGATCGAATTTTATAATAATACTTTGGTCAGGTACAACGAATACATCACATAATTCAACAAGCAAAAGCAAAGGAAGCTTGAACATAATAATGTAACACCCTGCATTTAATTAATAAATTGACCAAAGTGGATTCCATTTGCAGACTTTTTTGGTCCGCTTTAAGTCTAATCAAAGCTAAAAAAAGAATTAAAAACGCATCGCATGATGTTTATTAGTTCGGAATGCAAATTACAGAAGAAAAACTTTGCTGCCGATTTCTCTGCTTGTCATCATCGGCGGCGTTACCGTACCGGAAAATCTCTCTAATACTTGCCCGCCTTCCGATACCCATCTCTTATCGGTTAACTTTGACATAAGAACAAGATCTGCAATCCAAATGTAACACAACGGTGACCGAAACATTAAAACTTGGAGAAGAGGAGGGGAAAAAAGATAGTAATTTGTCGACGACCGGATCGCTACGGAGGCGTGCCTCCTAACAGATTTGTGCACTTGGCACTTTCTAATTTCGTTTTCTTCAATTTCACTAGGGGAGCAACAGCAGAAACCAGCTTCTAACTGAATGACTAGCCTTCACATTTTGTGAAGGCAAGGGCAAACCGTGCCGGGAAAGATGTGTAATCGATACTAGTAACACTCTTTTACAAAATTATGAAATATAAATTATACAACTTTCCCAAGAAGGGGAGACAGAACGGTTTTTGGTAGACTTCTGCGAGAAGAGAAGAGACGGCGATGCAGACACTGTTGGCACTCATAGTTTCCTTCATTAGGTTAACGAATCAAAATGCTTAATTGGCGATAAGAGAAGAAATGTACAATGGCTCTGCAACCAGTTGATACAGAACAAGCATCAGAAATTTATGCATACAAAGTTCAATGTGCAGGAAATTGACCACAAACCAAAACTAAGAATACATACTGAAGGTAATGGCCATACCCGAGACTATGAACAGCATGCATCCTCGCCACACATCAATTCTCTAACGAATGCTGTATTATGTGCATGAATAAGACTCGTTCCCATTCAGGTAAGTAATGGCATATCTGCACGACTAGGTTGAGTGACGGGAGCTTTGATCAACGGCGTCAAAGAATCCATGATACTAGCAAATGAAGGTCGTTTCCAGGGTTCGCTGCAGCATGAATTTGTTATTAGAGAAAACGGGGAAATTTGTTTACAAACTCAGTTTAAAATATTGAATTAGTATCTCAAACTCACTTGGCCCAACAAGCCTCAATTATAGCTGCCACATTAGGATTCAAATCACGTGGAATCTCAAGCCTTTTGTTTTTAAACCCAACAGCTGCGACAACCTATGCAACATAGAATAGAAAGGCTATATATCATCATGACATTTTCAGAGTCGTCAGGTCTAAAGATAATCCCTATTTCCATTTTCTAACCTACAAGAGCATAATCATCATAACACAAACCTGCGCTGGGTTTAAATTACCCCACGGCTGTTGCATTGTTGCGAGTTCCCACAATATTACACCAAAACTGTAAATATCTGACTTCTCATTTGATGGTTCATCACGCAGGACTTCTGGTGCCATCCATTCAGGCTAAAGAAAATAGAGAAGAATCTTCAATTTCCAGCAAAGCCACCATAAAATTGTAACTTCCAGGTTGTTTGTCTAATTTAAAATAAAACTTACAGTCCCGGCAGCTGATTTTGAGGAGAGGAAGGTGTTTGCCTTCAAACGGGAAAGACCAAAGTCGCAAACCTAAACCACAAAACAGGCATGAAAAAAGGTATAAACGATGCAGTAAGTAAACAAATGCTGGCGCACTAAGTCATGTTCATTTTCAAACGCATAAAAGTACTTATAGTTGAGCACATGCCACCAAAACTTAAACTCCTGTATCATGCAGCAGTTTGATCATTCAGCAAGCTCAGAAAGCAATTAAATGAAAATTGATGGTCCATTCCAAACGCTCAAAGCATAAGCAAACTAAATGCTGTAGGGGATCCTCACCTTCACTGTATATTTTTTGTCCACCAACAGATTTGGAGATTTTAAATCACGATGAACAATGGGAGGTTTGCGTCTATGAAGATAATTCATTCCCTTTGCCTGTGTGAAAAATTTCAGATCATGTACAAGAACACAATGAATAGAAACTAAAATATAAAAACTGAAAACGAAGAATAAGAGGCGACAGAAGAACAGGAAGTCTTAATATACTCACCACATCATATGCCATACTCAAGCGACGCCTCTCATCCAATGCCTCCCTTGCACCAGCTTTATGCAAAAGCCTATACAAGCTACCTCTGCAATTAACAGCCAACAATTCAGATCTTTAAACAATTTGTTGACATGGTATAAATGTCTAATACGTGTGAAAGTTCCTATTTGTGGGGGTGGCAGTGTGGGCAGGGGTGCAAAAAAGAGGACATTACAAAAACCTTGATAAATATTCCGTGACTATGGACAAGTTTGGAGGCTTGGTAACTGCACCCATAAAGAGAACAATATTTGGATGTCGCAGGCGCTTCATTATAGTAACCTAGCAGACAAAAGAAGTGAAGCTTATCTCAATTTCAAGACAAAGAAAGTACACGGCAATTATGTACTTAAAATCTCAATGCGTCCAAATGTTCTGCCATCATGTACCTCACTCAAAAATTCTTTAAAGCGTTCGGCATGAAAATCTTGTTCCATTAGAATCTTCACAGCAACATCCTTCAATGTACAGCATTTTATCAGTATTATGAATAAATGGCTATCTAAGAAGTAATGAGGGCAGAGTGTAAACAGATTAGGTGCTTACAGAGCCATGCCAATCAGCGCGATGAACAGTTCCAAAAGAACCTGCAAATGCGCAATGTTATTTTTTACAGCCTCGAACTAACTTTTATGAACTGCATTAAGTACATCAAGGGCATATGAGCTCTTCATGTTCATGATATTACTAATACCTGCACCGATTCTCTCTTTTATAATGAGCTCACTCCATGGGATGTCCAAATCCTCTATATCGAACCCGAGCTCTCTACTTGGTTTACTAGGAACCAGTTGAACGCCCTCAACAAACCTTGAGTCTGTAATTGTATCCACCCTTGGACCATCTCTATGCCCTACAGGTGGCATACACTTTAGAGGGATTGGATCATTTACCATGGGTGGTGTGTGCAAAATATTTTGAAGAGGATTAAACAACTGGGGATTTCTATCATCACCACTTGTCCGGGGAATTTTGGCATGTGCAGAGGTGTCACCGCTGAGATTTGAAATTAGGTTTTTTCCCTCTGTACTCTTCCTATCAAATTGTTTAGGATGTATATTGTCCTCATCAACAGCACTTCCTGTGATGAGAGAAAATACCATGGGTGAACTACAATCGACATGACAGATGAATGCTAATTTACATGACAAAATATAGACAACACCATAAAATAGTTATAACTTAGAATTATAGGTACAGGCTTAACGGATATTGAAAGTCCAAAAGAGCTGTTGATGAATACTAATTTACAGTTCAATGTAAACATAATCACAACATAGTTAATGCGAACTCTATATGCCAAGGGTGAATAGATGAGGAAATTTGGAGTCATGTTAATAGATAACTGCCAATTTATACGACCCCAATGTAAACATAATCGGCACCACCATTACTTGAACAGTGTGCAAAGGCATAACAGAAAATAAAGCCCTTTAATTTGCTACTAGATCATAAACATTCAATTTTCCTTTCTAAAAATCTCAAAACCATCTGCAGTTATCTGACATTAACATGCATCTATCCTAACCCCAAAGAATCAGTAAAAAAAAGTTTAAAGAGGTCAAACTAAATGAAGCCACCATTCTAATCCTTTTAATGTACTACTTCAGTGCAGAGGGTGTCATACAAAGTTCTTGTATGTAGCAAGTTCTAGGGAAGGCGCCCTTGCATTACTTTCAGGCAACTAAAATTTAGAATAAAAAAGATTATTTATTGTGTAAGAGCCTGTACAATAGATTTATTAAATCTATGTGTCAAAACGTGAATGGATATGTGTGTATGGATATAGAGATGGACACAAGTATATTTGCATATTTTATAACAGGTACTCCAATTGTAATCATAATATAAATAATGAATCCAACCATAACTTTTCTTTTAGGATTTAGGGATCAATGTATCTTCAGTTCTGCACCATTCTCTACCTGAATCCTATAATTATGTCTATACCTAATTGTATTTATTCAAGAAAATTTGTCATAAAACAAATCAACAATTGATCATATTAATAAATTGTTCATACAACACCAATTCTATATACATTATCAGCATTTCTGTGTTTGTTTTTTTTTTTTTTTTTTTTTTTTTTTTTTGCAAATATATACTATATATCATGGCTTTGACAATCAAAGAATTACCTGCAGGAGCTTCATCAAACACAAGATTAAGCGATTGACAGTCTGAGAAATACTGTTTAGCCAGTAACCTGAAATCAATGGTAGGTTCAACTGGTTTTAGTCTTGGAAAGCGCAGAGGTGAAGAAATTGAGATGGATGATGGGCCATTGAGCAAGGAATCAGGCTCGCGCAAGTAGCCTGGATTTGCAATCAAATCGACTAAATACTCCCTGAAGTGAAACAAATACGCCATATCAGATGTTTCCACCAGTTTGATAACATGGAAATGAAATTTGGGACACACTTGATTCTCCAAATAGAGAAATATTCTCTCTAACTCTAATTTGACCATGCTCGTTTTCCTATATAATTTTTTGAACACAAAGGGCGAACAGCTCGGGCTTGTTCAGGAAGGTGGCAACGGCTGACGAAGGACAGAAAACTAAAGGCATAGACAAAGAAATTCAAACAGATACACATGATGAATAACTTTTTACTGAAGTGTAACTTGAATAATTTTGCAGTTATGCACCAGGCAGTTCTAAAAGTAAACTGCATTGCTAATTCAAACTATTGATAGAGACAATAGATAAAAAAATAGCATACCTGTCCAACCCAAACCGGACAAGACAAGAGGAGGCGTCATCCCTTGTACAATATTGACAGCCTTTGGCAATTCGACAAGGTAAATCAATTGTGTCAGCTAGAACCTTCAAAGATAGACATGTAGCTTGTGAGTATCATACTGTACTCAAATGAACAAAGAATAATATTAACTTATGGATCAGAAGAACAGTAGTTAACAGACAAAGATTGCCACTAGTATATATGTCAAGGTTAAATTTCTCAGTGTTCTTTATCAAACTAAGCCTTCAAACCAGAAGCAGAAAACTTCATATTACTAACAATAAGAAAAAACAACAAATTTTGTTTATTTATTATCAAATAAACAATTACCAAGCTAAATACACTTCTTTCAAGGAAAGTAAATACATCAAATTATAGAGGAGCCTTACTTTGAATAATAAGGCACGATGTCTACATAAGCCAACAGAAAGGCTGCCTATTGGAACAACTACAGATCCTAAGCAATCTTTCAGATCATCGCTGCTCTCCCTCCATATGGACAAAATTTCATCCTCTCCTACGGAAGATGAACCCCTTGTGATAGCAATAAAATTCAGTTACATATGAATGGCAGACATAGATGTCGAAAGAAATGGACAGAAGATTCAGAAGACTTACCCCATGCGACTGCACACAAGCTTTGCCAGATGATCTACAATCTCTTTTGTATTTATGCAAGTACAGGA
Organism: Malus sylvestris; assembly: GCF_916048215.2. Lineage (NCBI taxonomy): Eukaryota > Viridiplantae > Streptophyta > Magnoliopsida > Rosales > Rosaceae > Malus > Malus sylvestris. Next base: position 1,689,152 of record NC_062271.1, on the reverse strand, counting down.
AATGGTTAAAACCCTATTTTGGAGCTCCTTTAGACTGGGATCACTACGTCGATCAATTAAAACCACTTCAATGCTTGAACCAATGCCAGGATCAACAGACCTTAATGATTCAATTGATGGTATACGACCATTTTCTTGCAGATCAGTGCACACAGTCCATACATACTGATCTATCCCATGAATTAGGTAAAATCCATCAGGCACTTTGTCAAAGTATGACAGACAGCCATTCACCTGTTGCACATCATATCAATAGGAAAGGATTAATACAGTTATCACCACAAAACACAAACCATTTGTATGAACAGTGTTGTTCAAAAGCAATTCTTAAACTCCATTAGCTTTCTGAAAAATTTTGGGTTGGGAAGAAAGAAAATGGAATAAATTATCTCTTGTTAGATATCTGACATGTAAATTGTAATGTTCTCGTAACATCATTTCACTTAATCAACAGTTACAAAAGTCTTCTAAAAAAAAATCAACAGTTACAAGAGAAAACTCCTCTGTCCCTACCTATGTACACGTATACATATTACTATACTACAGTTATAGCTATTACATTAACCTAACTTCCATGACAACCGATTATACTGTGTGAATCCCGATTCATTGGCAACCTCAACAGGAACTTATTAGTTTCCTAGTTACTGTAAGGTCAGACCAAAAGATGCAGCATATTACCAAATTCATTACCAATTATCTTCTCTTTCATAACAGTTTTGTGACTCTAGTAGATCAGTTTTGCTTTAGCGATGTTCTCTCATAAACGGAGATGCAATCTGACATAGGATCAAGCAGTTTTCATAACACCTTTTTTTTTAGAAATAGAATACATCATACAATGTAAGCACTGCCCAAGTGGTTAACCTGAGGTCATACATTGTTCAGTTATCAGTTGCTTGCTCAACCAATACGTTATATTGTAAACAAAATCTAATCAATCGGAAACATTCTTTTCTTGTTTGATGTGAAGCATGTGAAAGAATGCAATAATTGGATATTTGAGATAAAGGTTAGTTCTTCAATAGGATTCAGATAGGATTGGGACAAAAATGGCGTGCATAAATTCAAACCCGGTGTTTGGAAGGCCAATGAGATCTCATTCCTAACAACATTGTTCGGCCATGCAATGGAAATTTAACTCGAGTTATGTAAAAAGTAGAGCAATAATGAGATAATGCAGCTTATGAATTCAAATGCCATTGAGCAATGCATAATGTCTTCACAAAAAACCCGAAATTGCTCCAGCCATTCCATTGATAATTAAGCAGTCTACAACATTTTCCACACAATAAGCTAAGAACTCAGCTCAAAGAAGCATATATATATATATAGACCGACTCAATTAACAAAGCAAGGCAGCAAACCATGCAACTGATGAAACATAGCACCTCAACAATATCGATTGGCCATAGAAAGCAGAATAAACCTTACCCAAAACCGATGCGAAACGGCATCAACAGAGCCGGACGTCCTGGACGCCGATTCATCCGGCACTGGATCCAAGAAGTTAGGATCATCGGCGCATGTAGCCTCCGATGAAAGCCGAAGAGCCAAAGCCAGCTGCAGCTGATAACTCTCCTCAGTCTGCTGAGCCCAGCTCTTCCCTGAAGAAGAACCGCCGCCGCCACCAGTGGCCGTAACAGCTCCATCCACACCTTTCATTCGAAATTCACCCCCTCCACCACTAACCTTGAACACATCGTCCGGCACGTACCCGAACCCGTCGATCTCACTGACCGCGGCGGTGGATAGGGTCGGAGGGTAGTACTCGCCGGAAATCGAGCTCTCGGCAAAGCTGCTGCCGCTCGACTGCCTCTGCAACCCGGCTGACGAGTACGGGTTCCCGGCCCGATTCGGTTGTTGATTCGCCCGGAAATCGGCTCCGGTTTCCCAATCGAACCCTCTGTCGCCTTTCCCCTTGTTGTTCTTGCTCTCCGTCTCATAAAACGCCGCCGCTTGGTCGTCGGGAACTTGGCTCAGAAGCGTGTAGTTGGATCTCCTACCGGGCATTTCCATCGAGATTTGGGACTAATCGGTTCGTCACAAAACCCTAGAAATTCTTAAACCCGCCATCTTTGAAAAAAATGAAGGTTTGAGGACTCAGAGGACTCCACAGAGAAGGTCTGAGTTTCTCTCTCTAGAATTTCCACTGTCGGAGAGAGAAAAAGCGAAAGCGGTGGTGTTTCATTCGGTGGTGTAATCGTAATTATTCTTTAATTTAATTTTTTAACTTTTATTTTTCTTTTAATTTAATTAAAAGGTTTTTTTTTCCTTCACACGCTGGGCTCGAAGAATTTTTCTCTTTCTTTTTGTCCGTGATTAAGACTGTTTAGTTGGGTTTTGGGGCAATTAATTATTGGGTTTTGTTAGGACAATTAGGTAGTGGATCTAGTGATTTTATCAACTTTTTTATGTTGAGATACATGCATTGTTTTTTAATTTTGGTACATCAGAATTTAGAAAGGTGGGGTTCAATTCACTGCACCTTGTCTCTTTGTAGGATAGTGTTATATATACTTTTACTTCTCACGTATCTTTCTTATTTTTCAACCGTCTGATTAAATGTATTGAAAAAGATTAATGATAAAAAATAATAAGAGTATGTGAGACGTAAAAATGTTTGAGTGAATAACATTTTCCTATTTTTATTTTGACAATTTATTTTGTTAGTATGGGTGTTTTTTTGAATTCTTTGCTTGGTGTTTCTTAATGAACCAATTAGGTTATGATTCAATTGGTTAAAACTCGATAAAAGGCGGTCAAAGTCCTCGCCACACTGCATATCTCAAATGAGCAATAACACTTGGAACCGCACAATTTGGTAATAAGTATTGTGTCTACAGCAGACGCTGAGTAGCCAAGTGCAAAGCAAATAGTGGCGATGCTTAAGTATTCCAATGAATCGTGTCCAAGATCATTGCGAGCTTCCCGACAAATCTTAGAAAATAAAGACGTGATATTAAAGGCTTGGTTTCTAGAAACAACAACAACGTAGGTTACCAGGCCAATGTGGCTATCTATTGTTTTTTTATCTCCAAATATTTGCATGATTTAATGTAATTCTTCATATTATTTCCCTTTTAAGCGTTTTTATTCTTTATAGGGTGGTGTTATCTACACACCAAATTTTACTTATAATGCACTCATTTTTACTTCTCACACATATCTCTCAACTTTTGATCATCAGATCAAATGAATTGAAGAAGATCAATGACAAAAAATTAACAAATATATGTGAGAAGTAAAAATGAGTGTGTGAATAACACTTTCCTCTTTTTATTTTGACAGTTTCTTTTGTTATTATGGATTTTTTTTAAATGAGTATGTGAATAACAGTTTCCTCTTTTTATTTTGACAATTTATTTTGTTATTATGGATTTTTTAAGTCAATTCTTTGGTATTTGTTAATGACCTAATTAGGTTTTTGTAATGATTCAATTAGCTAAAACTCGATAAAAGGTAGTTGAATTCCTCGCTACCCTGCATAACTCAATTATCACATCCCCGCCCGGGGCGGATCACTTCCCGGGCCCACTCAACTACCGTAGCACGATATTGTCCGCTTTGGGCCCCGACCACGCCCTTACGGTTTTGTTTCTGGGAACTCACACGAGAACTTCCCCAGTGGGTCACCCATCATGTGAGTGCTCTTGCTCGCTACTCGCTTAACTTCGGAGTTCTGATGGAACCCGAAGCCAATAAGCTCCCAAAAGGCCTCATGCTAGGTAGAGATGATAATATACATTTAATGATCATTCCCTTGGGCGATGTGAGATGTTACAATTCGAAACATAATATGGATGCATCAATATAAATTAGGTGAAATGATAAATCAACCGGAGACCCTACAGCTGGTCATGTACGGTTAATTCTATAGCTCAATATCCAATCCAACCAGAGTCACCAACTGTGACCTGTAAGGCATTACTCTACACATAAATCGGAACTACCTGAAGTAGTTTGTACGACAAGAATGGTGTAAGAATACGCTTTAGTACTTCTCTCATCAACAACTGTATAATAATCTAAAGTCACCTACAGTCGGAACCACCTCTCATGGTCTGTACGACATGTCGGAACCCTCTATTGGTCTATACGACATGCACCTACTTGGATCCAAGGTGAGTGTATGGTGCGGGGTGAATAATATAAGCACTGACACCAGGGGTGCAGGTTATGAGATCTCAACACAAATCACATCGTCATTAATTCATATAAACAATATAAACTCACCTGATACTCACATGTGCGTGCACATCACCATTTCATATATATACATCAAATACTAATTCATTTATTTCATGTATATGTATGCATGTCATATTTTCTTAAAAGTGTTAAAGGATTGTGATTTGAGATATTTGCTGATATATATGGTTATATAAATTATTTTATGGGAAAGTATACAGGTTTTTCAGCAAGGGGTTATGAATGTTGATAAATGAGATATTCTTGAAAAACTTTATTTTCGCCCACTCACATTTTCTGTTTTGCGCCCCTCCAGGTTCTAGTAGCAAAGTTCCTTATCGATGAGGATTCGTGGCATGTCCCTGTTAAGGTGGCTACTTTTGTGGGTATGGTTTATACCTACATTGCTGTACTTGACTATGCTCTGACATCACGTGTGATTTGGGTTCATACCCACGCACAGTGCACTCTGTTATTTATTTAAATTTATTTGCATCTTTCCTTATCATCACTTTATGACTTCGGCACCTTCCAGGTGGCGGCCAACACAGCTCGATTCGGAGTCCTAGTAGACATTCTGGATCGGGGTGTGTCATCAATTGAATGCCGACACTTGGAACCACACAAATTGGTACTATGTATTGTGTCTACAGTAGATGCTGAGTAGCCAAGTGCAGAGCTAATAGTGGCGGTGCTTAAGTACTCTAATGAATCGATTCCAAGATCATTGCGAGCATCCCAACAAATATTAGAAAAGAAATACGTGAAATAAACGATTTGGTTGCTAGAAACGACAGCAGCGTAGGTTACGAGACCAATGCGACCGTTTCTTCTTTTATATTCCAAATATTTGCATGATTTAATGTAACTCGTTACGTTATTTCCCTTCAAAGCGTTCTTATTCTTTAGTGTGATAATAACACCGTAAAAATTGTGTTGCTAATCCAACGTTATAATAAGTGGATAAAATATCGATATCTCATGAACTTAGAGTATAATCTAAATAAAGAAGCACATATTACAATGTGACTCATGTGAGAGTGGTGAAGTCCCTTGCCACCCTGCATATAGCTCAATCTAGCGAAGGACACCCTGGAATCGCACAACCAGGGTAAACGTTGATCAACCAATTGCAAATCAAATAGTGGCTTGGCCTGCCTCAACTTGATTGCGGGGACGATTGTGACTAAAAAAATATATCATGTCGATGGCCACTTGCAACTTTCACGTCAAAATATTTGCACAATCTAATGCAATTCTTTTTATATTTATTATATATTTTTTATATATACTAATCAATACTAAAGTGAGGAAGGAGCGTTTGAACTCGAGATTTACTGAGTTGAAGAATAAGACCCTAATCACCAGTGTAATCCACCATTCACTACATTTATTGTGTTTAAGCATTCATATTCTTTGGCGTGACGTGATAGTAATATTGTGCGATTGGTGTTGCTAATTTAAATGTTATAATATAAAATGATGACAAGCTCACGTTTCTTTTTCCGAAGTGGCATGAATAATTTACAAGAATGAGAGTTTGGTGAAACATCAAAGTTGATCGTGGCCACGAGTAGGGTGAATTCCTAACTAGCCTCCTCGGGCTTAGAAGAAATGGATAATCGTGGTTCGTCACCTGTAGCGTCATTTTTAAAAGAAAAAAAAATATACCAATAACATGTCAGTATGTTTTATTGGTGATAATATCTCTTGCACATTAATTATCATCCTTAAATAGTGTTTTTTTTTAATTTTAATTTTTTATTTATTTAAAGGATAGACGTTCACTGAATTCTGATAATTCCATTTATATTTGAAATCAACAATTTTAGGATTAATCATCGTTGATGATCCAATGCACAACAGTGTAGTTAACAAGCACAACTCTTTCTTATAAGTTGAAAGTAGTTGGAAGTTTTTCTTATTATACTTTAAAATAATTTAAATTAAAAGTAAATATTTAAACTTGAATACATAGAAGACACACGTAAATACGCTCTATACAATTTGGCTACGCCTAAGCGAGAGTTCGTTTATGAGAAATTATTGTATAATTATTAGAAAATAAACTAACTAACCAAAGGAAAATGAAATTCTCTGTACAATTCAAATACTCTCCGAAATATTTTGTTTTAGTGCATAACATAATGTGATATTACCAATTCACTTATGTTATAAAAAAAAAAAAATAGTGTGATACTAAATTAAATGTAACAGATCTAAAATTCGATTCTCTCTAATCTAACAATTTTCTTTCAAGGTCTAAAGAATATAAACATAATATTATAATAAAAATAAAATTAATAAATATTTACTAGATCAAATAACTGACAACATGTGCATGCGCGAGCATTTATAAAAATATAAAAAATAGTGTGATACTAAATTAAATATAATAGATCTAAAATTCGATTCACTCTAATGCAACAATTTTCTTTCAAGGTCTAAAGAATATAAACATAATATTATAATACAAAATAAAATTAATAAATATTTACTAGATCAAATAACCGTCAACGTATGCATGCGCGAGCAATACACAACTCAATCGAGTAAATCAACAACAGACCACAGCTCGCCACGTAACTCGTCTCACTTTAAAACCACGAAAGGAAAGAAAGATGAGAAATTTGGGAGGGAAACCGAAAAGGAAAATGGCGGTAAGGCGGCAATGAGCGTTTCTCTTCCCCCCACCCCTTCGTATCTGCTACTGAAGAGGGAGAGGGAGAAAGCTCTTCAGTCTTCAAATCCACGATCCATCTCTTCGCGGCTCGCAAGCAGATACAAATCCGAAGGTATGCTTCGATTCGATACTGTCGTAGTCGATTTCCTTTCTCTGCAATCACATTCGATTTCATATGTTCTGCATCTTAATCAGCGTTAAAGAGAGAGAGAGAGAGAGAGAGAGAGAGAGAGAGAGAGAGAGAGAGAGAGAGAGAGAGAGAGAGAGAGAGCTATTCAAATCTACGATCCACCTCTCACGGCTCACAAGTAGATTCAAATCCAAAGGTACGCTTCGATTCGATTTATCGTAGTTGATTTTCTTTCTCTGTAATTGCATTCGATTTCATTTTTCGTGCTCTGCATCTTTAGCGATTTGAAACTTGCTTGCTCATGTTCGATTGTATCGATTTCGAAGATGTCACCGTTGATCGCTCTGTTGAAGATTCGGAACTTGAGTCCGGTAGTAATACATAGCCTGTTTGTTTGAATAATCTCGAGAGAAAAAAAAATCATAGATCTGAAGCTTCTCCATTTTAAAATTCGAGGAAATTTCAATCTAGGAGTAATTTTTAAGCATCAGAAGTTTAGGAAATGTTTCATAAATCTGAAACTTCTCGAATTTAAAATTTGAGGAATTTTTTAAGCTAGGGCAAATTTTTAAGTATCAGGAATTCTCCATTGGTGGGGAAATATAGAAGAACAAGGTTCGCAGGGATTTGAATGAGGTTTTCGATGTTAGAAGAAGAAAACTGTTTGAATGAAGAAGGGGGAAGTGAGAGGGCAAAATTAGGATTATATTTTGAGGAGTTAATAGTGTTCAGAGAAGATATCATTTGGAGACAAAAGGCTAAGGAATGAGGTTTTGGGAGGAATGTGAGTATTAGTAAACTCTTCCCCAAATTGCTTAGGTTTTGGCTTCTGTAGAAATCTAAATGACTCGCGAGTGCCGGAGCTTTCTGTGAGGATGCCAAGAATTGTGCTACAGCGGAAAGTTAAGAAATCGTGCAAGAGCTTATAAGGAGTTGGATCTCTCTGATATTAATTGGTTTATGATTGGAACCTCAGCTTTGTACACTTCAATCATTAGGAAATGTCATTTTGATTGCACCTGGTTTCAATAGCTCCTCCCACGGTTCGGGTTTCGCGTTCTTTCATGAAATATTGCTCTCGTTGGGTAGATATTTGGGATTTCCTTGAGAGAACAGGACCCAATGTTTTCGTTTCTTGCCATTGGTGTATGATATGTAGGAGCGAAGCTGAAAGTGCACATCACCTTTATTCTTTATCCGTACTGTAATATTTGCTGAGAAGCATTGGCGGCGGGACAAAGGTTGAAATCCTATTGAGGTGTGGAGTATTGGTCACTTTTTGGGTACTGTGATTAGAAAGAAATAGAAGGATTTCTGCTGGTTATGTGGGGGAGGGGTTGGACGTTCTGTTAGATAAAATCAGATTTAGATCTTCTGTCCCTACAGAGTTAAAAAGAGTTTCCATTTTTTGATATTTATTTTGATTTGGGGGGCTGGATTATGTTGTTTGAACAGTTTATTCATGTTTGCTACTTGGCTGGATTTGGTATTTAGTGGACATATTATCCTCCGTTTTTCAGTATGTTTAGTGTGTTCAGAGTGTCAATTTTAGCGAAACTTTGTTGCTCACAAAGAAAAAAAAAAAAACTGTTGGAATACTTTGCACCAGCTTGAGCTATCTTTATCTATCTTTGACTGCTAAGCTCACAACCTTGAACTAAATTTGCTCAAGAAACTAACTAGTGTATAAAGCCGCATGGTATCGTTCGGTTATGCTGGCCGTTCTTACACAAATGGCTAAATGCCCTCTGAGTCAATTGAGCAAACAACTAAACTAGAACTCGACTCTTTACTACACGAGCCAATTTACAACTTTTGAATGCTTTGCCACTCAATGCGGGGTATGTGCAGCTCTATAGACTTGCTTTGAAACTTGTGGGTGGCTCAATGTGGGCTATGTGCTGCTCTATAGACTTGCTTTGAGACTTCCGGGTGGCTACTCCTCTCTCTTATCTTTTGTTTTGACCAACTTGCTGGCTGGGAAGTGCAGTCGTGCCATTAATGGACGCGGTGCCCGCGTCTTTTGGTCAAATCCCCTCACGCAGACAAATCCTGCAAAAACACCAGCACTTTTGAACAAACAGAGATTGCAATGAAATTGCCTAGAGCCAGTTAGTGCCACAAGATTAAGTCAATAGAGCAGATTTTGCTATTAGTTTAGCCATAAGATGCTTTACGTTCCAGTTTGTTGTAAACATAGTCTTTGTATCCGTAGATCCCTTTCTTGGGCAAGTTCAGCATTTGTCATTTTGAGGTAGGAAAGTTTAATCTACTAAGAAGCAATTAGTTTTATGTAAGGTACAAAATAATCCTGTTCATGCTTGTCTTAGTACATTCTTGGTGCGAACCAACAGAACGCTAATGAAGTGTCTTAGGTAGTTGTAGGAGGAAGATATTACAATATCCTTGGCTCCTTGGGTAAAGATGTTAGAATTGCAACATTCCAAGGGAAGTAGATCTTATGTCCCTTTCTTACAAGTATAAGGTTTGCAGTGGGTGTTGGAATGTTGAAGGGAAGTAGTCCTAATGTTTCTTTCCTACAAGTATAAGGTTTTGAATGGGTGTATAATTCAACAACAATACCCTAATGGCCACTTTGTGCATACATTTAACCATTTGAAGACTGCTAGGATCACATAGAATGCGTAAGTGACATTTTCTCATACCTCTCCAGAAGCAGTGCTGAATTTCTGGTGTTGATAACCCTGGCCAGAAGAAGAAGAGTATTTTAAATTTTATTGTTAGACACATTTAAAAACAGATCAAAGCATAATATTTTACAATCTATACCTTTAAATATTGTTGGTATCGAGGTTCCGAAGTACACTGTTCTCCTGTATAGCTTCCACAACCAAGCCCTTGGAACATCAATTGGGTTAATGCTCGAATCATGGTCAGCAAATACCTACATTGGACAGTATTTGTTATCAATTTCACCTGAACGTGAAACAGATGCCTTAAGGATGTGAAAGACCTTAAGCTGAATGAAACTGTATCTCACCTCATTAACTTGAAAGTAGGTTCCGTTAAGTGGAAAGCTCCCTCTCATTGCTGTTCGGCATGGTATCTGTTCATGATCAGAACAAGTAACCACTCATCATTGTTGTCTTTACTTCTATTGGTGTGACAAGTATTTAGTTCGCTTTATCAGTTATTCATGGTTTTCATACTAGTGTCGTTTAGCATATTCTTACCAAGAGAGTCCCTCGGACTGTTTGTGAATTTGCTTCCCGTGCACTGTTGCATGAGAAACATTCCATATCGTCACACAATTTGCCAAGTTCTTGAGAACTACACCTTTTCTCTGGTGGTTGAATGGAATTTGGAGTTTCACCTGGTATGAACATCAAGGCATTTAGTGGAATTGCCTAGTAAACATATAGAAAAAGAGTATATGTATTAACTGTGGGCAGTACCCCACCCAAGAAGCGTAGAGATGCTCTATGCATGTGTCTAGTGTTGAACTTAAACCAGTTTTTATTCGGGGTTCAAATGATAATAGTAGTCACTGTGACATTGGGGACTGTTGAGTTTCATAAGGTTATGCCATCCACTTTGGAAAATTGTTCTAGACTAAACTCTCAAAATAGGGTTGAGAACTTGGGGGTGAAAGAGGAAAATTGGATAACCAGATTTAAGAATTATTTTGGTTGTTGGTTTTTATTGTTGTCTGCATACCTGGAGTCCAAATAGCCAGAAGGTAATTGCACGGATCGTCAGGTTCTCGCTTATCCATATGCAACTGTATTAAGCAAAGGCAGATATTAAATTCGGGATAGGTACTTATTGGACTCATAAAAACCCAAAGAAGGGGTTGTTAAACATTGTTATTAGATAGATATATAGATATTACTGACCATTTCTAGAAGAGGGTGCGTATCAGGAAGTTCATAGCTGCATTGTGAAGAACAAGAATCAGTAGCATATAAGATGTTTGGCTTTATGTGATTATATTTATGAAAATCATCATTATGTAGAAAGTTGTAGGGCTTTTGTTCCAAATGTTTTCCTTCATTTTGGAAGATGATATGTTTTTTGGATACACAATCAATATAGTTTTTGACAGCACGATGCATGATTTTTATTGGGTACCTTACCTGGCCACGTTTTTATCTTTCATCTTCCATTGCTTACTTAAACATCCATTTACCAAAATCTTGCATGCTAGATATTTCTTGAATTACTGTAGAGATGAAAGCTCCTACTTACACTTGGTGCTCAGTTCGCAGTCGGCTCACGTTCTTAAGCTTGGGAGTTGGTAATGATGCAGCTTCTGATGTTAGAGAGACTAAAGCTTTTGACATTTCACCTTCTTGAAGCTCCATGTTTTTTTCCATATAATTTTGCAAAGTCTGAGTGAACTCTTCAATGTTAAGTTTAATGGTTGGAATTTCGTCAGGACCTTCACAGAAGTCCTCAATGTCCTCTGATATCTGTGTACACACTGGCTCTGGTGATGCTGGTTCTTCAATAATAGGTTCACATTTACCAACTGCAGATTTTGGGTCAGATATCTGGCTTGCTTCCAATTGCTGGAACGTTGTAGGTTCACAATGACCAAATGTAGATTTTACTTCTGATTTCTGGCTTGCTTCCAATTGCTGGTATGTTGCCTGAGGGAAGGGCAAGGGCATTCTATTGTTGACACCAGCAGGGTTTGGATGGGTAGTTCTGTCTTCAGTTGCACTCACTATGCTTTGCTCCTCTGGTCCCGGCAGCGCAAGCCTTGCACTGCATAACATTCTTTGTAAGTAACTTAACAGATAATCTTACAGTAAAGTACGTTCTATGAATTGTTATTGGCCAATTTGCGGTAGGATATCTGATGTTCCTTGTTCACAATTTTGATTACATTATAATATGATTCATGAAACCTTCCATGTTGTTCTAACTACGTGCATGCTTAAGATTTTTTCCTTATGTTAATAAATCGATAATACAACCGTTAATATGCCTTAAGTGAGTCACAATGAATTTTTTATTTATACAGTTGCTTATGCCTATATCTTTTACTTATCAGTCTTAACATCCAAAAGGGATCTAATTGGTGGTGGACAAACGAATGTTATTTATCAGAACTATAATGGAGATTGTGGCTTTTAGATGCAAAGGATGGAACACTTGATTTGCAAACCTCGCAAATGCGCTTGCAAAATGCCTACAATCTGTTCTCAGCGGGCATGCATTACAATTCGGCTTGCTTTTCGTGCAGAAGACCTGTGTCAAAGGATGATATTTTATTCGTTCTTAGTCTGAATGTGAAGACAAATTACTTCACATAAATAATAAGATGACATACCTTTCCAAATGTTATCATTTGGTAATGCAGCTCGTACCTGTTCACAAAAATTGAAATGTTTTTGTCCAATTAGTATCCAGTTTCATGGAAGAGCAACTCTTCCAAAATCATGCTTATAAATACAATATAGTGTACTAATGTGAAGATTTTATCTGATTTTGTGCATACAATGTTCTTTGGTCAAGCTTGCACAGTCGTGGCCACAAATACTTTTGTATGGATTCCAGCACTGGGTACCTATAAAGGACAGAAAGATCAGCTCCAGTGCCAATTGGAAATGCTTTGCAAAAGTAACATGGTGGCTCATAAAACTCACAGTTCAAGAAGATGCAACTGCAATGACTCAGGCAGGGGCTGAAGGGGTACCCATCCAAGCCGTACAGCTATACGTCCAACATTTGTGTCCACCTTCAAAGATTCAACTATACATATTGAGATCTGTTGCATCTATTCTGGTCAGTCATATTTTTAATATATACTTACTGGAAAAGCAAGATGGTGCAGTGTCAAAAGCCGCACACATTCCACGCTTTTCAACCCCAATCCGCGAAAGCTCAGCAGATACTCTCTGTGACATATCACATAGTTATGGAATGCAAACCACGTAAGAATATTCATATTCAGCACATCATATTCATATACTGTAGAACACAGCTGTAGCATTTTGATATGACATGCGAGGCAAGCGATTGGTTTTTGGGAATTTATTTTTTATAATTAGAAATGGGTTGGATAGTTCAGCAAGCTTACTTTGCTTGGTCAGGTGGAACGTCCCTCAACCATTCAAGATCAACACTACCGTGCTCTCTGACCAGTCTGTTAAGGAAATCCTGCACAAATTTCTCAATAAACATCAGCTGATCTAAAAAGGTTTTCTGTGTCTAGCGGGCACACTGACAAATTTGAGAATTATATTTAATGTTATTTTTACCTTGATTCGTTCTGCAAGCATATTATTCATCCCCCGCTCTTTGATGGTTTGGGCGATCTCATTAACATCTGCACATCTTACGGCTTCCCAGTCCAAGGAATCCATTGTATTTTCTGTCTTTTCCCTTTTCTTTCCATTTAATTCTGCTTGTTTCCTTAATTTGTCCCAATCTTGCTGATCTTTTTTCTCTTTTCCAGCTTTTCTGTTCTTTGTGTTGGAGGTAGCAGCATTCGTACTACTGAACTCCTTGTTAACTGAATTACTCTGCTCATTTGAACCCAACTCTGTTGCCTTCTGCATAACATCTGTGGTCCCTCCAGAAATGTTCAAGCAACTTTGCTGTATCTTACTGTTTTGCTCCTGAGAATGTATGTCAACATTATTTGAGCTCCCAGCCAACCCGAGTTGAGACTGGGCCATATTATTGCCTACCTGAATGTTATTGCATGAATTTCCGGAACATCTTGGTGCTTCTTGAACATTCACTGTCAGCTTGTTATGTGTTGTATCTTGACTGGGAGATTCTGATGTTAGTGCACTTCTTTCACTCGGACTATCTTCACATTTATTTTTGGATGCATAAGAAGACTGGGTTACTTCTCCGTACAAATCAAAGTACTCAACTTGCTGTACTCCTGGGTTGGGGGTTAGATTCAAACAACAGTTACTGGAAGGCTCAAGGGATGCTTCTCTGTTTATCTCACATCTTTGGTCATTATGCTGCACACATGCAGGTTGGTAACCTCCACAGTTTGATATGTCATGAGAGGACATATGGGTGCTCCCGAGACTGTAATGCAGCATACTTGATTCGGCCCTCTGTAAAAGCTCCACAAACGAAGTGGAGTGATCTAAACTGCTGTTTTCACATCTATTAGGCGGATTCTCTGTTTCTGAGTTGCTCTCGCACGATCCTGTCTTTTCCACAGTTTGTGAAGTTGAAGAATCCACAGAATTTTGAGATGAAACTCCATTGTACGTTCTCATATCCTCCTGCAGGTACAATTCTGTTCTTGTGATCTTGGTGGTTGACCTGTTCATTAATGAGTTAGGATACATTCCCAGACCAGGTTCAGATGGATGTGAAAGCTTGCATTGTGCTTCATTTGTTGAGATAACACCCTCAGTTGTGCTTCCAGAGTTATTGTGTCTGTTGACAACTTTTTCTTCACTATGCTCAGCGTCATGGAACGTTAGGGAACTCCAGTCACAACCTGGCTGGTTTGAATTCTCACTAATGCATACTTCTGGTTCATCTACGACCAAGCTCGCAACTTCTTCATCGCATGATATTTCGTTGCTCCTTGACTTCAGGGGAAAATGTGCAGCCATTGACATGAACGCAGAGCTGTAAGGAGGTACATATTAGAGAATTTCTCACTTGTAATTTATCTAATGTCAAATTCTCTAGTTGTATATAGAAACGTTACTTTACCTAGACAGGTGGTCTGAAACATTTTGAGTAAGGAAAACTCCAACCACTGAGTCCACAACTGATCCCTTCCACGGAGAGAAGCGTCTATCTCCTGTTAAAGTAATATTATACTGTTAGAATATGAAGTTGTAACTTATATCTAAAATTGAAGAATAGCGTTGTATTTGTATGTATATGCATAAGGGTTCCCAAGGTGCTTGAGACTAGCATGATGGTCAGTACATGAACGTACAGAATGCATATTCTTTTTCCTTGAGTAGCTTGCAGTATGTAGAACTGTATTGCATGAGATAAGATTTGAAATGACTTGTTTAATATGAATTCCCCTGAAAATGGAAGAATTTGTACCTTGCACAAGATGCATTCGTGAAATAAAATTGTCTGCACGTCCACGGAACACTTTACGCTCTTGTTCCCACCATTTTTCTTTCTCCTCATCTGTGCCATTAATACCTTCACTGTTTATATTTTCCAGCAGAAGCTTCCATACTCTATCAGTCTCTTGATCAAGGTCAACTTTAGGTCGCGCTTTACGTTTCTTAATTGGATCAAAAGAACCATCAAATGGTACAACAGTGCCATCTCTTCTATAAAGAACCAGTGCGTTGTGCTCTTGATCTTGTGCCTTGTAAGAAGAGTTGACATTATACCTGTGATAGGCAAATCTGCTGCTATTTTCTCTATTAATGTCCAAACATTTGAAGTGCTCAGTAATAGCAGAAAGCAGTTGTTCGAATGGTACTTGTGGAGGAACACCTGCAATTGATGATCAAGTAAAATTACCAAAGATGATTGGCGGAGTTGGAAACAACCTTCACACGAAAACTGACATACCTGATGCTGTGGCAAAATATGGCTGGTTCTTATATATTAGAAGACCTCGTTGTGAACTGGAAAGTGGATTTCTCTTTGTCCTCTTCCTTTTTGCGAGTGTTGCACCCACGTCTGTGACTAGGGCGTCAATGCATGTCTGAGATCTGTCAAATTGATTCACTCTTTGACCATTGCCATCAGTGGGTGGTTGATTGGCGAGACAGGTTCTGTGCAGTATGTGCTCTGGTGTTCTGGTTAGTGAAGCCAAGTTGCGAACCCTTGTAGGGCAACTAGATCTTCTCTTTGTTGACCTCTCTGTCTGATACAAGGGCAGGAAACTGTGAACACTTTGTGGTCTATCCTGAGGGTTATTTCCCACTTCTTCAAGTGCAGTTGAAACATTACCAGCATTTACTTGAGGACCAGGAGTCAAGCAGCCAGCTGCCGATGGTCTCCATATGTTTTCTGCCATATTCACATGATACGAGGTGCTTGGTATGGTAGAATTTTGCACCTTATCAGTCCTCTTCTTCTTGTATATGTATGGAAAATGCACCCATGACATCACATTGTAGTATGCCGGCAAATTATTATAGTTTGCCCCATATAAATTTCTGGTCCTAGGATCTTCTTGCTCAACAGCACTCGAATAATTTCTCTTTGATCTTTTTGCTTGTTCTTCTATTGTCAGAACCGTAGTTGTGCTGTGGGTGGAATCATTTGCACTTCGTTGGGATGATCTAGTGTCCCGATCCAACATGGTTTGTGCATTGTATCCACTATGAGTGCTCATTTGTCCTACTTCTTCTGCAGCCTCCTTTTGGGAATCAACATATGTAGTAGAACCTCTCGTTTGTTGTGGTGTGCTTGGAGGTTGTTGGTCCGGCAATGACAAGTAATGTTTCAGCATTCTGCTCGTAGAACGGATGAGATCTTGGGCTATGCCTGCTTTGGTGTTATCTGCCACCAATTCAACTTCATTTCTGTGTGGTGCGGTTGAATTTGTTTGAACTCCATTGGTGCCAACATTCATCTCCTGTGATTGTGAACCCACATGTAAAGACTTGCTTGAGGAACTTCCATCTCTTGGTTCTTCTGCGTCAAAATTTAAAGCCTTTCTGCATGATCTCTTTGTAGGCTGCAGATTATTTGAATCAATATGCTCTGTAGATTCCTGCGGTGGAGGAGTTGTGCTTTTATTGAGTGTACTCTTGCGCACATACTTTCTTTTGGGTTTTGGATTTTCCATAGAAACAGAAGGCTGTGTGTTTCTTTTTGGCTTGCCTTCTATAATCACCTTCGGCCTGTGCTTTCTCCTTCTTTGTTTCGGTTGTGGTGTCTTGTTCAAGTCGATACTGATGTTCACCTCCTTGTCAGGGTTGCAGTGTTCCTGGAGCTGCGTGGAGAAAGTAGCTTGTGATGAATCCACAGCAGATTTTTCTATATCTTTATTGTTTTCCAGATCAATGATATTAATTGTCGCAGAATTAGCATCCCATTGCTCTTCTATCTCCTGGCCTTGTCCATCGTCAGCATTGGAGCTCGGAATTCGATACATTTGTTCACTGTCAACTCTCATGGACTTATCTGGTGTTATAGGTGCAAATTGGCCATTTGTAGTCGGAGGTGGAATATTCAGATCATAAGGATGGTTGTCAGGGAATGAAAATTCATCTGCATAGAAGAAATATCGGTTCATCTACTGATCAAAGAGGTAAAAAAAAACTAACTACAAACTTTGTTGTTGATTTGTAGAGTTGCACTTAAAATTAACATAAGTCGACATCTTGTAAAAAAACTGGTAGTAATCATGGAGAATTTGCTCCCCACGATAAAATTCTTACCGAAAATCAGAAATTCATACAACACATCAATACACAACTCAATTATTGCAGTCAGAATATATGACAAATGAGGTGTGTGAGAACAGTCTCATTACTTGTTCTATCATGCATAGTGCAAGTATTTAGCAGTCATTACTATCTTCTAGGTATCGTATTCCTGAACACTCTACCCCTTATGTAGCCTGCTATCAGTATTTTCATTTCGAACGTTTTTACTTGTTTTGACAATTATCACATTCATGCTGTTTGTAGACACTTCCCGAAACTATCCATGCTAAGGCGGCTCTCCAGCCCTTAAATTCGGTGACTGCCGAGTTTACTTCTTGTACGGTAATTATATTCTTCACTTCTCAATAGACTGATGAATTTGTTTAAAATGCTTTGCTTGTGGTGTAAGATAGTAAAAATTAGAGTTCATAGCAAAAATCAAGTATAAAGCTATATGGGGCTCAACTTGCAACCAGGCGAGTACCCTTTGCGTATGCATCTTCTCTCCTCACGTGAGAGGAAAAAAGTAGCATTCATGCAAGTCTCTCCATTTATTGGTCACTAAACAACTCTATGAAAAGTTATGGAAGACTTTAGTGTGTTTTTATCTCTCATCACGTGACAAGACAAAAGGAGAGAGATAGTCGTCTTATAGGCTGCGGCGAGTGGTGCCGCATACAGAAGTTCGAATGCAAGAATTTCTCCTAATAAAGAAGAAATCACGTGCGTCCCGCCGTTCTCTAATGATTAGAGGGCCAGACGCACGTGGGTCCAAACGCACAGATCCACGTGGGTCTGTGGGTCCAGATACACATGGGTCTGCACATGCGCTGGCATTCGTCGCGATTTAGTAAATGTGGTACAAATAACAACTTAAAACTCAATTGGTTGCACTTACGCTGAGTATCTCCCAGCACTGCACTACCGCTCCCATCATTCGCAGAGGCCACCGCGAGGATCATGAGCTCTTTGCAAGGGACATCTCTCCACTGTGCCACGCGGCGGAAATAAGCGTCCGTTGAAGTTTCAACGCCGCTGCCGGCTCCAACTCCAGCTCCATGGTAAACAAATCCGCTCTCTTCCGCGGGATCCGGATCCAAGTCTATAACTAATCTATTCTCTTGAATTTCTTCTACCCCCAATGGTCTCGAGGACGTCGAAATTTCCGGCCGCAATTTGGTCTCCGGTCTGGTGAGAATAGGCCTGTAAGGAGTTGGTGGCATCCAACAGCAAGAACTTTGATCTCCTCCCTGTTCACCCATTCCGATCCCTCTGCCTTAAGAGGGATCCACCCACCTCTTAAGTTCTTAGATTTCTCCTCACTCACTCAATTCAGTTCCTTCAAGGCGGGATTTCGATTTCGATTTCTCGAAATCAAGAATTCTTCATCCTTCTCTTCCCCATTTTATTGAATCACCTGCCACAGAGAAACAAAACCGCAAAATTTGAGAATTTCCAGCTGAAAAAAAACCTAGCTTTGAGCTAAGAACACAACAAAACATGAGAGTTTACCCAGCTCACCATAAACATTACACTCAGCATCATCTGGTTGATAAAATTCAGATCTCTCAATCACCGAAAATTTTCAGTTTAATTAAATAAGATGGGGAAAACAGAAATCTCCACGGATAATGCCACTTTATTCTCAGCTGTTTGGTAGAATTTATTGCACGGAGAGATAAAATATTGGCAAAATCCGAGAGGATTTATAGAGCTACCCAAAATTTGAGTGACTGCCCAGATCTCATTCAACCCTCAGAAAGAATCAAAAATGGGGAAAAGTTAATCAGGGAGTGAAAGAAATGTGAACAGAAAAGAAAGAAGCCAAACAACAGAGAGTCCCATTGAGGTGTTTAGATATAACTGATGACTCCCTTTCCCGGTAAACGATTTGATAATTATATAGAAAACTAATTAACAAAGACTTTATAATGTACTCACACAGCCATGCATTCACGACATGCACAACTAAGTATCAGACTTACTCAAAATATGTATCGTTTTTATCTTTTAGGTGAGTTAAATTTGAAACATCTTCTAATTGAATGGAGATAGAAACACTGTTTTTATAAAAACATATATCATTTTCGTTATTTAGGTGAATCAAACTTGAGCTTGAAAAACTTTTTGTGTATTAATTTTTTTTAGTACAAGTGATAGTTGGACATGGGATTGAACGTAAGACCGCGAGTGTAGTGATAAATGTTTTATATTACTTGAGTTGCAAGTCCTTTGCTTTCCGCGTAACAGTTTAGGGTAGGAAATGGAAAATGTAATTCGTACATATGGAGGTAGTGTAATTGCTGGATACTTTCAGTGGTAAATATGTGAATTTGTTTTAGGTTGTGATCGTGACTGTGATTGTGATTGTGATTGTGATCGTTCATCGTATATTGTATATCATGGTTAATTTTTGTTTGGTATTATTTATACTTAATTTTAAATTTTGAAACGATTCTTGACCGTATGATATACGATGAACGATCATAATTACAAAATTCCTAAAATCCTAGGAAAAAATCCGGTGAGGATCCCTTTCCGTTTTACTGGCCAAGGTTGGCACGTGCAGGCGTGGCCAAAGTCAATAACGGGTCCGGCTTAGCACGAATACGGCGTCGTTTGGTTAGAAATTGGGCGATTATTACGATGCTAATTGGTGGTGTACTTTTGGTTTATTTTTCGTCCCTGAGCGTCACGGCAAATCCCAGCTAACGGAGCCATCGGTTACGGTGTTAGTGGTCCCCTCATTGGATGAGGAAAGGGGGCACAATTTTCTAGGTGGAAGTTTTAGGTGTTGATTGAATTTGGCGCGCATGTGGCATTGATTCATGATGGTCATTTCATGGTGGGTCATTTTATGTGGTGATATATAATCTTGATTAGTGCTAATTCTTCTGCTTAATATTGATGATAATTCATTATTTATCAAGGATTAGTTAACCTACTATACTATAGGGCTACCCTATTTTGAATTTGCATGCTCATGCATTTTTTGTAAGTAGTTGTGTCAGAGTTTGTTTCCGTAACGATTTGACGTACGGGTCGTAACGAAATTTTAGGTCGATGAAAACTTAAATGGGTCCTACATGATCGATAGATTTCAACAACTTTTTACCAGACAAAAGTCAAACATATGTATTGTTTTCATTTCACCTGTCTCATGATTGGAAGACTGTTCTGCTTCTTTTCCTATGATAAATAAATTAAATAATCATATGCGTCTTTTATTCAAAAATTTATTATATCATTTCGTGCGAAGGTGCGCCGCCTATTCTCAGAGACTAACTTTATTTAGTATCTCTGCTTTTTCACTCACACAAATGAAAAGTCAATTGCTTTCAACCACATTAACTATCAACATATTATTGGGATCTTCAAACCTAACACATCTTCATAAGCACTATCACATCACATACAAGCGCGCACACACACATACATATATATATATTTATATCAGGTGATTTGTGTTTATAATTTTTGAATTAAGTCACACAATAATTCAGTTATAATAATTAAATATAGAACTTATTATTATTATTATTTTAACAAATGATATTATCTACACTAAAAGATGAAAAGTAAGTTAAATTTCATAATGAATTATAATAATGTGGTTCAAATTGACATTTGATGAGAATTGAATCTAAAATATCTACTTAATAGTAAAGAAGAATACATATATGAGCTGAATTTTAAACTTACTGTTAGTGGCATGTATCAATTTGGTTTAGAAACTACTTTTAAGTGGTAATTAACTGGAATACAAATTTGGCAATTATATTAAAAATAACAAAAGATTTTTGGTTGGTTTTTTATTTAATTGGAAAAGAATTTCTTTTATTTCTTTTTGTTTGGATGAGGAAGGGATAGGGTTTGGTAGCTTAAGATCCAAAAACCCTTAATTTTATCGAAACCGAAATTTAAGGGTGATGATCTCATGCCCGTTTCTCGCTCTACCTTCTCACTCCTCCTTGCTTTGCTTGACCGTACACGCCAATGTGTCGGTCACCGCTCGTGACTCACGGCTCGAAAGCCATTTCAAAGAATCTTATCTCCCTCTTTTCGCGTTTGCTTCTGACGTTTTCTGTTACGAAACGCTTGTGACACTCACCCATGGCACCACCTTCTGTTCCTGCTACATGCCTCATTTCGTGACACCTGTCTTAGGGCTGCCAGGTCAGTTCGCTTCATTTTTCTGACTCAGGCGATATAGAGGGAATAGAGAAATCGAACTCCAGATCGGTCTGTAATAATGAATTAGTCGTAACCAATTCAGCTACAGACGGTCAGGATTTTAAGATATCGATATAGGTGGGAATATTAGTGGATATATTAATACTATATCGATATTGTTTTTTTTTTTTTTATAATGAAACTGATGAAAATTTAAAATGAAATTTTATGGAATGTCAAACGCTGCTACGAAATATAAGAATTTTTCTGATATTTAATCGATATGTTGAAAATATCGACGAAATTTAAGAGTTTCTCTGATATGAAGTGAAGTTTAAACTTCATCCATTTTTCATATGTTTATGTGATTTGTCCGATACTTTCATAGAAATATCAATCATATTGAATAAATTTTAAACATCCCAAACGGTTTGCGCTTATGTGTATTTTCTCAGTGTCATTTACGTTTTTCGTACTGAGTTTGGTTATATTAATTCTTGGTAGTTGACAACTTTAATTTGTAGTGCAATGCCCACGTACTAAAATGATGAGGATAAATATGGAACTGAAAATTAGGGTTAGGGTTAGGGTTATGGTTTGGTGTTTCTTTATTTTTTTCATTTGAGGGGCAGGTGTCATCCATGCCGGCCGAACAAAACAGTAGAAGTGGCATGCATTGGTTGCTTTAGTGCTTTGTGGTTGCTTTAGTGCTTTGTGATTGTAAGATTTTTGGGGGAAGCAAACAAAAATGAAGAGGCCCCCAAGAAAACGATCCAAACACTCATGGCCAAAAGAGAAAATAAAATCTGCAACTTGGTTGGAGGATTCACCTACTTTAAACTAGGGTTAGTGCTTAAATATCTGGTGTTTGTGTGGGGTTAGACAATTTAAGTGTGTGCACCATTTCATTGGTTTGGAATTCTTTTTGTTTGGTGGCTCAAGATTTTAGACTGCGGTCGTTCTGACATGACGGTTACAATGATTGTTTGTATATACTCTGTCAACATAAATTATTAAACTAATTATCTTCAGCTCCATTAAAAATATGTATCGCCAACACTCGTCTTTACATAAAACAAAATTGTTCGTAGTTTATTGATTACGTCACAAATTGCGTTGGAACTTTTGTCGTCAATGCGGATTTGACATTAGATGTCCATGCAAGTAGGACAACTTTAAATAAAAATAAAATTATTTGTATCATATTTACTAATGTCGTATTGTAAATTGTTTTTTTTGTTACAAAGTAAGATTCATGGTTTGTATTCCCTTCTCCTTTTTCTCTTCTTTTATAACTTCAAATTCTAGTTGTTTAATGTTATGTAAACACAATCCAATCTTTTTTTTTTCTCTCCATTATAACAAGTAGTTTGAGTAACTTTGTTGGAATTTTCATCCCTTATTTTTTACTTGAAACTATTTTGGACAAAAGTTCAAATGGTGTTGCACAAAAAGATTGTTACTTCATAAATGTGTACCATTTTATTGGTTAGAAATCCTTCTTTTTGTTTGGTGGCACCAGATTAAGATCACAATAGTTTTAACATGACGATTACAATAATTGTTTGAATGTACACTATCAACATGAATCATTAACGTAATCGTTATCAGTAAAATTTAAATATGTATTGTCAACACTCATCTTTATATAAAACAAAATTGTTTCTGCTTTACTGATTACGTTGCTCATTATGATTGTAAAGTTTTTGGGGGAAGCAAACAAAAATGAAGAAGCCCCAAGAAAGAGAAAATAAAATCTGCAACTTGGTTGGAGCCTTGGAGGATTCCCCTCCTTTTTACTAGGGTTAGTGCTTAAATTTCTAGTATTGGTGTGGGGTTATACAATATAAATGTTTGTACTGTTTCATTGGTTTGGAGTTCTTTTTGTTTGGTGGTTCAAGATTTAGACTGCGGTCGTTTTAACATGACGATCACAATGATTGTTTGAATATACATCGTCAACATAAATCATTAAAATAATCATCGTCAGCTTGATTGAAAATATGTATCGTCAACATTCGCCTTTATATGAAACAAAATTGTTCACGTCACTCATTGTGTTGGAACTTTTGTCAATGCGAAGATATTAGAGATTTGTCGTCAATGCGGGATTTGACATTGGATCCATGCAAGTAGGACGGCTTTAAATAAAAATAAAACTATTTGTATCATATTTACTAATGTCGTATTACACAATATATTTTTGCACAAAAGTAAGATTCATGTTTTATATTCCCCTCTTCTTTTCCTCTCTTTTGTAAAACTTCAAATTCTAGTTATTTAATTTTATGTAAAAATCCAATCCTCTTTTTTTTTTTCTTCTCAATTATAACAAAAAATAGTTTGAGTAACTCTGTTAGAATTTCATCCCTTATTTTTTTTTTAACGTAAAACCATTTTGAATAGAAGTTCAAATGGTGTTACACAAAAAGACCAACACTTCATAAATGTGTGTACATTTCATTGGTTTGGAATCCTTCTTTCTGTTTGATGGCATTAGATTTAGATCGCTACTGTTCTGACATGACAATTACAATGATTGTTTGAATATACATTGTCAACACAAATAAAAATAGTCACAGTTAGTGCGATTTAAAATATGTATAGTCAACACTCATCTTTATATAAAACAAAATTTTCTGTACTGTACTGATTACGTCACTCATTGTGTCAAAACTTTTGTCGTCAATGCGAACACATTAGATACATATGTGGCAGCATAAAATATTATTGTTTGTTTATAGTACACATAATTAGACACATCTTATACTAATGATATTATTTTCTTTTTAATTTAAAATTATACTTTATACCTGTTTTTATGTCAATATTAAAATGTTTGTGAAACCTCACATGCTCATCCAAATATTTGGGACTACTTAGGGTACACGTTGGATTGAAAAATCATATCCCGATTTTAAAGGTTCTAAAATCTAAACATTATGGGAAAATTGGCTGGAAATCTAGATGTACCCAGAGGAAGCTTTCGATCCAATTTTTTCTTTGCCAGACTTAATTCAATCTAAAAGTTATGATATATTCTAATTTTTTATGTTTATTTACTACACTTTTTTATATTGTAATGAATTTTTGTATTTACATTATGTTCAATTTTAGTTTTGTATATGTTTTGTTTCTTAACTTTAAATCTAAACATTATGGAAAAAATTGGCTGGAAATTTAAACGTATATAAAGTAAGAACAATACTTGGCTACTCAAAGATGAGTACGAACTTCTACTTAAAATTTCTTAAAATTGTTCGTTGTTAATATATAGAACTTCGTGTTTATAATCAGAACCGTTCTTATTATAAATCACCTCTGCAAAAAATCAATTAAAATTAAGGTCGTTTAGTCATTAAATTATTTTAAAACAAATGAATGGTATTGGTAAAAACATTATGAACCGTCTATGTATTTGTTACAATAAATTGACTAAACGATCTTAATTTTAATTATTTTTTGCAGATGTGATCTTTATATGGTAATTTATAATAAGAACAGTTTTGATCATAAGCACAAAGCTCCGTGATTAAAACACTAAGAATTTTGAGTTGGAGTTCCTATTCATCTTTGAGTAGCCAAGTATTGTTCATAAAGTAATATGTATTTTTTATTGTCAAATGATGATTAAGTGTAAAAGTTTCGAGGCATGCACTTTCATGTAAATTCACACATGCTATAGGTTGGTATAGGGCACTGAAAAAAATGTGGAGATATCTAATCTGTTATCTAATAAATAGATTTGGACAAAAGTAAATCCATTAGTTGGGCTTCAGTTTGGAGAATACTAAGAGAAAAATTATTGAGAAATGTTAAAGAGATTTTGTTAAAGTGAATTCTATATGATTTTTTTGTCACTTTGTCAATTTGGTGTCATATTGTATCAAAGATATGACCTGGCGGAGAATCTATAGAGAGCTTCACTTTTGTTAGAAACTCTTTTGCATTTCTCAATTTTATATATTTTTTTCTTGAAAGTTTTAACGAAACATTTTTTGTACTATTCATTTTTAATAAAAATGATATTTTTATTCTAAAAAGTCACTTATATTATTATTCACTTATAACATCTTTATGTCATTTTGATTAAAATTCAAAATTTTCAAATTCTTTTTATTAATTTTATTTTTTTATTTTCATTGGAATTAAGAAAACTCTTATTCTACTAAATGGGCAAATTAGTAGGCGTAATTTTATTGAAACTATGTATAGGTGCTTTAATTTGATGTGACGTGATTTAAGGTTTTTGAATAAAGAATGATTGTAAATATGGTTGTTGTGAGTTCAGATGTTTGTCCTTTTTCATATTTTTTTATCTATTATATTATTAAGGAAATGAAAATGTTTGGAAGACCAAGTTACTGTGTCAAGACTCAAAGTATCAGAGATGGTTAAGCTTTCCACAAGTCAATATTAATATCATTCCCAATTTAATTATAATGTAGTTATCAATTAGTGTTAAAGTTTGATAGCATTTTTATTTTATTTGTAAGTAAAAAAAATTTATATTTGACTCATATAACAACAAGCCTTTGAAGTTTTTCTTTACTTTGTCCTAAAGCAAATTGTTGATTCCATTGGAATGGCCCTTCATGCAGCTTTTTTTTATCTAAAGCAAATTCTTAAACAAATAGGGAATTTGTTTTAGAATTTCATGGCTTAGCTTTTGTAGGATAATATTTAGGTATTCATTAATGAGTGTTTTATATATTTATTTTCTAATTTAATTTAATAAAGTAACATCACGTGTTCTTTATTTTTAAAAATAAAAAATAAAAAATAATAATAATAACATGTCCGTTATTTTTTAAAACACTAAAGCATGTGTTAAAATATCATCGGACAAAATAAGAAAGTACGTAGTCACTAATGAGTACCCAAGGATTATCAACTTTTGTACGCATTATACATTGGGTTTCGTACTTTTATGTGTTTATGAAATGTTCTAAGAGAATTTTAACGAAACACTTCCGGTACTATTCACTTTTAACGAAAAAATCATTTTTACTCTAAAAAGTTATTCATGGTACTATTCACTTACACCATCTTTTTGTCATTTTGATTAAAATTTAAAGTTTTCAAGTCATTTTCATTAGTTTTCATATGTTCAAATGCATGAGTGGGACTCTCTAAAAATGAGATTCTTTCTAAACTTTTTGCTACCTTATAGTTTAATGTCAATTTCCATATTAATGTTATAAAATATTGTATAAAAAACATTTGGTGAAAGATAATCCATAAAATTCCTACATTTAAGAATCTTCTTAACATTTTCATGTTGATAATTCATCTCGTGTTGCGGCACTCAACTACGAATATGACTTTGAAATGAGTAGGTAGGAGAATATTCCACGATAACTTGACTTAAGTAGTTTTCATCCACTCAGTTCAAAGTCGGCTTATCGTTGACCGCCGCAAGACGAGATGAATTAAGTGGTGCGTCCCTCCCACTCTCCATCTCGATTTGCGTTTCTTTTCATGTTTCTCCTCTCTCTCTCTCCCTCTTCCTATCTCGATTTCTGCACATTTTTATTAGGTCATCAGTTCACCTGGCTTTGGGTTGATGAGATATTGTGGACAAGGATTCTCTCCGGATCCTTATTTTGTATCTAAGAATTAATCAATCGTGTATGTTATTATATATCGTACGGTCAATTTTCATTAGATATTATTTATATTCAATTTTAGATTAAAAATTTAAATAATTTCAAACCCCATGAAGTATGATGAACAGACATGATTGATTGATCATTTGAATTCCCACAAAGAGGATCCAGAGAGGATCCTATTCCAGATATTGTTAACACATCCACCGTCCATTCACAAATAAATTAGGGTGAAAATAGTAAATGCAAACTCGAGGAAAACGATGATTAAAGAAGTTTGTGAATGATAAACGAACTACTTGCTTCTCTCTTGTTTTATTTGAGAGATTTTCAGTGTGCTAATAACATGACTTGTACATTACGTGTAAAAATATAATTGGTTAATAATTTGAAGAAAAAAAAATTCAACTATTTATATTATAACATTAGTATACCAAATCATGTTTTCGGCATACTAAAAATTTCTCGCTTTATTGCTTACAAAAATATGAGTAGACAAATAACAAGTTAACCATACGCAACGCAAAGTTTGACAAGTACCCCTACCTACCCATGATTCATCACCATTGCCTTTGGTTTAGCTGCCCTCTCCCTCTCTCCTCATTTACTTTTAAATTTTAAGAGAGATTTCGCTCCACTGTTCACTGAGCGGGATTGATAGTATCTCTGCATTGCATGTATAATGACCATATGCTGCCTTATATCGTAGAGCCAAAGAGGAACATAAAGGAAAATACGATGATACTATGACATCCCGCTCCAAGAACACGAGCGAAATCTCTGCTAAGAATAACCAATATATATATATAACCCTATATGATCTGTCTCACTCACAAGAAGAATGAGATTCGTGGCACACCAATATATAACCAGGCAAGTTCGAGAAGTCCACCTGCACGTACACCTGTCAGTGAAGAACTTTTTAAATTACCAGCTTCAAAACCAAAACAAATTAGATTAATTAGGGTGCTAATTTTGTATTGAAATTAGATTAGGGTACTAATCTGCATCGAATTTGATGATCAAACCTTCAAAATACAAATTGGAAAGAGCACTGTATAAAAAGAAGATGCCTTAAACGTCCGTCTTTCTAAAAGTGAGTGTTTTGTTTTGTTTTATTTACTTGCTTCTGCAAACTGCATCATCATCTGCATGTGATGTGCGTTGAATCGGTGGAAAGCCTTTATGGAATTGCAGATGATGAATCATGCATTCTGAATGTGATGATATGAATGCCTTCTTGCTTTTGTGTCAAAGACATTGGTAACCCTAAACCCTAATCATGCATAGTTTGTCGTTGTAATTGTCGAAAGAGAAACACAAATCGTCTTTTCAACGTACAGAAATAAAAGAAATTCTTGCATTCGACTGTTTGTACATATGGTAGCACACTCAAGGTGTGCCCAAATTAAGGACTACAAGTAGGGACCCATCTATTCCAAGGTTGATTAGTATTTTAACGGTTAACGGTCGGCCGTAAGAATTTCTCCTTTTTAATAAAAGATTCTTGAATACGAAAGACATAATGGGGGGAGTGGCAACCTGAAAGATTGGTGGAGTGGGACCTACCAACATAAAAAGATTTTTTTGGCTTCCTATATTACAGGAATGGAGTTTGTATAGTATGGACCGGCTCATTATAAGGATTTGTGAATTTTGAGACCGTGGAATAGGGATGGTCAATGAGTGCCCATATATCACCATCACAAACACAAATATCACCTCTCACCACCACAAATAGCACATATCTACGTTTAAATGGATCTCGACAAAACTAAATAGGTACCCATTGACCATCCCTAAGATTATTGATCTATGCTATAATTATAGTTCATTCCACAATTTTCGTACAAGATATTGTAATAGTGAAGCTTGATGAATTGTTATCATGTAAGACTCGTTTGAAAGTGATTTTGAAAGAGTCATAATTACTTCTGAAGAGAAGCACCTCCATGTGCTTCCATATAAAATCGCTTAAACTGTTTTTTTGAATGATTTTATAACACACCTCCCCTATTACTTTTCTTGAAGAACTTACAGCACTTCCAAACGAGACATTAATTACGTGCACTCGGTTGCTAATTAACATGCTACAAAATGTGGGTTGATTAGAGTAGAGATGCCCATAATTTTTATCTACAATTTCCAAGTTTTCCAAAAAAACTAATGAACAACAACTGTAAGCAACTCTCTCTCTCTCTCTCTCTCTCTCTCTCTCTCTCTCTCTCATTCTCTCTTTGCGTAGGTTGGAAGGAAAGGATAATTAGGCATCGACCGAGTCTTTGCCTTGCTTTATTGAAGGGGACCACTTCTTGAATGAAATGCCATCACCATCACGGGTTGTTTAATGTATAGGTAATGCTAGGAAGATTAAATTTACAAACTAAATGATGTGTTACTAATAGAAATGAGTGCGTTTATAAACGCTTAAGTAATAAATCAATCATCAACTTCTATATCTTTTAGTTTTTAAAATTTAGTCTACAAATTGAGTATTCCTAGCATTACCCTTAACGTTTAGTCCTACCTCATAATCATCCTCTTGCTGCTAATTTACATGCAAGCCCTTTCACCTCTGTAATGCACAATCTTAGCCAAAAGAGGTTGAGAGAAAGAAGCATCCCTCCTTCTCCCTTCTTTTATTTGGAGGATGTTCCGTTGTTTGTAGACAAATCATGGTTTGATATATATGCAGTTTTATATTATTTTTAATTTAATGAGTTTATGTGAATTTAATTCTTATGTATAAAAATTAAGTCGTCTGAGTTAGATTTCTATAATATTATGTTTGTAGTTATGAGATCAATATTTATACAAGTCATATTCTAGAAGAATCAAATTCACGAGAATCATATATTATATAAAACAATTTGAACTCGCCGTTACTAGATTTAAAATTTCAAACTTTCTGAGTGAATTCTATGTCAATTTATAAGAATCATATCCAACATATATGGCCCAACATGAAAGGCTAACCAACCGTTACAGTTAAGAAAGAATGACTCATTACGTATAAAAAGTCGAGCGTTGTTGTATTTTATTTGTTGTTGAGTGATAAGGATCTAGGAATAGATGTTAAAGGTGGAGATAAGAGAAACAAAGGACGAAAAAAGGGGAACACCCACCACCACCATCACGATAGATTTTTCAGCATGTCAGAGACACAATTCAGTACATTAAGTGACATAACACAAATAATTGGATAAATTTTTTAACTATTTACATTATGATACTTAGTGTACACATTATGATACTTAGTGTATCTGACCGTTTTTTCAACACCGTAAAAATTTATCCACCGCCACGAATCACCGCTCTTTAGTTATTCTCTGGCTGTGTGCATTTGACTGAATGTGCAAAACAAAGCTTTCTCAACTACCAAGCAACCCTACATCCATTATAAAATGCCATCTCACAAGCTTTTAGTTTATGACTTTTAGGTGAGCATAATTTGGTTAGTAGCACACTTTTCCACTAGGGTATATAATATTATATTATTATTATTATATCATTACTTCCCAAACGTAAAAAATAAGCATGTCTCAATTATGCATGGACTAAACATAATATCCATGCAGACGAAAGTTAAGTCAGTTGGTCATAATAATACACCCTCTTACGCTTGAATTTGAATTCCTTTTGAAAACGATAAAAAAATGCTATTCGCACACCTATTTTTACCTTTTACAGACCATTTTTAATTTTTTCTCATTGACCTTTTTCAATTCACCCGATTCGACAACCTAAAATTGATAAGAACGGATGAGAAGTAAAAATGAGTGTGTCAATAGCACTATCCAAATTATAATAATTTTGACTATCGATTTGCCAAAAAATAACACATAAAAACTAAGGAAAACTAATGAAAAAGGCTTGAAAACTTTGAGTTTTAATGATAAAGACAAAATAAAGGGTAAAGTGAATAGTACTAGGATTGACTTTTTAGTGTAAAAATGTGGTTTTTCGTTAAAGTGAACAGTACTGGATGCTTTTCGTTAAAGTTCCCAAAAAACTAAGAGCCGAACAGCCCAAGCCCAACCCACATTAGGATCTTGATGTTAACCAGTCTCTTATCGTACACATTACTTCAAAAGAAAAATGCTCACTTTGATCCAACAAATGCAGGATCAAATCATGGATGGAATATCATCCGTTTTGTTTTTCTTCTTCAACTGACATTAACGACGAACATATCGGCTAACTATTAGTCTAGCGGTACTTGTTCGAATCCATGATAGTTTGAGGATGCACTACATTTTCTTTCTGAAATAACTCACCAGTCATGAATGAAGTCATGCATGAACTCCACGCAGCTTAAACGTGATGATGTTGTGCAGGGTCCAGAAGCTTAGTAAACGTAAGGTAATATTCTCCACGGAACAAGCCGGCGGTATTCGGCCCAGATCTCTCTGTACTTCTCGGCACAACGAGCTTCATCTCTTCTTTCTCTCCATATGAGCAGAATAAGAAGATAAATTGGATAGAAGTATGGAACTGGGGAACTGCAAAACAAGTGACATTCAAAACGGATAATTACTTTGCAAGAAACATATATGAGCATTTGTAAAGAAATAGCGAAACTACCTTATCCCGCAAGGTAAGCTGAAAGACAGTGCTAGTAACAAGTCCCCGAGGTAATTACAGTGCCTTGCAATTCCCCTACACCAAAATAATCAGAATGTGAGTAAATGTTTGTGATGAAACATTCGTTTTTCTTTCTCCTTCAAAATAGTTCTGGAACTAAACGCATATTGTTCTCATCCCTTGTTTGCTTATTACACCTTTACTTATAAAAATTTCCAAATTGCTTCGACATTGTCCAAATAATATATCTTCACATGGCGATGTACTTCCATTTACCATTTTGTTTACTTTCATCAATTTTTATCTGTAGAAATGAGAAGATGATAAGAAAGTGATAGATGGAACCTTACCAATAACCAGAAGCAAGCAACTTTCCCCCAATGACCCTCGCGGGCTTACCCCATATGGGTGCTTTCGGATTCTTCTTAAAGACATGCTTTTGCTTGTTGGCTCCTCGGAATACTAGGTACCTGACCAGTACGGAAATTAAAAGTAATGTTGGCAAATGCATAAAGAGCAATAGGTTCTAAAGCTTCAAATCCCAACTACAAGTTGATGGGAAGATTACCCAATCAGAAAAGTCAAGCAATTTGCTACGACAGCCGCTGTTCCTAACTCCACCTTGGTACTCAGAAGCCACCATCCCTTTAACAAAGGAAATGATCATGCAGATATTAACAACAATGAAGAATATAACAGCCAAGGGTTTCGATTTTGCTTCTAAATCACGCCTGTTTCATAGAATCTATACCAAATATGCTTTAACTTTTACAGTTCTGACAATAGACAAACTGAGTTCTCAACCAAAAGTGTATGGAAGCACAGAAATCAAGTATTTAGTGTGCACTATGTGTTTGGGAGCAGAAGTAAAGAAAAAACCAGTTGAGCTATCTAAGCTCTAGTTCAGGCTACATGCCTGGATGCTGAAAGTAAACGGAATCCAGACTAGATCTCCAAATACCAGCATGAAGCCCAGTTTCTCTGCGATTATGTCCCATCTGTAAAGGGAAAACCAGGTAAAAATAAATCGAATATGCAAAGACAAAACATATAATGACCTCAAATTGACAAGTTGGTCAATAAAAAAAAATACAGTGAAAGAGGAGCGTGAAGAAATATAGCAGAACAAATTTAATGAATTCTTTCCTCACTGTCCAAAAATAAAAATAAAAAATGAAAAAGAACATACAACTCGAAGTACATAGGAACAAACAAAATAAATGGGTATAGCAAGTAATCCGGAAATGACAAAAGATACAATCAGACTTGTGTCTCAGGCGTATTTTCAGAGAGCGTGTATGAGTCAAATTCTGCCAGGGGAAGCATATTGTGAAAAGATATTTGGTAATGCAAAATAAAACAGTCACACAGGATAAAACTAAATTGAATTATTCGGCTAGACGCCATGGTAACGTACTTACGTGGAGGTCATGTACTCCTCATGAACAAAGTAGTCCAAGATGTATAACTGGAAAAAATAAAAGAGAGAAAATGACAGAATTTTGAGCAATCACTTCCAGCATTAAACAAAAGATATACAAATACGAACATACATCTGTCCTTACATGCACACACACACACACACACAGCAGGAAGGAGAAATGTGCAAGTGGGGGACAATGGTTGCATGCTTAATTTCCTATCATAGTATGGGCGATGATGCCCACGTGACAATTTTGTATGCACCTCATATTAAGACGCGTAGAGAAACAAATCTATACACGTATAAAAGGAGGTCCCAGATTACCGCACAGAACAACTGATAGAGGATCATTGATTGACTCAAGGTACCGTCTTGAACACTTCTGGCGAGAACCGAAAGGTTGATAAATAGCCAGCCCATCATTCCAGCTCTAACAAAGAAAAATCTACAAAAGAGAATATCATCTTTATAAGACTCATATATATATATATATATATTATTAATATCAGACTAATTTTGTCTCAGTTATACAAGTAGGTATAAAATGTAATAGCAATCAGAGGAAATGGTAACATGATGAGGACCAGGCACAAGAAAAGGGAAGGGGAAAGAAGAATAGAAAAGGAAAGGAGACAAACTCAGACCGCAGTAAGAGATAAAGAACTGTTGTACAGAAGGGGCAAGGGAAATTTTCAGGTAAGGAAGAGTAATAAAGGTTTGAAATCAAAAGAAATTACTAAAACATAAACAAAAAGATATTGTTAAGACCATAGTAGTATACTAATTTTACGAGTGTGTGTTAGAACATGTCATGAATATTGAAGACTGGAGTACATACTTGAGGTCAATGCCCATAAACTGAGGATTAAGCTGTATTCCAAACCACCTATAAAACAAAGTAAGAGTGTCCATATCAATTAATTGAAGGATGCATCTGACAAGGGTTTGAAGCAAATACAAAAAATGAACACTTCATTTTTAAGACAATAAAAGATAGAGTAGTCAAGCAACACATTGCAATGTGATGAAGCAGTAAAGACAAAAATCATTGAGATTTAATTTATTTCTGTTTGTTCTAAACCACAACATATGGATTTCTTTTCATTGGTCAAAAGAATATTCAGCAAATCTGCTTTTGAATCAAAACAATTTTAAATAATTAAAGAATAATCTTGCACGTAAATGTCAGGACAGGGGGAGTTTTCAGGTTGTCTAATCATGCAGATGGAACAGAGTCTAGGGTAGGAATGATAAGAAAGGTTACACAGTATCAGTACTAAAACCCCTCTAATACATCCTCTCCTACCATTTTCTTGTCTAATTGAGAAAATGAAAATATTCCCATAAGGCAGGTAAGACAAAATTGTACTAAAACCTCTATATATATGTTTTGTTATATTTATATAAACAATTTTTACAAGTTTCTATATCATATATGAATATAAACCTTTTCGCCCAATGGAGATGACTTGGAATAAGTTAGACAATATGCTTAAACTACCAGTCATCAAGAAGGTTCTCTGTGACATGAGGCTTTAGGGAAGAACCCTGGTTGGTCGACTTGCAGCCCACAGCGTAAAGTACCAGTGTGACCTAACATAATAAGCAATTGAGAAAACAACTACATATCAATTAACATTAGCATTGATAAGAGAAGAAGACTTAATAATGATGATCTACTACTCGTCCACTAAAAATGTAAAGTATGGTGGTTAAATATAAGTGAATGCAGACAATTGATTTTCTTCTTTACCATGTGTGTCTCATAATAAAAGGTAGGTGAAGCATACATTACTATGAAAAATTTCGTGATATTTTTTATCCATATATCTTTGCATGCCAGAATGACCTAATTATTCTCCCAATCCAATTAATTTCATATTGAAGTTTTGGCTTATCTTTGGTATTTCAGAGTGAACACTGTCCCAGTTACTACGAGGTTGTGGCGGTGCCCATATGGAATCTCTTCCACATGAGAACAAACCGAAACATTGACATGCTCAATTTTTAACTCATAATTGTCCGTCTGAGCGGAAATAAAGATAATTTTATATTAAACAATCAAACCAAGGTTTATGCACACACTTTACCAACTGCAACGTAACATGGAAAACTATGTCAATAGATTCCTAACTTACCAGAACACTAAACAGAAAAGTTGTTGATAACAGCTCTAGTCCTCTATCTGATATTGCCTGCAAACGGTCTTATGATGTTAATACATTGAGTCTCCAAAAATTCATTTGCACCACTCTGAGAGAGAGAGAGAGAGAGAGAGAGAGAGATGTAACACTGACAGCAGCTAAACCATGTATTATGATGGATTGATTTTGATAAGTTTAGAGAATGGATGAATTTAGATGCATGTGGAACAACTTTCTACTTTCCAGTATGCATCAATCCCATTTAGTTTACTTAATTTGTCTTAAATAACAGTTGATATCATTCAAATTTTTGCCAATATGTGGGTTGTTAAATCATCTTCAAATTCCACAACATGATCAAATGCAGGTGTAATCTCACAACGTATTTGAACACAAAATTGGAGGCAGGATGTAAATATGAACAAGCCATTAAGTAAAACTCTCAAGAACAAAAATGATCCACACCATCAACACAACAATAGTCAGTACATCGAAATTAACAATCCGAAAAAACCACATTGATGTAGGAGTGATCACATACATTAAGCGACACGATATCCATCTTAGCACCAACCCCAAGAAGCCCAACCAGTACCAGAAGTGATAGCAGACCTGACAAATAAAAAAAAGTCAAACTATATCAAACTCTCTACACAAAATCAGACCTGCTCACACAAACATTTACACAAACAGGTAATGTGCATGAGTAAGAATGCATTCAAAAAGCACACCATTGCATCGATAATGAAGCCGAGAGCCGTCCGGTAAAGTGGCTCCGGGGACAAGTTTTCCGGGCAGTATCGATCCAGCAATGGCCAAGTAAGTGAAGAACAATGCCAGAATAGCAACCTGAATATTATGGATTAAGAAATTGACCAATTAATTAATTAATTAGCGTAAGGGGGATTAAAGGAAGTGTGGTGATGGGATTAAGAGAGGAGTGCTTACAGACTTCCATGAGGGAATTAGGAGGTGGAGAAGATGACCCAGATCCATGACTCAAGAGAATAAGAGCTGCTCAACTAGCTGAGCTCTGCTCCTTGCCGTCAATGCTTGTTAGTTGTTACTTCGGTTTTTAAGTAAAGTAGCAATGGTCCCTCAACTAAACATCTATTATCATTAGTCTTTCAGCTCATCAAAACGTGCAGCTATGGTCCCTCAACTAAAAATTCATTACCATTAATCCTTCAACTTTAATCCAAATGATCCCTCAATTTTAAGCCAATTATAGCAATGGTCATTCCAACATAACTCATTTTGACAAAATTATGACGAAGTGGACGAAAAGAACCATATCTACACCTTTTGATGAGTTGAGGGACCCCAACTGTAGCAATGGTCCTTCCAACATAACTTATTTTGACAAAATTCTAATGAAGTTAACGAAAATGACCAAAACTACATATTTTGATGAGTTGAAGGACCAATGGTAATAAATTTTTAATTTATGGACTATTGCTACAATTTACTCTTTATCTCATTTTAACAATTTTACAATACTTCGGATTTAATGGTACGGAAAATGAACGCTCATGATTAAGTTGAGAAAGTATGATTTTTGCTTACTTTGCCAATCTAATAGATGGATATTGCTAGGAATATCATCTATTTAAACCATATTATGTGGTTGTTGATTATTGGATTATTATTTAAGTGTTGATTAACGTGCTTATTTTATATTAGTAACACTACAAAGTTTGCAAATATGATCTAAAAAGTTGATCTATCGAGTATTACTCTTAATAAATATAAAGTCAGACTGTCGAGTAGTCCGAATTATTAGAGACTAAACATTTATTATCATTGGTCATCAACTCATCAAAACGTGCAGCTATGGTCCCTCAACTAAAAATTCATTACCATTAGTCCTTCAACTTTAATCCAAATGATCCCTCAATTTTAACCCAATTGTAGCAATGGTCATTCCAACATAACTCATTTTGACAAAATTATGATGAAGTGGACGAAAAGAACCATATCTACACCTTTTGATGAGTTGAGGGACCCCAACTGTAGCAATGGTCCTTCCAACATAACTTATTTTGACAAAATTGTAATGAAGTTAACAAAAATGACCATAACTACATATTTTGATGAGTTGAAGGACCAATAGTAATAAATTTTTAGTTTATGGACCATTGCTACAATTTACTCTTTGTCTCATTTTAACAATTTTACAATACTTCGGATTTAATGGTACGGAAAATGAACGCTCAGGATTAAGTTGAGAAAGTATGATTTTTGCTTACTTTGTCAATCTAATAGATGGATATTGCTAGGAAGATCATCTATTTAAACCATATTATGTGGTTGTTGATGATTGAATTATTATTTAAGTGTTGATTAACGTGTTTATTTCCTATTAGTAACACTACAAAGTTTGCAGATATGATCTAAAAATTTGATCTACCGAGTATTACTCTTAATAAATATAAAGTCAAACTGTCGAGTAGTCCGAATTATTAGAGACTTGCCTCATTTTATTGGACTTTTTATTTATAGAAACAAATGAGGACAAGGGAGGCCACATATTGGATTTTAAGAGCATTTCCACTCGTTTGGTGGATTTGGGTCTTGGAGGGAACTTGTGATCGGTACTATCCACTTAATGGTAAACTGTCTTCGGCTTTTCTTTACAACACTCCACCCATGATAGTTAATATTCACCAAGTATTTAACAGATGAGATTAATTTAGAATATATTGTTATGATTATGCTACTCTCGATCAATTGTGACTAGTAACTGCCATGAAATTAGGCTTTGGACTAGAGTCGACATGGCTGCTCCCAACTTCCAAGGCTCCATCAGCCATGTCTAGAAGAAATGGATAGAGGTGAATGTTGGATTGGATATGGGATCTAGCCCATAGCTAAAAATCATGGGTGGACTTGCTCTAAAGGAGGAATTTTGATTTGATTTTCTGGAGCCCATTAGGAAATGAACAATATAAGTCACTTTCTTTGATAAACGTTTTTGTTATAAGCGTTTCTGCTAGAAGAACAATATATCCTTTATTTCAAAAATTATTGTTTAAGTTATTCAGTAATATGGTCTTGTGGTATTCCTTTTCACTTGGAAGTGAGAGGTCTTAGGTTCGAATCTCGTAGATAGTGAATTCGATACCAAAGGCTGCCCATTATGTGATTTAACCAAACTTCCCCTTTTCGTAGTGTAAAATATCGGTGTACTCAAAAAAAAATTACCGTTTAAAAAAATGGTTGAAAATATTTCCTCAATAATCGTAAAACATTTATAAACAGTGTTTTTTTAATAATTTATTATCCATAAAGTGTGAGGAAAAAAGGTTTTTGGACAAAAAAATGTTAGTTAACTGAAGAAACACAAGAGTTACAATTTCATTTATAAGCCACAAGGGTGCATTTGCAACTTAAAATTCAATACAATTGTTACATAGTACTACGTCTTAGTGGTATTCCTCTTTACTGATAAGTGAGAGGTCTTAGATTCGATTCTACTATATTATTGATAGCCCATTATAAGACTAAACTCACCCCCTCCCCTTAATGTAGATAATATCGATTGTTAAAAAAAAAATCAATACAATTGACTAGAAAAAGAAATATTACAAAAGAAAATCAATATTAAGGACTTATTTGATAAACAACTTAACTTTTACACTATGTTTTCATGAAGAAAATAAACATGAAATTTTAGTAAAAGTCAGAATTTATACGCTGAAATACATTAATTCTCTTATTCGAATTCATAAACATAAAAAATTAAAATTTTCACATGAAAAAAATTAACAAAAAAAAAAGAAATTTGGGACGTAGCTCACCATTTTTCGGGTCACGACATGCATGCTCTTGGTCGAACCGTTCTCAAAAGATCAAGACGGGATAAATGGGAGCACACAGTGGCCGAGACAATTTGAGATGAGCCAAGAGAAATTGTGTTGAATGTGACCAGCCATATTCATGCACAAACCAAGGACCGGAGGTGTGAGGTCAACTTAGGTGGCATAATATCACGCGTAACTTTATGGCAGATGTAAGAATACCACACTTTGTTATTGTGCTTTCTTTATGCCAAATGGTGTTTCAATGGACCATTTTCTAACGGCCAAGGATCTGATGTACCGAACTTTGTGTCTCCTGCCATGTCTCATTCTAATTATGTCATTTAACTTAACTTCCAATTCAACGGTGTCAACTTTTCTTAATTAATATTTATTTAAATACAAAAACTGATTCACTAAAGAAAATTGAAAATCAAAACAAAAAGAAAACAAATCCCAAAGTCCGAAAGTCTGCAACTCCCTCCAATCTTAGTCGGCGGCAATTCACACGGCCAGTGAAGCTTCCATTACACTCTCTCCTTCTATATCTCACTAGCGAAGTCCCATAGGATGATTGAGTCGAACCTTCCCATATATTATGATCTCGTTGTTTATTGTGATCGAGTCGATTCAAATCTCGTTTGTATAGATTGACCGGATTTCTTCCTTGCTTCCTCAAACCAAAATTTACATAAAATTTGATGTTTGACGGCTGGGTCGATCACGATTGGGTATTTGAACGGAGAAAAAAATGGCGAACTGAGAGAAAATGAGGTTTCGTCGGCCGTGGAGTTCTCTGATGATAGACCGGTGTTGTTGGCTGTCGAATTGGTGTTGATGGGAATTTAAGTGGCTGTTGGTTTTAATTTTTTAACTTTTAGTTTTTATTTATTTAACCTTATTAAACATTTTTTGATAAAAAAAAAAAACCTTATTAAACATTTGACACTGTTAAATTACAAGTTAAATTAAAGGACGTAATTAGAAGGGGACATGAAGGGAGACATAAATTCAGGGACAACAAATCCCTGGTCTTTTCTAACTCAAGACGAACTTGGAAGATCAAAACAAGAGATATGAAGATGAAGGAGAAGGATAAGTAATCACAATTAATTCCATAACCAAGAGCCTCACAATGAGCTAAGTCACACAATGGGTTAACAATAATGTTTAAATTCATCTTTGACGAGAATCAAACCTAAGACCTATCATTTACAAGTAAAGAGGAATATCATTAGACCGTAGTACTAAATGGTACATTCACATCTTTACTGCAACACTTCATTCATCATTTCTTTAACGTATTTTTCTTATATTTGTAAAAAATTAAAATTAAAAATCAAATAGTTATGTGATAATTTTTACGATCATCATACACTCCATAAAGACTTATGGGTTGGCTAAGCATGAGGTTATTTAAGGATGTGATGAAATGGTACTACGCTGTCATCAAAAGAGGAATAACTCATTACACGTAAGAAACGAACAATGTCATTAGTTTGATTATGTTAGAGCATCTCTAGCTAGCATATAACTAAATGTTAGGTCAATCTCAGGTCTAACACAACCAAATTGGTTGAGGAATAGGAAACTCCATGGGTTCGTGCATTTCCACGATATCGTTATAATCAATTTATGGGACTAGGCCGGAAAGTGTTGTTGCCTTATCATTAGCTCGGGTAGTCCCCGTTTCCATTTTTTTCCGACTCTTTAGGGAGCCGACAGGGTTTGTACTCACACCGTTGTGCAAGAGCAATATTCCTCTCCATCACTGTAGTAAAGAGTCACTTGCCTCATTTCCAGTGTTTCAGTCACCTTTCAATGACTCCTTTAATTATGTCCAAGGAAATTCTCTTTGACATTTTTTTAGATGTATTGTGCAATTAGGTAAGGAAAAGACTGTTGAGGGTACACCAAGTATGACTAAATGACATCAAAGTTTTCTTCAAGGAGATGCCATAATTTACATGACAATTGAGTCATTTGACTATTTTTAAGAGTCTTTTTTACAACAAATAAAAATGTAAAATGGAGTCAATTTCATTATTTAATCTGATGAGATTTTATATGGACCCAATAAACTTATTTCTACACCCATTAAATTTTTGTTAAATTTTATATTCCAATTATGCCCTAAAGAAAATATGGGTGTAGAAATATATTATCAACTGGCGAAAAATCCAACCACAATTGGCTGCCGGAAATTGGAAAATGGATTGCCGGAGGGTGGAGAAGAACAACAAAAATATAGTGGAGGGCGGTTGTGGTCTTCGACGACATCAAGAGAATGTGTCGCCAAAGAAGCTAATAAAATCTCATCAAACCCTAATTTATCTCGTTCATCAACTCCATGGCCAAGGTTGAAGGATCCAAGGATTGTGCATACGTCTCGAGCTTTTGGAGGAAAGGACAGGCATAGCAAGGTTTGCACCATAAGAGGGCTTTGAGATCAGAGGGTGAGGCTATCGGTACCCACTGCAATCCAATTGTATGATCTTCAAGAAAGGCTTGGTCTTAACCAGCCTAGCAAGGTTGTTGATTGGTTGCTTGATGATGACCATAATCAAGTCCGATTGTT
Source organism: Malus sylvestris (assembly GCF_916048215.2). NCBI lineage: Eukaryota > Viridiplantae > Streptophyta > Magnoliopsida > Rosales > Rosaceae > Malus > Malus sylvestris. Next base: position 1,647,527 of record NC_062271.1, on the reverse strand, counting down.
GCTAGGGTAGGTGGTTGGATGGGTTTATGTGTTTGTATAATTTTTTCAAGTTTATAAATTTTGTATTAGAGGGTAAAATGGTAAGTTTGTGAGACAAAATTTCTAAATTGAGTGTGGAAAGAGGATTAATGGGTTTAAATAAAATTTCTCTTTAACGTGTGAGGTGCCATAATCACCAATAAGATACAACTTTTAAACTATTTTAACTTTTTCTCCTTTAAAACTGTATCACTGTGGCCCAATGTATAATAAACAATAATTTAACATATCTCTTAAATAAATAAATAAAATTTGACATCAACTTCAAGGCCCACATTCTTCTTAAATTAAATTTTTGACAATTCATATTTGACATCTCCATTAAGGCCTTCTACAATAGACTGAAAACTGAATGTGATACGAATTATAGAAATCAAACTCATACAAGAGGCCAAAAATTTTGAGTGCTGTGAGAGTGATTTTTTATTTTTTATTTTATTTTTATACCTATATAATAAATAACAAGAGAGAAAATAGGTAGCCAATCATATACTAGAGAAAAATAAAAAATGGATGGGTTCTATATTTAGGCCATCTCCAACCGAAGGGTCCAGAGGGCCAGAGGGCCGAAAATAGCCCTAAAACCGTCTCCAACCGAGGGCTAGGCCAGAGGGCTCTGGAATCTGGGAGGGCCCCACGGGATCGGAGAGGGCTGACTTTTTTTTTTTTTAATGTTTTCTATTGCTGTCGGTTAAAACCGACAGCATTAAACAGGTTTTTTTTTTTTTTTAATAGTTCTACTATTAGTGTCGGTTATAACCGACACTAATAGTTTGAATGTTTTTTAATACAACGGCTAGTAGCCGTTGTATTATTAGGCCTTTTTTTTTTTTTTTAAACTTTTTTTTTTCCCTTTTTTTTTCCTTTTCATATTAATCAAATTTTGTTTCATATTTTTTTTCAATTCTATTTTACAAAATTTGTTTCAATTTTTTTTTAAATTCTATTTTTTTCCTATAACTTCTATTTTACAAAATTTGATTCATATTTTATTTCCTATAACTTCTATTTCACAAAATTTGTTTCATAATTTTTTTCAATTCTATTTTTTTCCTAGGCCATTTATACAACATTAAATTAAATTAAGTAACATGAAACAACATTAAACAATATGAAATAACATTAAATAACATTAACCAACATACAAATTATACAACATAAAAAAACATTTAACAACATGAAACTTAAACAACATTTTTAAAAACATTTAACAACATGTTGACGTCACCTAGCCGTTAGATTTGAATTTAAATTGTAGTTTTTAAATAATAAATTATGTTTGGCCCTATGGCCCTTTGGCCCTCGGTTGGAGACGATTTTTTGTGACAGGGCTAAAACGAGCCCTCTGGCCCTCGGTTGGAGACGGAGGCAAATATGGCCCTGTACTGTTCATTAAAATATTAATATCTTGGAGAATCTTGGAGGGCCAGAGGGCTAAAACGAGCCCTCTGGCCAGCCATCGGTTGGAGATGGCCTTAATGCATAAAACTCATCCATATCAAACTCACACCATTGTGACAAAAATAGTGTTATTCACACATTAATTTTTACTTCTCACTCACCTCGTGTTCTGTTATTTAATCTTCTTCCTATCATTCGATCTAAAGGTCGAAAATTGAGAGGAATGTATGGAAAGTAAAAAAGAATGTGTAGATAGCACTACTCTGTAACAATAGTTTAATACATATTAAATTCAAGTGTCTGATTATTATATATATACATCACACACTCTCTTAAACTACTATAAAATATCTAAAGATGCTCTTACAAACAACATGGAGTAATTGGTTGTCGTTGATCCCAACAACTTCAAAAAACCTTACGTATATTAAATCAAACAATTTGAACCGAATCGAACCCCACCAAATAATACGTTTCGACTGTTTCGTTACGGGTGTCATACTACACTGTGTTATCCTGACACGAATCGTACATATTACACTGTGTTATCCTGACACGAATAGTACGCATGCAGTATTGTTTTTCAGGAGCCACCGACTCTCCAAAGCACTCATACTCTCTCACTCACTCACTCACTCGCTCACTCGCTCTTATCGAGCCTCTGCTGGTATAGCAGTGCTGCCTCGCACGTGCCACCGTCTCAGCTGTGCGAGTACAGTCGTGGCCGGAGCGAGCTCAGGAACAGACTGTTTAGGAGACTGAACGCGGTGGCGGAGACAGCGGCAATGGATGTAGTGGAGTTGAAGAAGGGGATTGCTGAGCTTTACGACGAGTCATCTGGCTTGTGGGAGAACATCTGGGGCGACCACATGCACCACGGCTACTACGACCCGAACGCCGACGTTTCGGTCTCCATTCCTGACCATCGCGCCGCCCAGATTCGCATGATCGACGAGGTCCTCCGATTCGCCGGCATTTCTGGTCTCTCTTTTTTTTTTAATCTTTAATTGGGTGATTTCATAGATTAATTAACTTTGGGGTAATATTGTAATTTAAATTTGAGATTGGTTTTTGCAGAGGAGCCCCCAATTAGAATTCCCAAGAATTTGGTGGATGTGGGATGTGGGATCGGAGGGAGCTCAAGATATCTGGCCATTAAATATGGCGCCAATGCAAAAGGCATCACCCTCAGCCCTGTGCAGGCTGAAAGGGCCAATGCTCTTGCTGCTGCTCAAGGGTTGGCCAACCAGGTAATCCCATCTTATCTGTAGGCTAAGCCAGAATCTGGTTAACTGGATTAAATGTTCGTCTGAGGCTGTTTTTGTAGGAAAGCACTTTTGTTCAACGAGTACTTTTGTTAGAAGATTTCTTTATGAGAAGCACTTTGTAGTCTTTTATGAAAAAGCACTGGGAAGCACTTTTGTAACGTCAGAAATACTTTTGGTTGTCAAAAAAAAAAACACTTTGCTCTTTCAAAAGTAGACCCCAAAGGAAAACCTATTCAATAATCAGAGTTCCGGTCTCCAAAACCTTATGGTCCAAAAAACATTTGTTGTCAATGACTATTCGATAATGGGCTAGAACTTTCTTTCTCTCCTCCGTGGGAGTTCTTTCTCTCTGACCTGAGAGTGTTTTCTCACTGTTTGTGAGTCTTTTGATTTTGGACTTTTCCGGTGGCACCGGCCCTGGCTTCGGCCGGGGTTGGTTGCCGTGCTTTTTCTTTTCTCTTCTCCTTCTCCTCTCCCTGCCTCTACTGCTATCGCTCCCCAATTTTCTCTCTGGCCTTCCCCGGTTCTTTACTCCTGCAGGTAACCCTCTTCTCTGTTCACCCTGGATCAGCTCGCCAGCCAAGTTTATTTGGGAGATTGTGTGTAGAGCTCTCTTCACCGGCTCGGGTGGTTCCACCACCACCACTTTCTCCACTTCGTCTGGCTGTTTCCAACAGTGTTGTTCGTGGGCTTTCACGAACTTCCTTCTGTTAATCGGCTCCGCTCACTTGGTTGCCCATTATTCCTACAAAAACTATGTGGCTGTGCTCTGGTGGGTTGGAGGTGACATCTGTGGAGGCGCTACTAGATGGCTGCTGGGCATCGGCCGAATGATCTGTTTCCGAGGGGGACGATGGATGTGGAAGCTTCTGGCGGAAGCTGTTGGTTTCTGGGCCTTGCTGGGCCTTTTTTCTGTTTTGGTTTTGTTTTAGGCCTGTTTTTGGTTATATCTTTGTTTTGTGTTGGGCCTTTGTTGTAGTTGTGTTTGTTTGGTATATAGTTCTCCTTTGGCCCAAAAAAAAAAATGACTATTCGATAATTCAACGGTAGAGGAGAAAGCACAACATCAAAAGCTAAATGACCACCTACGGTTTGCGTGACTGAATAAAATGAAGGGAACTTTTGTCCATCATTTGCAGGCCTCATTTCAAGTTGCAGATGCTCTGAACCAACCATTTCCTGATGGAGAATTTGATCTGGTATGGTCCATGGAGAGTGGAGAGCACATGCCTGACAAAGCCAAGGTATACCTCTTTCTCGACTAAACTGATTGATAATAGGGCATGATTTGTATAAAAATTCTATATTGCGGTTAACTACATTTTTTGAATGCGGACATTTTGATATGTTGTCAAATACGATATCGATGTCTTTAATATTGTTGATGCTGTGGATTTACAATTGTTAACGTGTTGTAAATACGACTGTTTGATATGTCGTATTTCGTCGCAAGTACAACTGCAACGTAGAAAGACTGTTAAAACTCTTTGTAATACTTGCCTTAATATTCCTTTTCGCTCTTCTTATAACTGTGCAGTTTGTGAATGAGTTGGTTCGAGTTGCTGCACCAGGAGCAACAATAATAATAGTCACATGGTGCCATAGGGATCTTGGTGCTTCTGAAACAACCTTGAAGCCAGATGAGAAACGCCTCCTGGACAGGATTTGTAATTCTTTCTATCTGCCAGCCTGGTGTTCCGCTGCTGATTATCTCAAATTACTCGAGTCCCATTCGCTCAAGGTAAATTAATTACTTGCTCAAATAGAGGAATGATTTTCGCAGATCAATATAAACAAGCAGGTGCAAGGGGGGAAAAAGGGCGTGTGGACCCGCTCAAATATTGGCTGGACTAAGTCCAGTCTTTTTGAGTTAACAACTTGTTGTCTCTACATCAACCTGCAATAACATCTGAAACCTCCCATGGCAGGACATCAAGGCAGAAGATTGGTCCCCGTATGTTGCCCCATTTTGGCCTGCAGTTATCCGCTCGGCATTGACATGGAAGGGTTTTACATCGCTGTTGCGCACCGGTATGAACTTAGCGTTTCTTCCCAACTAAACCTTTCAATACCAAACTTTAGTGGGAAAAGATGCACATTTCGTACTACATTGCTTGATTTCTACGTGTTTATGTCTCTAGTTGCAGATACAGTCTCAGCTTTCATTTTTTCAATCTATATAATTGTGTTCGTTGATTGTTTTTGGTCGAAAACCCGGAATCATTGCGTTTCTTGATTTGAATTGATCAGGAATAAAAACAATCAGAGGAGCGTTGGTAATGCCACTGATGATCCAAGGATTCAAGAAGGATCTAATCAAGTATGCAGTGATTACGTGCCGAAAGCCGGAATAAACGCTGCCGAATGAAGGGGGTTTCGACGCTGTGATGGCCAGAAACAGAATCAAAGACTGCATCTAGTTCTTCCCCAATAAATTTAGTGATCATACTTTAAATATTTGTGCTCTTCTGGAAGGGCTTTAGACTTTGAAGCCTTTTGAAACAACCTTGTGAAGTGCTTGGAGTGTGTCTAGTGTGTTTGGTGCGTGTGTAGGAAAAGATTGGAGTGTGTTTGTTGTGTGCAGGAAGAGGTTGCAGTATGGCTAGTTTGTGTTGGAATGAGTTAATTATGCGATTTGCTTTGTTGGAATTCGAATATTTTTAAGTTACATTTCATAAAAACAAATTGAGATCAACTAAATAAATTTTACTAAAAATTTGACATTAACCCTTGAAACTATATTTTTCTTAACTAAAACCCATCTCCTTTTGTTTTCTTAACTAAAGCCCATTAACAAGGCTCAAACTAAGCAAATCTTTAATTAAGTTTGAATTTTCAAATTGTGTATTTTTTGAATGTCTAAACTACCTCCATTAATACTTTGGATTGGATTTTTGGATCAGTTACTTGTTATATCCATTTAATTAATTATATTTATTTTTCAAAAGTATTTCATGCCATTCATTCAATGTATTAACATTCAAATTGTTATAAGGTGCAGATAAAAAAATAATAATACTAATTCTATGATTTTGTGCATTAAATATACAAGTTAATTTACCTACCAACACAACAATTAACCTAAAACAGCTTCATCTATTGCATGTATACTCCAATCCCTAGTGCACAAAACAAAAGCTAAATGTTCCGTGCAATTTTTATCTACAAAATAGTCTAATTTACCTATTCCATCAGACCAAAATTTAAAAGGTCTAATTTACTTCCAAAATGGTCTAATTTACCTACATGATTTATGGGCTTTAGATTACAAGTTTATTTAATTGCCTACAACAAACCCACAACATTCAAACATTATCTAATATCACTAATTTTTATTGGAATAGGTAAATTAATTTAAATGTAGGTAAATTAGTATAAATATTTTATAACTAGGTAAATTAATTTATATGTAGGTAAATTAGTATAAATGTTTTATAAGTAGGTATATTAATTTATATGTAGGTAAATTAGTATAAATATTTTATAAATAGGTAAATTAATTTATATGTAGGTAAATACATGATTCAAACAAATTTTTTTTTTGTACGAGATATGTCTATGTTTTTAACATGGTAAATTAATTTATAAATGTTACTAATATTTATGATACAAGAAAGGTAAAATACCCATACGGATTAATTGCTCATCACAATTAGGATGAGTAATAACATATTTTATTAACCAAATTAGGATTTTGTGGCATAAGTTGTAAATGTGTTATAATAGTTGGTTATATATTTGTCGAGAAGGCAATCTATTTGAAATTTGGGTTTTATTTGAAAGTTTAAAATTATGTGGGTTTTTATTAGAAAAATATGAGTTTTAAGGAACTATATCTAAAGAACCCTAAATTTTTAAAAATTGAGGAAAAAAATGAGAAAAAAGGAAAATTAATGAAAATAACTTGAAAACTTTGAGTTTTAATGATAAGGACAAAATAAAGGGTAAAGTGAATAGTACAATGATTGACTTTTTAGTGTAAAAATGTGGTTTTTCGTTAAAGTGAACATTACCGGAAGTTTTTCGTTAAAGTTAAAAAAAAAAAACTGGTTTAAGTATAGGGTGGTGCTACACTTCGTTTTATTTCTCACACACATCTTTCAATTTTAGACTGTCAGATCGAATAAACTAAAGAAGATCTAATGACATAAATTAACAAAAAGTGTGTGTAAAGTAAAAATGAGTGTGTATATAGCCCACCTAATTAACAGAGCGAACATTAATGGATTAAATAATTAGTTGTTTTGGAAAAGAAGAATCGGTAGATATAGAATCCGCACAAATGTATTAACGTAGTTAATTTTTGCCACTGCAATACAGCATCATTTGCACAAATGGTAGCTAGGTCACTCAAGATTGTGGGCGGGCCACCACGGTATAGTAGGCAATGGGCAATGACACCATGGGCTTCTTCCTGCTAGCAAATAGTTTTGTTTGTAACTATGTACGAAACCCATCAAAACACACTTTTTAAGAAAAAGGTTTACAGTTGCCAACTGTTCTACGCGGTAACCCCGCCCACCAAATAATGGTGACCTTCAGGACGAGGAGAACAACTTACATACATTCTTATCACGACGTTCAGTGTCTATGTTATGACGATTCAAATTTTTATATGTCTTTGTATCATCATGCAGAATGCAACAATAACGGTTCAATGATGGTTTTACTAAATATTACAGTAATATTATACTCGTAACATGTAAATTATTTTCGAGGTGGATGTCGAATAGTCAACCTAATAAATGACGTGAAGAAATGACTAATTTTGGAATGCCTGGCCTAGATCTCGTTCTCTCTCTCTCTCTCTCTCTCTCTCTCTCATATGATGTAATCTCCATCCCTATATATGCGCACAAATCAGATTTCATCCGCTCACTCCGCTGCCGCTCAATTCTCTCGTTCTCTGCCATTGAATTGAAAATATCTTATCCCATTCCTCGCTTATAAATTTTCCCGGAAAGTTCAAGAAAGGAAAAGGAAAGGAAAAGGAAAGGAAAACCAAGCACCACCACCGCATTTACAGCAAGATCTGCGCCGATTCCACTCTCTTGGTACTGCTCTTTCTCTCTCTAGTTCTCCAACTTTGTGTGTGTTTCTGGGTTTATGGTGATTACGATTTAGCTTCCGTGTCTATGTTTCTGCATTTTCTCCAAAACCAAAAAAATGGGGTTTTCTGAATATCTTTCATCGTGGATTAATGCTGATTAACTCACATTTGTTTTACATTTTTATATTACGTAGAACCCAGAATTTTGTTTTTTTTGTTTTTGGTTTAATTTAAGTGAAAATGATGGAAAACTAATGAATTAGATGCAGGATTTTTGCTAATTGAGCCTCAGAAACTAGAATTGCATATTTTTGGAAATGAATAATTCACCCATTGCAGCAAAAAGTGTTAAAGATCCACAATTTTCCTTCATTTTCTTGGTAACCAAACAGTGGTCTTACCAACATACTAGTGTTCTTGTTGTTTGTGATGTCTTAGATCTCGAACTAGTAAATAAGAACAGCCCCTTTGTTATTGTCTGTGAATTTCGATTCAGATCTGTGAATTGTATGCCTTGGTGGCAGCTCGTGTCAATTGGAATAATCTTTTCCTTGTTCAGCAATTAATCGACTAGTTAAACTCGGTATTTGTACGATCGGTCATTTCCCTGCTTGGATTTTAGAAAAATTGTCTTGTAATCCTGCAACGTCGGATTAAAGAACGATTTTCATTGTTTATTTATAAACACATTGTCTGAATAATCTTTTGCAGTATCAGCTAAGATGGGTTCGAGTGATGGGAAGATTCATCCAGCGACTTGTAATGGGAACATTAAGGAAACCCCCTTTAAGATCTTTGTGGGTTATGATCCGCGTGAAGATCTCGCATATGAGGTCTGTCGCCACTCAATTTCGAAGCGGTCTTCAATCCCTGTTGAGATCATACCAATCAAACAATCAGAGCTGCGAAAGGAGGGCCTCTATTGGCGTGAACGAGGGCAATTTGAAAGCACCGAGTTCTCTTTTTCCCGGTTCTTGACTCCACATTTGGCGAGTTACGAAGGCTGGGCAATGTTTGTGGATTGTGATTTTCTTTACCTTGCTGACATTAAGGAGCTTCGAGACTTGATTGACGATAAGTATGCTGTAATGTGTGTTCAACATGATTATACCCCGAAGGAGACAACAAAAATGGATGGAGCAGTGCAAACCGTGTATCCGAGGAAGAACTGGTCTTCCATGGTGTTGTATAACTGTGGGCATCCCAAGAACAAGGTCTTGACACCCGAGGTTGTGAATAAGGAAACGGGTGCTTTTCTTCATAGGTTTCAGTGGCTCGAGGACAATGAAATCGGGTCGATCCCATTTGTATGGAATTTTCTCGAGGGACATAACAAGGTTGTCGAAAATGATCCCCAAACACAACCCAAGGCGGTACACTACACTCGTGGAGGACCGTGGTTTGAGGCTTGGAAGCATTGCGAGTTTGCAGACCTGTGGTTGAACGAGAAGGAGGATTACGTGAAGGAATCAACGAAGAAAACAGAGACTTAGGAAGAATCGGTAGCTGTCGACTGGCGTACTCTATTTGAAGTTTGAGATTCGTTATTAAAGTTCATTTTTATCCTGCTCTCCTCTATTCTTTATGTGAAATGTGTTGAATGAATCCTAGAAGAAGTTAAGATGAATTTACTATTTGTTGTAGCAATTAGAAATTCCTTCTACAAATTGACCTTTGTTCAAAGGATCACATTGTTGTATAATTTGCAGTTTTCATTGTATTATTTTTAATCATTTCCTTCCAAAAGCTTGTACTTTATGTTTGTTTGCCCAGAAAATCAAGGAGTTCGCATACCTTGATGTTGAGGCACTTTGAGAACATTTTTAGTATTGCTCACAATCTTTGATAGTTGCAATTGGCCTCTAAGAGTGAGACGAGAGGGGATATAATACACGATGTGGGTGAATTTTTCTCCCAAGTCCTGATCGCTTACTATAAGTCTCACTCTTTCAAGCAAGCCACAAAGGGAATTCGAACGCTCTACCGCATTCTGCATTGATCTCGTCCCCTAAATCCTTTTTATCATAAAAGAAAAGTGATTTCCGCATACTTATTTTCTATATTTACACATTTCTTTTTATTTGTGATCCCTAAATTTTAAAAAATAGATATATGATTAAGACATAAAGAAAAAAAATAAGAGCCAAAGCAGTAAATATGTGTGGGGAAATCATTTTTTTTCGTAAATTTATGGGAGCTTGATGAACAGGGTTTGGGCCAACAAATATTTAACCAAAAATCATCCCAAAATATTATTTAGCCAAAAGGGCTCAAAATTTAATAAAAAATCATCCAAAACTATTGTCCACGAGTCAAACTTACAAGCACAACCCACTACAAATCTACACTTCCGTAAATATTCCTAAATGATTCGATATGGTCCTGACTCTTCACCAACCTCAACCCAGCACGAAACCACGATAATAACTCCTTATCTTCCTATCAAATCGAATCCCCCATTTCAAAAACAACCAAATTAAAGTTCAAAAATGAAGCATTCATCGGAACAAAGCCGTCGAAACAAGTTCAAAGAAGTTTAATGACAGAAACCGGCGAAAAAGTGTCTGAAAAAAAAAAACCAAAACATAAAACTGTCTCTAGAGAACCCAAAACATAACACTGTTTATGGAAAAAAAATAGATACAGTGTTTGTTTTGCCTATGCACAAAATAAACATTGTATCTGGAAAGAAAAGAACCAAAATCCAGAAACAGTGACTTAAATTCTAGAAATAGTGACTTAAATTTCAAAAACAGTAACTTAGATTCCAGAAACAGTCTATGTTTTAACCATTGACTGTTTCTTTTCTTTTATGCATCAGTTGATTATATTTAAGAAACAATGTGCTTATTTTGCTTTCAGTCCAAATATAGTGAATTTCACTATTTATTTTCTAGCTTACATTTAAGAAACAATGTGTTTATTTCATTTGGATCTAGAAACAATGACTCCTTGTTATTATTGAATAGTGTGCATATCTCAAATTTATTTTTTAGAGAAACAAACGATGAACTCCACCGACGAAGAAAAATTGAAAAACAGTATCTCGAATACACTATGAATAATAATGACAATCACATTGCAACGAAATTATACAAAATATAAATTAAATAGCATGAGGATCTATATTTTTGTTTCAAAGAAAAAGAAGAAGGTCTGCAAAACAACGATGAATTCCATTAACGACGAAAATTTGGAACTCAACCTAAAAAAGTTAGGGGTAAAATCGACAAATCATAATTTATTATAGTTGGGTCATTTTTAGTTGGACTACTTTAATATGGGCTTTGTACTAATCATTAAACAAAACTTATAACATGATTTTTTTATTAAAACTAAAACTTTTCAAGTTGTTTTTATTATTTTTCCTTAAATTTATTAGTGAGGCTGCCAAATATATCTGCTTGGGCTCTTGGGTTGCTTCTAGTTAGATTTTGGGCCTGATTTGTCAAAGAAACTGGATGTCCAAAAGACACCTTCTGGGCTGCCCAACCGAGAGGGAGTGCGCCTATTGACACGTGTCACTTCCTCACTCTATGTCGCACTGTGGAGACTCCATATAAAATGATCCGCCTCGTTCCTCTCTCATATAAATTGTCACCAAAAAAGAAACCGAGAATTCGAAATTGAAATTCTGCAGAGCCTTCTAGAAAACCTAGCACTTGCAAGCAATGGAGTTTTGGGGTATTCCTCTCTCTCTCTGTAATTTTGAAAACCCTTCTCTCACCCTGATCGTTTGATTTGTCGGGGTTTTGTTTTCTCGTTGCTAATTTTGCATTTTTATTTCTAACATTTTCGCCGTTTGATGCTGTGGGTATAAGCTCGTCGGAAGTTTGTAGCGCTTGAGTTAGGATTTTTAGCCTTTTTTTCTTATATATTTTTTTTTAAAATTATTTTTTATTCTAGTATTTTTTCTGGCTCCATGTTCTTCATTTAGAAATTAATTACTGTGCTGGTTTGCTGAGAAAATAACTGAAAATATTATTTGTCTGATTGTTGATTTGTTAGGGTTATTCGAAACATTTTTGCTGTTTGATTGCCGAGAAAACTAGGGAAAATGGAAGGACTAGTCTGGTTAAATTTTCGTTGAGCTTGACTTAGGGTTTTTGTAACATTCCACATCTCTCAGGAGTGGATCCTTATACGTATATTCCCATTTTTATCTAATACGAGGCTTTTGGAAGCTCATTAGCTTCGAGTTTCATTGGAACTCCGAAGTTAAACTAGTTCGCGCGGAACAATGCCATGATGGGTAAACCACTGTGAAGTTCTTGAGTGAGTTTTTAGAAACAAAATCATGAGAGTGTGATCGGGGCCCAAAATGGATAGAATCGTGCTACGGTGAAGTCAAGTCTAGGAGTCTGGGATGTGGTGGGGGTCCGGCTAGAATGTGACAATTTGGTATCAAAGTCAATTTCTGGCCGGAAGTATGCCGACAAGAACATCATGTCCCTACGGGGTGGATTGTAACATCACACATTGCTTAGGAGAGTACATCTTGTAAGCTTTATATATATATATATATATATATATATATATATATTCACATCCCTACCTAACACGACGCATTTTGGGAGCTCATTAGCTTCGAGTTTCATCGGAACTTCGAAGTTAAGCGAGTTTGCGCGAGAGCAATCCCATGATGAGTGATCCACTGAGAAGTTTTCGTGTGAGTTCTTAGAAGCAAAACTGTGAGAACGTGGTCGGGGTCCAAAGCGAACAATATCGTGCTACAACAGAGTTAAGCTCGGGATGTGATGGGGTCCGGGCCAGAATGTGACAGTTTTTAGCTTTTTTTTTCTTTATAAAATATTTGATAAGTATTTTTCTGGCTTCATGTTGCTTATTTAGAACTTATTTCACTCTGTTTGTTTGCCGAGAAAATAAATGGAAAATATGTTTAGTCTTGTGAATGCACGTTCGTGTTAATTCTTTGTACATGTTGGAGATGTTATGGTAACGAAATTATAATCATTGTATTTCGTTTTGAACCAATGTAATGTGCTTATGGTGAATACAATTGTATGTGATATATGTTAAGGATGCTTTGTTATCTGTTTAGGAATCTCGTTTGTGTTTTTTCCATAATTGTTTTTGCATCGGGTTGATGTGATTCAGGAATCTCGTTTGCATTTAATTTTAATATATTATAAATGCGGCATTGATAAGTACACAAGCTTGCATTTAAATGATTTTGATTTGTACTTTTTTTTGGAAAATAGGCATCTTTTTCGTGTTCGGCATATTTGTCACTAAATGATACGGTTTTCACTCTTTGAAACAGAACTTTGATGTCTTGTATTCATTCTGAAACTTGTGCGACATCAGTTTCCAACCCTTTTTCATTTTCTGTGCTTTCAAATTTGCAGTTATTAATTACTACTTATTGTGACTCAATGTCCAGGTGCTGAGGTAAAAAGTGGTCAGTCTCTTGTTGTTGAACCTGGTAAAAAGCTCCTGCACCTTTCACAGGTACTCAGTGAGCTGTAAAATTTTGTGACCATTAATTTTTCATTTTTCTGTTTCTTTTGCCTTTAATATATTGCAAAAGTTGGTGTAACAATTATTTTCGTAATGCAGGGTTGTCTTGATGACCTTAAGAAAGCGAAGGGAAGCGATCCTATTTCACTCTTTGCGAAAATTGGCGATCAGAAGCTTACCCTTGGATTTCTTTCTGCTGATAAATACCCACAGTTAATGTTTGATATTGTGTTTGATCAGAAATTTGAGCTATCTCATAACTGGAAAAATGGGAGCGTCCACTTCACTGGATACAAGTCTTTGGGATATCCTTTTTGTTAACGTCATTTCATGTTTAAATGGTGTGTCTTACATTGTACTCATTCTTATATTATTTTCTTGATCATTAAATTATTTGTCATCTCCTTGACCGTATTATGTTTCGTTTTCACTAATGAGGAGTCCGGTGAGTCACAGTTATGATATTTGGTTCTATCATAGTTCTAACTTCCAAGTGCATTTGATTCTTAAGTTGATCTGTTTTTTCATCTAGATTCTGAAGAGGAGGATGCACCACCTATTAGGGCACCTACTATGGTTGATAAGGGTAAAGATATGCTAATTCATTTTTTATAACTGGGATTATTTGAGTTTTATTTTTCTTTTCAATAACTTCATATTGTGATTTGGAACGAGTTGTCTTACAGGAAAGGCAAAGGTGAATGGTACTGAGGTAGCTAAGAAACCTAGTATATCTGAGCAAAAGGAAGCTAGTAGCGATGATGATGATGAATCTGACGATGAAGAGTTTGGTGCTCAGGTATTCACATCTTTCAATTCTGTTTGAATTTCCTTTGCAGTAACTGAAATATTTTACCATGTGTGAATGTCTAAGTTACTTTACCTACCATGGTTAACTGATAAAAGCACATCTGAATCAAACATTTCTTTGCCCATCATCTATGTAGTTTAGGTATATTTAATCATGGTGTTCCATAACAAATCTGAACAGAAAACGCTTAATTTAGGTGTAACTTTTAGAAATATAGATCCTGGGGTTGGGAAATAATTACTTATGTGCGTACTTGTGCTCAGAAATTTCTTAGATGTGACTACTAGTAGTTTGACGTTTAAAACATTGAATTGGCATTCATGCCATAATATTCTGTTTACAGCACTCTGGAATGATCAACTTCTTGCATTTGAAACTGATTACTGAATTATCATCCGGAGACTAGAGTACTGAATATATCTTCCTGCCTGAGTTGTTTTACAGCCCTTGGCTGAGGGAGATAGCAGTGAAGATTTTGACGAAAGTGATGATGATTCTGATAGTGACGATGAAACTGATGACAGTGATGAGGATGAAGAGACTCCGAAGAAAGTAATAGCACTCCTATTATTAACGCCTTTACTTTTTGTTGTTGGAGTGCTTATATCCCTTCTGTGTTGTTATCGTTATCAAATTATTATTGCTAAGTAAATTTATTCGTCTTATTTGTTGTCAAGGCTGATGTTGGCAAGAAGCGACCTGCTGAGTCTACTAAAACACCTGCTAATGACAAGAAGCCAAAGTTTGTTACTCCTGAAAAGACTGGTCGGTTCTTTGTCTTCTGATGCTATTTTTTATGCTGTTACCATTTTAAACATTTTGATGTTTGCTGTGGAAGACACATATTACAAAGTTTTTAATAAATTTAAACGTGTAAACATGGATTTGTGGTGGAATGTGCTGACATTTGTATCATTTTTGAAATGGAGATGTTTAATTGACTGCTAATTGTCTGTGCAGGTAGCAAGAAAGGCAGCGTCCACACAGCGACTCCTCACCCTTCAAAGCAGACTGGGAAAAAACCAGCTACTTCCGACCAGTCAAAGCAACAGGCTCCTAAACCAAGCGGTGCATTCCATTGCCAACCCTGCAACAGGTAATTTTGTTTTATTTTTCGAAAAAGTTTCATTCTTGATGGTGTCTGTCTCTTGCATAAACGGAATTGTAATTTGTACTGTTCTTTACGCAGGTCGTTTAACTCCGATGGTGCGTTGCAAAGCCATACAAAGGCAAAGCACAGTGCTGCAAAGTGAAAGGCAGATTAGTCTCCAGCCTCCACCATCTTGATGTTTTGGGATTCATGAGAAGGAAGAAGTAGATTTAGTAAGATGAACGGAGATATTAGCGTATTATTCGTTACTAACTTAACTGGTTCGGTTTGAACCGGCGTGGATGAGAAACTATTGCAGTTGATCTAGGAGGCATTTTGCTACAATTATTTTGATTTCTATGGTTTTCGAATTTGAGACGTTGTGAGGAACCGTTGCGCATTTTTCCGTATAGCTGCTTGTCACTTTCGTTTCTTACCAAGAATTGGTTGTTTTGTTAGGAAGCTGTTAGGGGCCTTGGCACATAAGCGGCTTTGCTTTTGTTAGCGCAAGTCCTCAGTTTGCTGTTTTCGACGGCCCCGGGGGTGCCAAGCTCCTCCCGGGAAAGTCGAACTTCCGTTGCGGATGAGGAAGGATGGTTATAAATTGTCTAATTGTTGGAATGGCAGTTAATCGAAAGTTAGGAACAGATTCAATGAAGAAGGCTACATAAAACAAATACAAAGAAAATCGAAATAAGTACTCTTAAATGCCAAACCATTGTTTTTACTTGGTTGCTGATGAGGTTGCGGATTGTCAAACCGTTAATCGACCGGTTTGGGATTCAATTTCCACTCAAAATGTAAACTTGGATTAAAACGCAATATGTTTGGTTTGATTCGGTTTGGTTCGGTCTATTCAGAAATCATCTTAAACCGATCTAGGTTTTTGACTAAAAATAAAATATTTCGAACTGCGTAGAAAGATTGTTAATTATTAATTTTTTCACTTGAAATTTTGTTGTTGCTTATCACCCTTTTACTAGTTTGTATCATCACATGTATTGATATCAACCCTTAACATGATTAGATTGTTAGGATGTTAATTTTTAAGTTGATGGAATGTTGAATGTTTGTTAGAACGCTAAATAATTACAATGGCAAATGATCGCTTTTATGGAAAGCATTTCTACTCTTAAGCACTCTTACAAAAAGCTACATTATTGTACCATTTTTGAAAGTGAGCGACACTTGGCACACTGTTTTTGAATGTAGGTGTCACTGTTTAGCTTTTTCCTTCACATGTTGCTTTCGCTGTTTACTATACACTTAACTATTTCTTCATTCTCACTTTTTTTTTCGAAGCACAGTAATACCAAACTAACATGTTTCGTGATAAGTTGTTAGAATTGTAATGTTTAAGTGGATATTTTTTTTTCACACTAGTGTGCAATAAGGAAGATTCCGAGACTTGCTTGGAAGCCGAGGCGCACGCCTGCTGTACGAAGGGGAGTTTCTTGTCTTAGCAAGATAAAAACTGGGGGAGAGGAACCTTTCCGGACTCAAACCCACCGGATCCTTCTTCTGTGAAGGCCAAGTCGGCGTCGTCGGCCTTCCTGCAGTCAAAGTTGTGCTTCCCCGGAGTTGGCTGGTCTAATTTAAACATCTGAGAACACCAATCGAAAAAGAAGAAAATAAAACATGGGAAGCTTGATCACGAAGCCAACTCGGTTCGGTTCATCAGCTGATTCACTCCCGCCGGAGAAAAAGCTACGCAGTTTCGACAAAATTTTTACTGCGTACCGTTAAGCTAGGAGCCACATTCGCAATGACTTGGCTGGTGCTGGTAATCCTGTTTTCACAGGAACCCAGGAGTTACTCCGGAAAACAAACTATCAGCACGCCTACTACCTACGAAAATACGAAGACAGGAACTTACGGAAATAATAGTATATAACCATCACCCGAATTAGCAAAAGCAGCAACAGAAGATCACGCTAACGATTCTAACGACATAGGGTGAAAAACTTAACAAGACATCTCAGAGAATATCTCAATTCCGGTAAACATTCATGTCTCTTACTTCCCGTACACTAGGATCTTTCCTATAATAAAAACTCGCCATTCCAAGCGGCAGACTCCTAAACCAGGATCGAGAAATTACCTTACTGCCTGCAAAACGCTTCACACCGAATACTGAACATAGTTCTTGGACAACAGCCAACTTGTATACAAGTAACACGGTAAGCTGCTTGAGATAACTGAGTCTTGATCTCAGAAGCAGGTAGCTCGACTTTGCATCTATCATGCTACTACCTGTGTTGGTGCTGCTGAGGGTCGTCGAAGTACTGATCATTGTTCTCTGCAGAACCATCCCATTGATCATCATGATTGTTGCTGTTATTATTGTCATCATACTTATTTCCAGAATCCACCTTTTCCCTCTCCTTGTTCCATTGTTCGATCTTAGCCCTTCTTTCGGCACTACTTTCTCTGGCTGGAGGACTCCTCCTTCGCCCAGAGCCCACAGGGCTTCTACTTCTTCCTCTACGCCCAGGACTGCGGCTTCTAGGCCTCCTGCTTTTATCATTGAAACGATGATCTCTCTCATCTTCTCCTCTTCTACCGAAACCACGACCTCCATGTGGGCGCTCCTGATAACCACCACGATGATGCCTTTGAGGACTGCGGCTTCTGCTTCGACTGCGACTATGCCTTCGCTTGTTTCTCCCAAATAACCGCCTCCTCAACTCCCTAAAAATTGACAGATGTGCTATAAACAAACAAGTCATAATGAAAATCATGCTGTTTGCAAAACATGAGAAAAGTACCATCTCACCTGCTAATTTTCTTCAAGTGCATGAAGTTGCAGTAGCCACCTCGATTGCATACATTTTCTTCATACTGCCTACAGGTAGCTTCACGAAAATCCGTCACCGGGGAAAAGTCAACGATGATGGGACGCCCTAGAATGTTTAACATTCATCATATTAACAAAACGTTAGTAATTGCATGATGGCAGTAATACTACTACTACCAATAGTACTATCATTGTATAGAAAGAAGAACAATAAAAAGATCAGGAATAATAGGAGTGGCCACCACCACAACCGACCGACAAAAAATATTGAAACTGTCCTGATTCCAATATATACAATTAAAAGTAACTCAAATTGACCGGAATCCTACCGATATAATTTTGAGGATAAAGCTTCATTACACCAACTAGCAAATGGTTGTAATGATTAACAGTTTTACAAGTTACTGAGGAATTAAATACGTGTGCTCTCGTTTAATGGTCCAACAACTATAAGACAAGCATGCAGTCATTTCTACGGATCAAGTTTTATAGTTGATGTATGAATCATCTACAAACCATTATGTAACAACAAAAATTTTAACCTTTCTTTCTTCTTCTTTAAAGTAAATTTTGTAATCTACTAAAGGGTAAACTTTATGGCCAATGGAAACTCCCCCTTTCGGCCTAGACATAAAGATGAATAATGTATGTTTGAACCAGAAAAAAAAAACGTAGAACTAGACACATGTACACATATAAGAACCAATCCGTCTCTGTAATAGATAAGCATCAATTCAAGATTAGTCCAATTAAAGGAAAAACAAGAGTACAGCCAATATACACATATCAGTGGTTAACTATGAATTACCTGAACAAAATGCAGTTCATCAAATCATAATCTAAGATGAGTAAAAGACGGACCAAAGTACAATTCTTGTAGCTCAGAAAACCTAATTCGGCCGTTCCAACCCACTTGGGCTAAATTGGACATGGTCTGAAACTTTGAATCTCAATACCTAAAGACCTGAAACCAGATTTATTAATTAATCTTATTTATGGAAATAGTTTATGATAATACCATGCCAGGAAATAATTATGCAACACCATTACAAATTGAAATTTGAGTAACTCACTCAAAGGATTACAAATCTATTAAATAAGTATTGTTTTCTAACAATACACAAATAGAAATTTCTTCTGTGAGATTGTGTGAATGCACGATTTGAGTTCACCCGAAATCCAACTGTCTCAAGGCCATCCCTGATAGTTTAAAAATTCAACCAATCGAAAATGCGAAATAAACCCAGTCCGCTTTTATAGCTCGACTCTAAGTTGGAAGTTCAGCAATAATGCGCAAACTATAAACACTGAACTGTAATGTAGCACACTACATCTACCGATCATGAATCAATCAAAAGACAGGAAAGTGACTTCGGCGAAACATATTACAGCGGCAGATAAAGCCACTATACCATCACGACTATCGATCGTGTTATCCGTAACATATCAAGATAAGATAAAGGAGGGGAACTAACCTGCATAGAACCTCCCAGTGAGATTCTGAAGCGCAGCTTGAGCATGTTCTTCCTCCCTGAACTGAACGTACACATTACCAACCTACTCCCATAAACACATGAACACAACCAATCAGTCCAACACCAAAGATCAAAAATTCAAAAACAAGGAGACACAGAAACCCTAGAAATTATACCATGTGATCAGCCAAATTGTCACAGATATTCAAGCTCTCGATTTGTCCGTACTTGCTCAGCTCCTCAAACAGATCCTCATAAAAATCCTGCATTCGAAACGAAAATCCAATTCCGATTCAAACCAAAATATATGTATAGATATATGGTGAGAGAGAGAGAGAGAGCGAGAGAGAGAGAAATGAGTGACCTCGAAGTTGTCCTGGATCTTGCGGGGGTCGATGGCTTGGCCCTGGGGGTCGACGCCGGGGTTGGTGAGCATATCAGGGTGCTGGTACATGTTGGAGAGGAGGAGGGTGGGGCTGATGCTGGGCTTGGTGTGGAGGCGGGAGCAGCGGTCGCCGTGCCGGCAAGCTCCGATCTTGAAGTAGAAGGGGCAGTTGACGCGGTCCTTCTCGGTGCCGAAGATGGATGCTAAGTGCTCCGCCATGGCTGTGACCTCCGAATTGTGATTGTTTGATGCCCTTGACCTTGTTTTAGGGTTTTATTTAAGTTTTATGAAACGCGCAGCGATAGCAGCAACACCGCTATTGTTGTAGCTTGAATAATCGCCCCGTTCAAACTAATAAATATAATATTTTGGTGAACTATTATCGTCAAGCAGGTTTGCCCGAGAGGTTAAGGGGGCAGACTTAAGATCTGCTGTACATAAGTACGCGTGGGTTCGAACCCCACAGCCTGCATTTTTTTTTATAATTAATTTAGGTCTCGTTGTCTTATATATGTTTTTGATGTGTTAGGGTTCGAACCCCACAGCCTGCATTTTTTTTTTATAATTAATTTAGGTCTCGTCGTCTTATATACGTTTTTGATGTGTTACTTGGTAGGACTACTTCTTAAGGTTTTTAATTAATTTAGGTCTCGTCGTCTTATATACGTTTTTGATGTGTTACTTGGTAGGACTACTTTTTAAGGGCAACTCTCGTGCTCAATGGGACTTTGTGAGACCAATACAAGAGTATCTCTGCGAGCGTACCTTACTCGACGTCTATGATGTTTATTCTCTATGGTGTGGCACTTGTGATAAGCCACACCATAGGTTAGTCATACTAAGTATCGAATTTTGTCATCAATCTTTACAATTATGATGTTTCTTATCAATCTCAGTCCAAGTTGAACTTAAAAACATTGAAGCGTTCTTATCTATCACAAACCAAAACGAAAATTATGAAGTTTCTCATCAATCTCAGTCCAAATCAAACTTGAAAAACATTGAAGCGTTCTTATCAATCACAAATCCAAAACGAACTTTTGAAGCGTATTGACCACGGAGACGGAACGAATTCTTGAAGCATATTGATCATGAACACGTTTCTCCGAATCAAAAGAAATCAAATGAAACGTTCCTTCTTGACTAAGATTGATAAAAACAAGAGAAGTTTAACGAAAAGCTTTCGATACTGTTCACTTTAACGAAAAACCACATTTTTACACTAAAAAAATCAATCATGATACTATTCACTTTACCTTTTATTTTGTCAAAACTCAAAGTTTTCAAATCTTCTTCATTAGTTTTTCTTAAAAACAATACCCAAAAGGGTGTAGGAGTAACTTGACATATCGCTCGAAAAGAGGAAACAATAATTGCACAGCGAACACCGAAGCAGGAGACGAAAACTTGTTCTTAAACACAGCACATTCACAAGGCGATTACCAAAAATTAGGTAGCAGCAAACACTAAAAAAAACAACTCAAAACAGAGTACATGCTAAAAAAACAAGTCAAACATGCTTACTCGAAATTTTCCAGTGTACTGTTTTCAAGCTCTCAGAACAAAACTTATCTGAAAATTATTGGAAAAAGGGTTTCAAGTTCCACATAACTATTCCCTATGTTGTGAAACTCCGATTTCTCACATCCCGCAAAAGCTTTGGAAGCACTTCATAATCTAATAGGGCTCCACGGGCACACGGAACTTGGCTCCAGCATACACTGCCTCTGAACCGAGCTCCTCCTCAATTCGCAAGAGCTACATATATAAAACATGAGATTTTTTCAGAAATTAAATTATAGAACTACTGAACGAAACAATGACCAAAGAAATTTAACAAAATCATACGAACACAAAGAAACTGGTGCTGGTACGAACCTGGTTGTACTTGGCAAGACGCTCTGACCTACAGGGAGCTCCTGTCTTGATTTGTCCCTGAGAAAATTAAAGAAAAAAAATCATGAGAACAAATGAGGGTGTTTGGAGAAAACTGAGGGATAACATAGATTTCAGATCAAATAATTACCGTGGCCAAACCCACGGAGAGATCAGCAATGAAGGTATCCTCGGTTTCTCCACTGCGGTGGCTGGCCATCACACCCCATCCAGCTTTCTTGGACATTCTTACAGCCTCAATGCTCTCAGTTACGGATCCAATTTGATTCACCTGTATTCCAAACAAGGTTAAAAAAGGGTTAAAATTTTCATGATGGTAAAAAATACAGGCTCTAGTATGATCTATTGACATCCCTGCCGTACCTTGAGAAGAAGAGCATTGCAAGATTTCTCCTTGATTGCCTTCTCAACCCTCTGAAAATATAAACAGGAAGAGTCGAGATGTCAATAAAGTTAGGACTTCAGAAAGAAACATTAAATTGATTCCCCTTTTCTCTCGGGGGAAAGAGACGAGGTAAACATCACTTAAGAAATCAACCGACCTTGGGGTTGGTGACCAACAGATCATCTCCCACAATTTGTACTTTTTCTCCAACTTCAGCTGTCATCTTGGCATAGTGTTCCCAGTCATCTTGGTCAAATGGATCTTCAATTGAAACAATAGGGTACTCACTTGCAAATGACTTGTAGAGGTCCTTGAGAGCATTTCCTGAGATCTTTTGGGAACCGTCATTTTTCTGTACAGACAGAAAAGAAGATAGAAAATTAAGTTAACAATTAATTAAGAATAAACATTTTTCGAGGTTGGATAAACAAAAAGTGGCAAAACAGATTCAATGGAGGGGATTGTAAAAAGGTGAACCTCTTCCTTGAAGTTCAGATCATAGGTTTTATCTGATCCATAAAACTCAGATGCAGCAACATCCATTCCAATGACAACCTGAAGAAAACAAAATGAAATTCCGTTCATAACTGTTGTGGAGTAAAAAAAAATTCTTCATTATAGAACTTTGGGGATTAGAAATAAACTTACTTTGCCGGTGTATCCAGCCTTCTCAATGGCTGTCTTGAGTAATTCAAGACCTTCCTTGTTCTCCTGCATTCATGTAAAAATAATGATGATTTCAGTACACAAATGTGCAAGAAATAAAAAGGAACGAGTAAAAACTTCAATTGAATGATTAGGTTTCTTAAAACTATGGTTAACCTGGATGTTAGGAGCAAATCCACCTTCGTCACCAACATTGGTTGCATCCTGACCGTACTTCTTTTTAATCACAGACTATAGAGAACAAGACAGTGGTCAGTGAGAAATTAAGAAGCATAACTGAATCATGCAAGCATGCTCAACATATAAAGGGCATGGATCCTGAAAACATAGCGGGAAAGTAACGGCATGATTTAGCAGACAATTCAGGGAAGAGAAATAATAAAATCTCCTCATTCGCAAGGATCCTATGATGATCTTACGAATTGCAGAATAAGAACAATACTTTCCCACAAAAACTCTAAACTTCTTCCCTCAAGGAAGAAGTAACCCACCTTAAGGTTGTGATATACTTCCACGCCCATCTTCATGGCTTCCTTGAATGAGGAAGCTCCAACAGGAAGAATCATGAACTCCTGCATTGCAAGCTTGTTTCCTGCATGTGATCCACCGTTGATGACATTGAAAGCAGGAACGGGCAAAACTAAGTTCTTGTTGCCAGCAAGATTGGCGATATGCTGCAATTGAAGAGATGGCAACAGTAAAATCAGACATGTAATGAAAAAGATACAGATAAAAAACGGAAAAAGCAATTCATCCAGTCCTTTAACACCTAACACTGAACAATAAATAGAAAAGAAGCGCAATAGATATAATCTGATTCTGATCTACACGAAGCTATTACCTTGTACAGAGGAATTTTCTTGACGCTAGCGCCAGCCTTGGCGACTGCAAGAGACACGGCCAAGATGGCATTTGCACCAAGCTGAAAAACAAAAGTATATCCAAGTTAGTTTGACTGACAACTCCTACAACCAAAGATTTGCACATATAGGCCAAACGTAACAAGCACAAATATGTTATACCTTTTGTTTGCACCAACCCCACTCGTTAACAGTTCCATCGAGCTGTTGAACCATGAAGTTGTCAATAGCAGTCTGTTCACTTGGGTCCTGTATGATGCAACAAGAAATCCAAGTAAAACGTTAAAACGGAAAATTTCAAGGTTCAAAACAATAAATCGATTAAAACAAACACATTATACAATAGCACGCGAGTAAATTCAACCAACCTTGCCGATCAAAGCAGGGCCGATGATTGAGTTGACATTGTTCACAGCCTACACACAACATAAAGGTTAGTAAACCAATCACAAATACATCAACACAATGTTCAATCTGGGTGGTATGCAAAAGCAAATTAACGGCAAAGCGATTTGCTGATAGCTCACCTTCGATACACCCTTTCCGAGGTAGTCTTTACCTCCATCGCGCAACTCAAGGGCCTCGTAAACTCCTGCAAGTCAATGAGAGTCGATAAACCAGATGCATGCAAGCCAACAAACAAGAATTGCACCATACAAGTTCGAAGAACCATATCGTTTCGAAGAACACGAAAAACATAACAGATGGATGAGAGAAATATACCGGTGGATGCACCACTTGGAACGGCGGCTCTGGCCAAAGTGCCATCGGACAGTATGATATCGACCTGCAACAAACACACATCCATTTTTTAACTTTCCATCGCACAATTATCGATCTATTTCAAAAATTAAATTCAACAAAATTACGGACTAAAAATTTGAAATTAAAAAAAAATTAGATTCGGAAAAATAAAGAACAAATTATTTTTTATGTAATCAAACACCAATCAATCTACAGAATACTGGTAAATCTGCATGTCCTGATTAAGAATGAAACGCATCGTTTTAATCGAATCGAATGGGAAAAGAGGATTGCGATCAGTGATTGAACAAGTAGATCGGGGACCTAAAAACTATCGACGAGAGAGAGAGAGAGAGAGAGAGAGAGAGAGAGATGCGAACCTCGACGGTGGGATTGCCACGGCTGTCGAAGATCTGCCTAGCCTTCACGCTCTGGATCGTCGCCATGGATGGATGCAGAGAGAGAGAGAAGTGAGAGAGTGTGTGTGGAGAAAGTGAGATGGGAGAGAGTTGGTAAGAGGTTTAGTTGGGAAACTAAGAGACCGGCATACTTGTAGAGGAACTTTTGCTTAATTACTTGCTTAATTACAGCCGTCCGATTTAATCTTTTAGGTTTAGCTGACTCATTAAGCAACTTTTTTTTAAGAGTAAATTGTAACAATGGTTCCTGAACTTTAATCAAATTAGAGCAATTGTCCCTCAACTAAAAATCCATTACCATTGGTCCCTCAACTTATCAAAATGTGTAGTTATAGTCATTTTCATCAATTTCTTCAAAATTTTGTCAAAATATGTTATGTTGGAATAACCATTTATATAATTAGGGTCCCTCAACTCATCAAAGTGTGTAATTATGGTCATTTTCGTCAACTACGTAAAAAAATTTGTCAAAATGAGTTATGTTGGAAGGATCATTGCTACAATTGAGTTAAAGTTAA
Source organism: Malus sylvestris (assembly GCF_916048215.2). Taxonomy (NCBI): domain Eukaryota; kingdom Viridiplantae; phylum Streptophyta; class Magnoliopsida; order Rosales; family Rosaceae; genus Malus; species Malus sylvestris. The sequence continues at coordinate 1,622,242 of NC_062271.1, read as the reverse complement.
GGGATCATTTCTCCAGTTAAATTAAAGTTGAGGGACCAAAGGTAATGGATTTTTAATTGATGGACCATAGCTGCACGTTTTGATGAGTTGAATGACCAATGGTAATGAATTTTTAGTTGAAGGACTATTGTTCCAATTGAGTTAAAGTTAAGGGACCATAGCTACAATTTACTCTTTTTTTAATGTAACTTCTAACGAAACATTTCTGGTACTGTTTACTTTTAATGAAAAATTACATTTTTATATTTTTCTGGTATTATTTACTATACCTTTATTTATCACTTTTCATTAAAACTAAAGTTTTTTGGATTTTTAGTTAATTTTTTTCTTTTTAATTGGGGTTAGAAAATAAAAACATAAAATGCAACAAAATTAAATAAATATATAAATAAAAGAAAAACGAAAAATGGGTAGGTCGTTTCTGACTTTCTAGTTGCACGTGGTGTGGTACGTATGATTTTTAATTTTTATAAGGTAAAATCACACTTTATTTTTTTATGGTATAAAAAAAAATTACAGTCATGAAATTTAATTCTCATTTTCTTTTTTCTTGTAAATAAGGAGTTTTATTTGTTGTGCAATCCAAGACTTCTAATTATTAGGTAAGAATATAAATGTCGTCATTATTATTACCCTATTCACTTTATATATCATACATTATAAATGCAGATCATGGTATAAATTTTTAATGATTTGATACAATCGTTGACAATAAAAAAGGGAACAACTGGTTAAATGCATATCATAGTTTAAATTTTTAATGATTTGATACAATCATTTACAATAAAAAAGGGAACAACTGGTAGCAAATCACGGTTATCCATTCTTTTCGGAGATCGGGAAGACTCACTGAGACATTGCAACCTCCCTTTGGCCATAAGTCTGACTTCCACAAAAGCAGTGGGTTTCGAACCCAAAACCTCTAATTTTTTATTTGAAGGAAGCCTCGCAATCTACCATTTACTACTGAGCCACCAATTCGTGGTTGAATTAGCACGCAATTGATTATAAAACATTTATGGTACTCGGTTTAGTAATTTTCAATTTGAAGATTGGTTTTATTTCTATAAATGTCGTCTCGACTTTTAAGTGAGATATTTTTTATATTATATTACATGAATCCTTCATGACTTATATTATATATCAATTGAGGACGTATGTTTTTTTTTTTTTTTTTTTCAAACATATATTTTCTATAATAATATAGTTTTGGTCAAGCTTACATTTCTGTAATTAAGAAACGAAGATGACAACATGATTTCAAGGTTGCTAGTAATTTATATTTATTGGCTTTCGATGCGGATCTGCCAAGGCATATTCTCTCCTGCGGCATGTTACGGGTTGACAAAACTGTAACATCTCTGCACTTCAAACTCTTTTCAGTTTCTGCATACCTCATCGAGTGATATGTGTCCTGAATCTAAAGATCGGACCATTTAAATTGAATTTAACGGTCTTTATTAACTCATTCGTTTGCCCATTTTACAAAAATTAAAGGCTTTAATATCTCTTTCATACAAACCATGGGTCTGAATTTTCAAGTCTTTATGCTCTAAACACTTTTAGAGATGACTCAAATTCAAGACATATGTATTGACGAGAAATTATTCTATGTGTTCGGAACACAAGTCCATGCACCACGCTTCATAATATAAATAAAAAATATATATATATACAGCACTCGTTATGACACGTGATATATGAACTTGTTTCCGAATATAATGAGTTAATTCCATCCCATAGAATCCATTTCTAAGTTATCGGCCTTATTTATTTCAAATAATTAATAATATTGTATACTTCCATCTTTGATTTGACTCCAGTAGTCTAAAGTGGTTGGTTCTCTCTAAATATTAGCGGTTTTACTCTCTCTCCTTTTTAATGTATTTTTCCATTTAAAAATTGGTGGCTGAATGCGCATGGGATTGCATGCTTGTATTTTGTTAAGACTTCGTGGCATAAACTATGAACTTAGACAATAAAAGAAAATATTATTTTATTTTATAAAATAAGTCAACAATGCTTAAATAACTTTTGTTCATAAAAAAAAAACAATGCTTAAATAACTTGAAAACTATGGACTGATAGTTACTTGGTAGATGAATTTTGTAATGAGAACCTTGGCTCGTAGGAAAACAAAAGACTATGGATCATGAGTACACATATATATAGCATTTCAAACAAATATTCCTTGTTCGTTCGTTTTGTCCGGGTGAAAAGTTCGCAAAGGCAGTGTTGAGTGCCCACTCAGGTATTATGTCAATCGGTTTATGTGCATCAAGTTACTATCTAGTCGACTGAGAGGTTATCAGAGGCACTATTCAGTCACTTTTTCGGCCTTCATGGATCAACTTACAGAGGCGAAGCCATGAAAGGACTAGGATGGTTCAAGTTCATCCTAACATTATTTTAACGCATAAAAGTTTAGTGTTATACTTATGATTTTCAAGATTTTTCGTAGGCTCAAAGTCTTAATTTGACCTTTACTTTAATTCATTTCGTCGGATTTGATTTGAGGTTGGTGGTTCCTATGGAGTTCAGGGAATCTATTGATTGTGAGTTTTGAGCATGACTTTGGTTTAGGGATTAGTGAAGGGAGGGAGGAATAAAGTCATAGAGGCTTAGGGTTTAGGTTGAAGGAAGAGGATGATTAGGATGGCACCAAACCATACCTAAATGATGTTGGTCAATTGCTCACTACATGATAGAGTAATTTTTGTAAGATCAGAAGAGGGTTTGGAATTGAGACATTTGGACCCCTCATAGGCTAAAATTATGGCTTCGCCACTAAACTGACCACTTTGAACTTTGAGGGATTCACCATTGGCTTGAGTACTATCACCCAATAATAGGAAGCCAAAAATCATCATACTATTTAGGGTTTGTTTGAGATTGTTTATGTTTGAAGCATTTCTACTCATAAGCACTTATGTTAGAAGTGTTTTAATTAGAAATACGTTGAAATTTCTATTGAGGGTCTAAGTGAAACACTTGAAAGTTCTTATTAATGAAGTGTATGACATGTAATTCTCTTGAAAGTGCTTATACGATTCAAAAACACTTTTAACTTTTTATGTTGATCGTGAGATAGCACATGTAATCATTTCACAAGCAATCTCAAACATGACTCTAAGGTAACATATTTGAATTATTAGAGCCTCAAAATTGTAGTTTAGTACATCATGTTGCTAGAAAGGGTCAACTTGAAGAGTTTTTTTTTTTATTATTATTCGAATGATATTATAATTGAATGTAGAGTAGGGGAGAGGGGTACAAACTTGAGTGTAGACGTAGTGGGAAAATTAAAATACTCTAACCAACTCCACTACGTGTATTTAATATTCAAGAAGTTTTAAATTTTGGATTCTTTGTTAATGTAAACAAAAAGTGAGGTTAGTTTGGGATCTGATTAACACAGGTCGATCATTGATTTGTTGGCCTCTACTATTATCTTGTGAGTTATGACTTGGACTCGAACGTTGTTTGAAGTACACCCAAGTTTCATCTATGGACACCTATTAATTTTATTTACAAGACTCTTATACTCATATGCAAATTACCACAAAAGGGCTTAGTGATTTATTCATGAAACTAATTATTTTCTTTGCACACCTATAGGGTTTTAAAACAACTAGCGTGATAATAAAATGACCGATGAATTATGCGACTGTTGCATTTTACTTTACCGTGCTAATCTAAACTTCACAATGATGTCCTCCTCTTCATAATTAATACAAGAAAAATAAGTGTCCAAAGAAAATGAAAGATAGGTGTCCAAAAAAATTCATAAAAAGTAAAAGAAGAGTCTTGTTAAAAGTTTAATACATTATTTAAATGTGTGACAGTAAATTAAGCGTCTAAAAATAAAACATAAATGTACACAAAACATATAAATTAACTTTAATTCATTTCGCAAGTAGTTTTTTTATCACAGTAATAGATATGTGTTTAACTTTTACATGATGACGTGAATTTAAACTCCAACAATGACTAACCTAATAAAAATTTATCGGTTGACAAATGAAAATAAAATAAAATAAAAACCTTTAAGTCGTTTCACTTGGTACCCGTGGGCTTGACAAAGACATGCAACCAATGTTTTCGCTTTTTAGTTCAGTAGATTGACAACTTTTGCAGCATATCACAAGGTGTCAAGGAAAACACGTGCTCTCACGTGACACGTGCTGACATAAACCTACACCTGTGCCTCACTTCTACTGTAGCATGACAGTATTTAAACTCTACTACTACACGTGTACACCATCACTTCTTTTTTGTTTGAAAAGAGGAACCAGGACGGATCCATTCCCTAGGAATCCTGCAATTATGTCCGTTTATCATATATCATGCAGTAAAAAATCATTTAAAATTTAAAATTCAAATGTAAATAGTACCTAACGAAAATTGACCTCACGATATACGATGAACGGATAGGATTGAGGGATCCTTAGGGAATGGATCCGGCGAGGATCTTGGTTCTGAAAAGAGAACATAACTTTGGATCAGGATCCTCTCCTAACCTTAAAAAACCAAGTCTGTTGAGCAGGCGATCGTAGTAATTGAAATTTGATTCAACGGTTACAAACAGAGATCCTTTAAAGGCTATAATAATTATAGTCGTTTGATCTAATTCCAACGGTCACGATTGTCTGCTCAGCAGACTTAATTTTTTAAGGTCGGAAGAGGATCCTGATCCCATAACTTTGAATGAGTTCGGATACTCTTTGTGAGGATTCCGGAAATCCTCCAATCATGTTCATTCATTATATATTATGCAGTCATAAATTATTGTATTTAAAATTAAATATAAACAATACCGAATGAAAACTAACTACATAATATACGATAAACAAACGGATTATAATTATCAGAATCCTCACAAAGAGCATCCAGAGAGTATCCTCATTCCATAACTTTGGACTTCCATATGACCTTCAAACCTGCGGGAGTGAGCCACTTGTAACACAATTATAGGCTGCTTGATAATTATTTTCAATTTTTTATATTTAAAATATAAAATAAAAATGACTCTGTTTCAATATTTGACATGAAAATTTGAAGTAGAGTAAATTGTAGCAATGATCCATCAACTTTAATAAAATTGGAGCAATGGTCCCTCAACTAAAAATTCATTACTATTGGTCCCTCAACTTATCAAAATGTGTAGCTATAGTCATTTTCATCAATTTCGTCAAAATTTTGTCAAAATAAGTTATGTTGGAATAACCATTTATATAATTAGGGTCATTCAACTCATCAAAGTGTGTAATTATGGTTATTTTCGTCAACTACATCAAAATTTTTGTCAAAACGAGTTATGTTGGAAGGACCATTGCTACAATTGGGTTAGAGTTAAGAGACCATTTATCAAGTTGAATTAAAGTTGAGAGACCAATGGTAATAAATTTTTAGTTGAGGGACCATACTTGCACGTTTTGATGAGTTGAGGGACCAATGGTAATCAATTTTTAGTTAAGGGACCATTGCACCAATTGAGTTAAAGTTAAGGGACCATAGCTACAATTTACTCTTTGAAGTAAATACCAAACAAGTTTTTCAAAAAAATAAAAAACTGTATAATGAATTGAAAACTAAAAACTATAATGAAATGGTTATCAAGAGCTAAAAACTACATAAGCCACACTTTGTCCTTAAAAAATGTTCGTTTTCAATAAATATTATGTCAAAAAATGAACATTTGGATGCATTAAGGTTTGAGTTCCGCAGTCAGCAATCTTCGTTTGAGCGCAATCTATAAGTTTTTACATAAAATTATACATGTGACAGTTGACAGTTAGGCGTCACAATTTATGCACTAACATTTGTATTTGGACATTTTCACATTATGTGTCATTTTTTACAAAGAAAACAAGAACATATTTGAATTATATTTTCTATTTTTCATGATAATTCCTAGCTAAAAGCATTAAATGTCTTGTTTTTGTGTAAAAAATGACACATCATTTCTTCAAATGAAAAGATCTAAATACAAAAGATTAATGCAAGTATTCCTAGCACTCCTCTAATACGTAATAGGGCGATAATCAATCGAACTGAAATGAATTGTACTGAGGAGAATTAAAGTTTGAATTTTCACTATGAGTTTTTTATATATTTTCAATACAACGATATTCTACTGATGAATTGTGAATTGTGAATTGTGTTTGTGGAGAGGACACATCCGAGTGAATATATCCAAGAACATGTCATATATATATACGTTGATATTTCTTATGGGGGCAGAGTTGGAGGTATATGAAAAACTCAGATACCCACACAACAGAAGCTCCAATAAATCCCATCCATCTGACCCTTTTCACAGCCACCTCTCATTATTTCCTCTGCCCAAAAGCCCTTAAACCCAACAAACCCAGCAGGCATACCCAACAAACCCAAAGCTTACGCCTCTCTCTATCTCTCTCTCTCTCTCTCTGAGACTCACTCTCTCACTCTAAAACTCAAACCACCAAACATGGCAGCCTCCCTCACGATCTCAAGGCTCCTCACAGCCCCCAAGTCCCTCGCTTTCTCCACCACCACCGCCGCCGTCGCACCCAAAACATCTCTCTTCTCTCCCAAATCCTTCTCCTCCAAAATCTCCTACACCCCTCTCCCCCTCAAACACTCCCCCCGCCCAAAACCCCTCCTCCGCTTCTCCACCACCGCCTCCAAACCCATATCCGCCACCATCGCCGTCGGCGACAAGCTCCCCGAAGCCACCCTGTCCTATCTGGACGCCGCCGGCGACGTCCAGACCGTGACTGTCTCCGACCTAACCAAATCCAAGAAGGCCGTCCTCTTCGCCGTCCCCGGCGCCTTCACCCCGACCTGCTCCCAGAAACACGTCCCGGGATTCGTGGAAAAGTCGGGGGAGCTCAAGGCAAAGGGCGTCGAGACCATCGCCTGCATTGCGGTCAACGATGTCTTCGTGATCAAAGCGTGGAAGGAGAATCTCAACATCGGTGACGAGGTGCTGCTGCTGTCCGATGGGAACGGCGATTTCACGAGGGCGATCGGGGCGGAGCTCGATTTGAGCGATAAGCCGGTGGGGCTGGGCGTCAGGTCCAGAAGGTACTCGCTTTTGGCGGAGGACGGAGTTGTTAAGGTCTTGAATTTGGAGGAAGGCGGTGCCTTTACTTCCAGTGGAGCTGAGGACATTCTCAAAGTGCTCTGAATTTGCTTCTATCGGCGGCGGCGGCGGCGGCGGTGGTTAGCAGGTTTTTCCTTTTTACTTCTTGGGTTTTGTTTTTAATTTATGAGTATAATACTGTGTTGCGGCCTTTGCGGGCTTGTAGCTTAGTTGGTTAAGAGTAGCTTTGCAACCGAGGTCCTGAGTTCGATTTTCCGCTCCTTCAATTTCGCTTGTATAAAAAAAAACAAAGAAATCTGGTTTCTGTTTAATAAAATCAGTTGGGTTTTTCTGATTTGATGAATGTAGAAAGTTCTGGTTTTTGAAATTTCGTGATGAATTGTTTGTGTTTTGGGATGGTAAAATTTGGTTTGATGGCCTGTTTGGAATTGCTTTTCCATAAAGAACTATGCTAGAAGCGCTTCTGCAAGTCAAAAACACTTTCAAGTTTTTTTCTACACAATGCAGTCAGAAGCGCTTTTGCTATGCAGAAGCAATGACAAACATGGCAGAAATGAAAGCAAACCATAATAAAAATACCAACCAATATGAAACCCTAAACAAGAACCCATTGTAGCTAGATGATTTTCAGCTAATGTTCAAATGAAGATTCTACCTGTCTTTGCAATTGAAGTTGGGATATTGTATGTTTTCGGAATGCTTATCCGAAAATACACGTAGTTCCTTGCTTACATGGAAGAAGAAGAGGATAAACAAGGTACACAGCAACCATAATTCACTGTACAGTTATACAGAGTCCTCGAAACTTAAGTCTTCAACGTATGTCTCCGTCTTCAGCCCCAGAATCATCGTCATTAACGTTTCTCCGCATCTGAAGCTGAGCATAGCTTTCCATCCCGGAGAGCATAAAAGTTGAAGAGAAAGGAAGGTTCATTGCCGGGTTACTGGTTCAGCAGTACTTCTATACGGGTTATCTTGGCCAATTCTTGCACCATGGACCTGAGCACCAAACATCTGATCCCTACACCTTTGCAACGGAAAACACATCGTCATTAGAGCTGCGATCATCCATTCCGCTGACCATTATCCGGGCTCTCGCAACCTCACCTCCTTTTGAAGAAAACCATGCTCGAACATTTTCCTTCACCCCAAATATGCACCAGTGGAATCCTGTAAATATCTTCTCTGGTCCTTGGGAGGTTATGCCAGCAATCCAGCGCCCCTGTGAGAACGTACTGCAAGAACGGATACACAAGATTAACATGAAACAAACCTTCAAGGACATCATCATTTGTTCTAAAATTTTCTAATCAAATAGCACGAGATTTTCCCAACGCGTATATAAAATTCATGTACGAATTTCTTTCGGCGAAACTTTGTTTTCAAGGCTATACAGAACGGTCACAGAAGGTTAGATGTTATAGCAAGGCAAAGAGGCAGAAACAACCCCAGTTGAAAATCTCCCAGGTACAACTCAACCTTCATATAACCTATTAATATTTTAGCAATACACGAATCCATTGGACTAGATAATTTCACCGTGCTGAAATGCGTGGATAATCAACGATGGAAAACAAGTCGTAAGTTAGTGTCTGTGTGATGTTAGATGCATCAACGTTCTACAACATACATTCCATTTTCCAGCAGAAGGAACAGCTTTGAAGACTCTTAACTTTTCAGAACGCTAATCCAAAAGCTTTTTCAAATTGAAGACGAATGGGATAAACAAGATATACAGCACTAAAACTCACCATAAAGTTATAAAGATACCATACATTTTTGGCCGGATTACTTCTGAAATTATCTGACCAAGTCCTTTTTGGAGTTAACTGTGCTCCTCTTCAAGGATATGCCAGGCTGCCAGCACAGACGTACGCTAAGGATACTTGGTTACTGGTTTTGCAATATTCTTATATCTTGGCCAATTCTTGTGCTGAGAACTTCAAGAATGGCAAACATCTGTTCCCTTTACATTGGCAACAGAAAACACATCCTCATTAGAATTGCAGTCATTCAATCCTTTGACGCTCATTTCTGAGCAGACAATCTCGGCCTCTCGCAACCTCCCCTCCTTTTGAAGGCCAGATGTAAGTTCAAGGCACGTCAAGGCGTTTAGAAGAAAACCATTCTTAAACAGTTCCCTATACCAAAAATATGCACCACTGAAGTCCTTCAGTTCGCAGTGTCCCTTAACAAGTAAGTTATATGTATCAGCTTTAGGAGCCAGTCCTTGAGCCTTCATATCATTTACTAAGTCCTTTACCTCTGAAATTTTTCCTTGCTTGAAGTGCCCCAGAATCAAGCTATTATATGTCATCCTGTCAACATAAATCTTCTGGTTTACCATCTCAGAGTGCAAAGCAAGCGCCTTTTGAGCGTCTCCATGCTCTGCGTAACCATGGATGAGTGCATTATATACAATCCGATCAGGAACCAAGCCCATCTGTAGCATTTCACTATACAGCTTCTCTGCCAATGCCATATCTTCCCTGCTACATCGACTAATTAGAGGATGATATGTATACAAAGTAGGTTTCATGCCCAGACTCTTGATAGTTTCATATAATTCCAGACATTTCTGGGTGTTTCCTGCATCAGAATAACCTGAAATTAGGGAGTTGTATGTAATCACATCTGCACTATAACCGCTACTTGTAATTTGAGAGACGTAGTCTTCAGCTTCCATCACCCGTCCTTTCTTGCAGAGTCCATGAATGAGTGCATTGTAGGTTACAAGTGTTGGATTTATCCCAGTTTTCGCCATCTCATCGAAAAATCTGAAAGCATCTTTCAGATTCCCCACTGTAGATGTACCACCAATGAGCATATTATATATTTGTGCATTTGGCAAAACCCCTCTGCTTACCATGTCCCTCAGTACTATCTCAGCTTCAAGAAGCCTCCCGTCTTTGCATAAACCATTTACAAGAGAACCATAGCTCACAATATTTGGCTTAATCCCCTTATTTTCCATCACTTCAAGAATCTGGAAACACTTATCAAATACGCACATCTGCCCGTAGCCATTAATAAGGATGTTATACGTCTCCAAATTTGGAATAACTCCCTTCTTTGCCATCTTCTTCACCCATTCCTCAGCCATATCCATATTCTTTGTCTCACAGACCTTGTCAATCAAAGAATTGAAGGTGATGCAATTCGGCTTCAACCCGCGAACTTCCATTTGTTCAATGGCCAAGATGGCTTTGTCTATCTCACCAATTCGACAATAACCACTGACGATAGTATTATATACTACTACATCTGGAACAAAACCAGTTTCCATTAGTTTCCTCAAAACGTCCTCTGCCTTCTCAATGTTTCCTTCCTTGCACAAGCCATTCAACAAAATGCTACAAGTATAACTATTAATCCTCACACCTTTCCTGTTTGCTTCTTCAAATAAAGCCAGTGACCCCTCACCATCCCCACACCTGAAATGCCCATCAAAGAGTATGCTATAAGTAAAACCATCAGGCGCAAAGCCGTGAGCTTCCATCTCTTCTAAAATCCTTTTCGCGTCCTCCATTCTCTTCACCCGACAAAGTCCACTAAGCATTGTATTATATGTGACCATATTAGCTTCCACATTCTCATCCTTCATCCTCTCTCTCAATTCAAAGGCCTTCTCCAACTCACCAACCTTAGAATACCCATCAATCATCGTATTGTATGTAACCAAATTTGGGGCCACCTTTTCCTCAACCATCTCATCAAACACCTTCTGTGCATCCCTCATTTTCTTCTCTTTACACATCCCGCTGAGCAACACATTATACACAAACACACCTGGACTCATCCGCTTCATCTTCATTGAATTCACTAGCTGATCAGCCCTTTCCAGGTCCCCTAACTTTACAGAAGCTTGTATTGCCTTCCCATACGAGAACTTATCAGGTCGAATGCCCTGACCGGACTCAAAAATCTCCGAAAACAATTCAAGGGTCTTACCAAACTGTTTCGAAGTCACCAAAGATTCAAGCATCACATTGAGAGAAGCTAAGCAAGGGCGTGTACCACTTTTCCTCATCAAACTGTACAATTCTACTGCTTCGTTCGGCATCTTAGACTCTGAACAAGCCACTAAAAGCATGTCACAGAATGCGGGTTTCATGGAGGGTGCAGAGAGAGAAAACAAGGTGTAGAGCTCAGTGGGGGAAGAGAAGGGTGAACTGGGGAGAATGAGAGACTTGATGAGCCTCCGTGCGGTTTCAGAACGACCCTGCTGAAGGAGGACTCGGAGCTTTCGGATTTGCTCATGGTGTTGTTGCTCCTGGAGGTTGGTGGGGTTGTGGTTCTCTGTTGGGTCTTCAATCTGGGGTTGATGAGTTTGGTTGGCAAATGAGTCTGTGCAGAGATTGAACGAGAGAGGGACTGAGATTGGATTTTGGGGTTTGTTGAGGGCATTCAATATGGATTTCCGATGAAAGAAGATGCACCTTGCCATTTTCAAATTTTCAGAGTCTGTATTCTGTCATGAACCCAGGGTTTAAAACTGCATAGGGCTGAACGTCAAATCCAAATTTCATTAGCAGAAAGATTTTGTCAAACTTTCAACAGAGTCCATTGTTTCTATGGCATTCCTCACCTGTTGATGACAACCAAAAAAATGAATGAATATAGGAAAAAATTAGCACGACAAGTTATCATCGTCACTAAACGTCTGGCTAGCTCATCTTGCTAGCTCTAATTACCACTTTGGGAAATTAGAACAAATCCAACACAGTGTTAAACTACAGCATATCGTTAAAACAATTTGGTCCAGATGACATCTCAAAATATTACAGATAGATGTACTGTTGAAACTAGGACAAATAAATGTATAAGCATGGGACATTTATAATCCGTATTATCTAACATTTTGCGATCCATCCCTTACAAACTTGGCATCAATCCCTTGGGACGTGGAAATCCCTCGACCAAACATAGCCTATAGCCTACAACTATTGGTAATGAGGGGATAGAATCCAAATTTAAATTCGACTCATCCAACACGCATTCTCGAGAAAAATAACGTACTTGGAAATCTCTAAACTTAAAACTCAATAGTAGTTCCTTCAATCCTCATAAATCCTAAACACCCACACTCACAAATTCAGTCAATCTCAATATAATCCATAATTCACTTCGTCAATTCTCCAACGCGGGATTGCGAGACAACTAAAACCCAACAAGCTTACCGTGACTGAAAGAGTGGCAGGCTTGAGGCAACTCGAGAGAGGAAGGCTACTGAATTCAATGATTCAGGTTCAAAATAATTCAAATCCCTAATTTCCCCAATTCTACAATCCCTAAACCCTAAAATTCAAGAACAAAAGAAAAAGAAAAAGAAACACACTTACATGAGGGAGTGAGCAGCAATCCGGTGTAGCCACCGCCTGGAGGTGGAGGAGAGGTGCAGACACAGCAGAGTGCAGAGGAGGAGTTGGGACTTCGATTGACCTTCAAATTCCCTAAATCCCTATTTTTTTATTATTAATTCTATCGTAAAACCCTTCTAAAACCCTGATTAATCTTTTCTGAATAGCCCATGTGTAAAGTAGGTCGGGCTGTTTCATGGGCTTTTTCGTTGGCCCACTAATTGTTGTTGTATGAGTTTCTTTTGGATTCACAAATCATGTAAATTTGAGCGCAGTCTTTGATGTTAATGTGGTTACAGTTTCTGTCAAAATTAAACACGTAATACGCACATGCTTTTAAAATGCTTAATTTTAACGAAAATTCTTATAGGCTTGAGATAAAGAATCAATGCTTCACATTTTTTTTTTCAAATTCAAATACCAATTCTAATTGATTTTAAATTTAAAGATTAAAACTAATTTAAGTCAGTTTGTTAAAAACAACAAAAAAAAAAAACCTAAAATCAGTCATTGTTCAAGGACTGATATTCCAATTTCTCTTAAAAAAATCATAACCCATAATACAAAATGTGTAATTCGTAATGCATAAAGAATAACAAGATCTTCCTCCGCTCACCAGTCACAGACAATTAATACACATATGTCTCTAAAACCCTTTGGTTAAACCAAGCACCATCAACAAAAATAAAGCCTTAAATTGCTATAATTTATTTCGATTCAGCACTAAGTCTAACTCATTGTTCCTTATTTCAATTTTGTAAGCACATAGGTTTGAGATTGTCATGCTTTTAAAAAAAAAGTAGCTTATAAAAAAAAAATTGGAACATTGAATGTATTTGGTAAAACAAAAAAAAAAGTGTTCTTCTTAAAAATTGTTGTCAATGAAAGTAGAAAAACATATAAAAGTAGATGCAGAGTCTACTATGGTTCTTAAAAAGTTTTTTTTTTTTTAAAGCATAGTAATCAATGTTCATTTAATAAAATTTTCAAATATCAAGTATACCCTCACATGCCTTACAAAATTACAATCTTTGCCTCTACATTATTGTCTTTGACAATTGTAACATCTCACATCGCCCATGAGAGTGGATCATGTAAGCCTTATATGTATATTCTCATCTTTAACTAGCACGAAGCTTTTTGAGAGTTCATTGGCTTCAGGTTCCGTAAAAACTCCGAAGTTAAGCGAGATTGGAGCCATAGCATTCCCAGGATGGGTGACCCACTGGGAAATTGCTCGTGAGTTCCCAGAAACAAAATCGTGAGGGAGTGATCGGGGCCAAAAGCGAACAATATCGTGCTACGATGAAGTAGAGCTCGGAATGTGGTGGGGGCCCGAGTCGGGATGTGACAATTTGGTATTAGAGCCAATCCATGGCTGGAAGTATGTCGACGAGGACGTCGAGCCCCTAAAAGGGGTAGATTGTAACATCCCACATCGCCCAGGGGAGTGAATCATGTAAGCCTCATATGTATATTCTCATCTCTACCTAGCACGAGGCCTTTTAGGAGCTCACTGGTTTCGGGTTCTGTAGGAACTCCGAAGTTAAGCGAGATTGGAGCCATAGCATTCTCAGGATGGGTGATCCACTAGGAAGTTGCTCTTTAGTTCCCAGAAACAAAACCGTGAGGGCGTGGTCCGGGTCCAAAGCGGACAATATCGTGCTAAGGTGAAGTCGAGCCCGGGATGTGACAACAATTGTTATATCACATTAAATATCATATCATTTTTAGTCATTTAACATATTCAAAACAATTTATTTAAAAGTTTACCAAACACTTAACAACTTTATTTTACAGCTGTTTATTCTCACAGGACACTAGAAACAATTTTTTTTTAAAGCACAACATTACCAAACTAACCCTAAGGGCTTGTTTTGGAAGTGCTTTTAAAATGAATGAAAATGTTTTTAATAAAAATATTTTAGGTAGCAATCCTTAGTAAAAATACCAAGTAAATTCTGAAAAAGCATTTAAAGTACTTCGTGAACTCTAAAATATTTTTAGTCAAACAAGGTCTAAGGTTAATGGAAGAAAATCAGTGGTGGAGCCACATGGAAGCTAGGCCAGCCCATCCTGGAATTTCACAATATATACATGTTGTTTGCTAGTTTTCTTTCACCCATAAAAAGCATGTGGATCAAAATCCAACGGTCCAGATCCCGGACTAGGTGGATTTGGTGGAAAAGGATCCGGAGATGATCTCTTTCCCCCAAATACTTGGTGTAATTAATGCTTGGTTTGGTTGGTTAGTATGTTACATTTGACAGCTTTTGTGGCTAGACCAACCAATTTTTTTGTAAATGTGAAGCCTTTCATGCTTGCATAATTCATAATGGGAAATTTTATTTGAATCCATATTTTGTATCTCAACACCCAGCTTACTTTTTATACCTACATTGTATTTGATTTATTTATCATTATCTCTTTACACCCAACGTTATTTTTGAAACCGCCCTTATCAAAACTCAATTCAATCAAACTTCTTTTTACACCCAACTCAATCTACTTAAAAATAAAAAATGAAACCCTAACCAGTCCATCATCTCCATGGAGCAAGGCCTCTTATCTATCTCTTTAAAAAATCATTCCATCTCCCATGGTTGCCATTCTGCACCCTCATCTACTCCTCTGTGGTCATCCAAACCTTTTCCTCTTCCTTTTCTTCATCATTTGACATTTCTAAATTTCTAGAGCACTAATTAGCTTAATAATTGGTATGTGTTCAATCGATTGGTTCAATTTTTACGTATTGATTCCTTTTTCTTTTCAATTAAATAAGCTTCTAGTTAAAGTGTTTATGAGTTTGGTATGTTTCAATTAAATGAGAATCTTCTAGACTCTACATTCCTATCTGTGGTAGAAAAATTGGTACGTCCATGATAACTTTTGGTAGATCAATGAATATTTTTAACTGTGGATTTTTTTTTGTCAAAACCGTGGATATTTATTACATACAAAAGTTGCGGACAACAATTCACATTACATTGAACTGTGACTAAAAAGTATATCGCATTTGCACATTTTAAAGGCGAACTCATAGTTAAGTAGTTTTTATTGTGGAGCAAAACTTCGGGAATTGATCTAACCTGGATGTGTAATTGAGTTTATGCATTTTAATGATTAAACTGATAAATATTTCAACCACATATGGATTTAATATCGTAGTATCTTTTAGCCTCTATATGCCACAAAAGTTGTAGACAAAAATTCACAATACATAGAATAGTGGTAAAATAGTATATCGTATTTGCCCGTTTAATAGGTGAACTCATTGGTAAACAGTTTTTATTGTTGATCAAAACTTCGGAAATTGATCTAACTTGAATGTATAATTGAGCTTATGCATTTTAATGATTAAATTCATAAATATCTCGACCGCATATGAATTTTGTTTGTACCATACTTGACCAATCCCGAAACTACTGAGCATTGGTCAACGTTATACCATCAAGGACCCAGAAGAGTTTCCCTCCAACCAGGAGGCCAATCACAATGCGACACGTGTTGACATCAGAAGCCAATCACAGCGCAACACGTGTCAACATCAGAAGCCAATCACAACACGACACGTGTCAATGTCAGAACAAAGCTAGAAACTCTTCTATAAAAGGAGATCATTCTCCCACAATATTTCCTAATGTCATTTGTACTAAATCATTCACTTGTACTCACTAAAGGAGAGCTTGAATCTATGTACTTGTGTAAACCCTTCACAATTAATGAGAACTCCTCTACTCCGTGGACGTAGCCAATCTGGGTGAACCACGTACATCTTGTGTTTGATTCCCTGTCCCTATCGATTTACATACTTATCCACAATAGTGACCGGAGCAATCTAGCGAAGGTCACAAACTTAACACTTTTTGTTGTACCAAAGTCCTCATTGATTTTGTGCATCAACAAATTTAATATCGTAGTGTTTGTTAGCCTCTATATTGGTATATTTGGCAAAAAAATAGGTACCTCCATGAGAAAATTTTGTAGATCGATGAATATTTTCAATCTGAATATTTATTAGATACCAAAAATTATAAGTCTATTCGCAAAAGTCTAAGTTAATGTCACGTACAATATTTGTTAAGATATATTTAGGGAACTGTTATTAGCACTCCAAAAATCTCATTCTACACTTTGCACAAGTATATTTTTCTTTCTAATTATTGAAAGTTTAGAGTGCCAAATGAGATTTTTTGAGTGCTAATAACAATTTTTTATATTTATATACATTTTATTTTAGTTTGGAGGTCGACTTCCTTTTCGTTTTTCTTTCTTTATCAAATTGGGAGTATCACTGACTGTGACCCTGTGCAACTTGTTGTTGATTCGTTTTGAATAATCAACATTATTTCTTACAATGTCTTGGTGTATGAATAACAGAAAGAAAACGGTCATGATACAAGCTGAATAAGAATAGTACTAATTAGTTAACAACTGGTGCATGATGTTTGTTTATAACCAAGTGGCATGAAGGGACAAATGTGTATGTTTCATGCATGACTTGGAATAGTATTAGTAAAGTCACACAGGCCAATCAACTTGTTAGAAAGTGACCATTTACCACAGTGGTGAAAAGTGTTGTGCTCTTGTATGACGGCGTGGGTTCGAATTCTGTCGGTGACTAATCTAACATCTAACTTACTCATGCTATCGCTTGACTAAAAATAAAATAAAAAATTCGAAATGTATGTAGTGGATGAACACAATCTCAAAATTTAATTAAACTCACATAACAACGATAAATAAAGGCATTATCACAACTTAGGGATGGTGAGCAATCCCATTAAAATAGAACTTAATATATACATATTAAAAACAAAAACAAATTGATGCAAAATCTCCCAATGACTAATACTATTCTAAGTCATGCATGAAACATACAAATTTGTCCCTTCATGCAAACATCATGCATTTACTAAATAGTATTCCAAGTCATGCATGAAACCTACACAGATAAATAAAGGCATTAGCACGACTTAGGGGTGGTGAGCAATCCCATTAAAATAGAACTTAATATATACATATTAAAAACAAAAACAAATTGATGCAAAATCTCCCGATGACTAATACTGTTCCAAGTTATGCATGAAACATACACATTTGTCCCTTCATGCAAACATCATGCATTTACTAAATACTATTCCAAGTCATGCATGAAACCTACACATTTGTCCCTTCATGCCACTTGGTTATAAGTAAACCTCATGCGCCGTGAGAAATAATGTTGATTATTCAAAACAAAACAACAATTAGTTTCACAGGGTCACAGTAAGTGATACTCCCAACTTGATAAAGAAAGAAGAAAAAAAAGGAAGTTGACTCCCAAACTAAAATAAAATGTATATAAATATAGAAAATTGTTATTAGCACTCAAAAAATCTCATTTGGCACTCCAAACTTTATAATTAGAAAGAAAAATACACTTGTGCGGAGTGTAGAATGAGATTTTTGGAGTGCTAATAACAGTTTTCTAAATATGTCTTAACAAATATTGTACGTGGCATTGACTTAGACTTTCGCGAATAGACTTATAATTTCTGGTATCTATTAAATATCTATATTGAAAATATTCATCGATCTACAAAATTTTCTTATGGAGGTGCCCATTTTTTTGCCACATATACCAATATAGAGGCTAAAAGATAATACGATATTAAATTCATATGTGGTCGATATATTTATGAATTTAATCATTAAAATGCATAAGCTCAATTATACATTTAAGTTAGATCAATTCCCGAAGTTTTGGTCAACAATAAAAACTGCTTACCTATGCGTTCATCTATAAAACGTGTAAATGCGATATACTTTTTAACCACTGTTTTATGTATTGTGAATTTTTATCCGCAACTTTTGTGGCATATAGAGGCTAAAAGATACTACGATATTAAATTCATATATGGTTGAAATATCTATCAGTTTAATCATTAAAATGCATAAATTCAATTGCACATCCAGATTAGATCAATTCCCGAAGTTTTGCTCGACAATAAAAAGTGCTTAACTATGAGTTCGCCTATAAAATGTGCAAAGACGATATACATTTTAGCCACATTTCAATGTAATGTGAATTGTTGTCCGCAACTTTGGTATCTAATAAATATCCACAGTTAAAAATATTCATTGATCTACCAAAAGTTATCATGGACGTACCCATTTTTCTACCACATATAGGAATATAGAGGCTAGAAGATTCTCATTTAATTGAAACATACCAAACTCATTAAACACTCTAACCAGAAGCTCATACCAATTATTAAGCTAATTAGTGCTCTAGAAATTTAGAGATGTCAAATGATGAAGAAAAGGAAGAGGAAGAGGTTTGGATGGATTTTTTAAAGAGAGAGAAGGGGATTTGCTCCATGGAGATGATGGATTGGTTAGGGTTTTATTTTTTATATTTAGGTAGATTGAGTTGGGTGTAAAAAGAAGTTTACTTGAGTTGAGTTTTGATAAGTAAGGGCGGTTTCAGAAATAATGTTGGGTGTAAATAGATAATGATAGATAAATCAAATACAATGTAGATATAAAAAGTAAGCTTGATGTTGAGATACAAAATATGAGTTCAAATAAAATTTCTCATTCATAATTGAGAAAAAGACTTGTCTCTTAGGTGGATCTTCATAAATACAACCAAAAAAATCCTCTAGCTTATTGGTCCATGCAACACAATAATTTGCATTATACTTCGAAGTATTTTATACTGATTTTTTTATCATTACATCTTATATCGTTGTATCAAAAATAAAAATTATACAGTATATAATGTTTCGGAGCATGGTAAGTTTTTTTCACATTTTCCAATTCAATGTCTGATCCGTGGGACTACATAAATGAGTCATTTTCATTTTTTTTAGGAAAACTAATGAAAAGTGCTTGAAAACTTTGAGTTTTAATGATAAAGACAAAATAAAGTGTAAAGTGAATAGTACCATGATTGACTTTTTAGTGTAAAAATGTGGTTTTTCGTTAAAGTGAATAGTACCATGAGTTTTTCGTTAAATTTCTTTCTTTTTTTTTCGTTTGTTATTTTCTCTGAAAGATTCGATTGCCATGATGATATCTTGAAATAGAAGAACGGGTGTTGAACGTTTTGAAATTATCAATCTGCTTTGTTTTCTGTACTGGACAGAGGATATTGAATCTTTTTTTTTATATCTGAATACAATAAAAAACTTGGTCATGAAGTATCTGATCACGTCATCTATAAGGCATATGTGATAAAAACAAAAAAACTTTGTAGTTCCAACCCTTTTGACCTCACGTTAGTCTCACTAGAGAGCTAACCTAATCAGGCAGCCCTACCGAGTAACGAAATTTTCTTGTACATATTTTGACTTTTGAGAGAGAGAGAGAGAGAGATCAAAATAGTGATGTTCCATTTCGATGGAGTTTATTCATTTGAGCAAAATCCAACCAAAAAAATATAAACTTAAAGGATCAAAGAAAAATCTGAGAGTTACAAGCAATCTCCATACAAAAGATGTTCTCTGATTGGGGTCACAGAACCCTTTGAGTTACCTAAAAGCCATTTCTTCCTTCTTTGTTGCATTCCCATAACAACAATCTGTAAAATGTAATTTCCTTACTTTTCTTGACTATTCACAAGAGAACTAATTTTTTCGAGTCGCCTCGAAATCTTATGCTGTACCTAAAAAATTGGCCATCATTTTCCCGCTTCTTGTTGGTCTCTGTCTTTACTAGCGCGCTGGTATTCTTCGAAGAAGAGAATGATTTCGTAGTGTTTCTGCAGCAGCCGCGTTAAGAGTTGGGAACGAATGTCCCAACATACCCGAAACCAATGATAAAGAAGGCAGTTGCTTGGATGTAAAGGAACAGGTAGAAGTAGTTCTTCCCAAAGATGAAATCGTAACAGCCACAGAAGAAGAGGTACAATCCAACAGCTAGCTCTAACAAATGAAGCCTGTTAACAAGTAAAAAAAACACACACACAAATGGCAAAACCGCAATCAGGTGATACATGACTAATTGAAAAGAGGAGTCCTATCGCGAGAATGCTTACCTTTCTCCGATCCTGAATCTAGGTTTTCGGGGTAATTTTGTGGCCACTTTCAAAGTCTTGAGCGCATCTCCAAGTTTCTCAGTGACGATCCATTCATTCACTCGACTAGCCTCTAGCAGACCAATAATTGTAGCCTTCGTACGGTGTAGTGACATGATGTTCTCAAATAGGATCCAGAACACCAACAAGTGGATTGACCTGCAAAATCGTAGAACATTAATTCCTAATTTAAAGGCCACCTGAATACAAGAGAAATACAAATCGAAATGGCAAAAAAAGCAGAAGTTCAAAAGGAAATCAGACCTTGGAGTGCCAACTGCATTGAGAAGGGTAATCAAGGAAGGAATATAAATTCCTCCCCACTTTGGCACCACAACCTCAGGAACCAGGACAGTTGCGGGCAAGACAATGCAGTAAAATACAAACGCGTTGATATGCGCTATGATCTTCCTGACGAAGAAGAAGCTGTAAATCACATGTACCTTCTTCCAGAATGTTACTTTCTGCAGTAAACATACGAAGGTATGTAGAGGGTTAGTTATTTACTCATTTACACTTCATCTCCTCCCGTTGGTTAAACTTGATACCAATTACAAAAACTGCTCACCTTGTTCCTTATAATTTCCATGACCATTTTCCTGAAAAGATTAGCTGGACCGCAAGACCACCTGTGCTGTTGGTAGCGGTAGGCTTTGAAAGTGCTTGGCAATTCATTCTTCACCTATGGAGCAAACAAATAAGGATAAGATATTTCACTCAAAATGTGTCATGTATCTGAAGTTTACGGTACATTTGAAGTCGAAATCTACTAATTTGGGAACAAAGTGCAGGCATACTCAAAAGTTGATGAAATGGAACTTCAAAATGCATTAAAACAATGCTATATAGAATCGAAAGACAACTAGATCATCAACACTAGTACACAAGCAAATGCTAAAAGATCTCTCACTCTCTACAAGTTTGGTTTCACGTCCAAATGTCTTTGTCAAAAGAACTAACTTTTTCCGGCTTTCCTAAACCCTAAACCGTAAACCTTACCACAGAGCAAAACACAACATTTGGATCGATCGGTTAAACACTAAAAAATACGTTAATGCAGAAAAAGATACAAGCATAGGACAGCAATGGTACCTGTATACTACCAAGATATACAAATTTCCAGCCTTGGAGACTCGCTCGAACAGCCAGATCCATATCTTCCACTGTCGTCCGGTCCTTCCATCCTCCGGCTTCATTGATCGCAGCAATTCTCCATACACCAGCAGTCCCTATATCATCATACCAACAAAACTCAGCAAATACATACTAAAAATATTACCTCAACCCTTTTTAGCTTATAGTAAATACCATTTCTTCCATTTTATAAACAAACAACTGTTAAAAATACATATATGAAGACGAGTCAGGGTAATTAGACGCACTCTCTAGTCTCTAATATAAATAGGTCTTGCATACAGTGATAGGTCCCACCATTGTTAGCGAGCGTGTCAGTTTTCTCCCTAAGTGTTAAAAGTACTTATAGTTTGAAGAGCATGCTACTTAGTCAGACAAAAATGACACATTTGTTGACATAACCTTGTCTAATACAGGTATATCACGCATACAAAGGTAGTATAGCATGGCCACTTTTATTAGACAATGTATCAATTTTATGTATCTAAGTAAAATTATTATATTTCGAAACAGAATTAGCCCTCATTCCAAGCACGTGACTGCTCAAAATATGCAGAAATTACCATTGAATCCAAAGAAGGCATGAGTGGAGGAGCCCACTTCTTGTTCAACAGTAAAATGATAATCCAGTGACATTTCTTGCATTCTTGTCATCAAGCACTCGTTTGAATTCACTGCAAAACAAGTAAAATTAAAATTAAAAAAAAAGAATAAAAAAAAGAAGAAGAAGAAGATCATAAAACACAGCTGCTGCAAATTCTGCATGAGTTTTCAAATAATAATGAGATAGCAGAGGATTAGGTCAAGTGTGTATAAAAGTATAGAGAGTAGAGTGTGACCAGGTCTATAGGGAATTGAGGTCTACCATTAAAGATGGCCACATGCTACTGCCTGGTTCTCGAGAGATTTTTCAGTGTAGTTGATTACACTTTGACAAAGAAAGTGTAGTCACTATATTTGGCAGAGTTAAGTTAAATGAAAGTGTAGTCGACTATATTTGATAGAGAAAATTAAAGGTACTCATGGGTCATAAAATGTGTTATGAAGAAGTTCCTACAAAATACTTTTCAAAAAGCACTTTCAAGTGTTTTTTCAAAAAAAAAAAATCAGATTTTTTTATAAAACTTTAGACGTCTTTCTAGTAAAAACACTTCTAGCCAAGATGATTTATAAGCAAAAATAGTTCTTACGTAAGCAATTTTAAACGAGCTCTAAAATTAGTAAAATCCCAAATGCTTTCCAAAGAAGCATTAAAACGTTTGTCAAATCCAGAAGCACTTTTATTTATTACTTTCAACCTATCAACATCTAATTAATTTGCACCTAATTGTGTCAAATAATTTGATAAAAATTAAAATCTTCGGGATTGTGTATCAAGCCAGCTAGAGCTTTGCCATTTCTCCATCTGTGACCACTGATGCCCACAATCCACCAACAAAAATAAATAAATTATTAATAGCAATAGAAAATGCATGAGACAGATTAAAACAGACAAAGTGCTGAAAATAACGTCTGGGGTTTCTGGTCCTCAAAATTGCATCCATTAATGGAAATAGCACCAATTTCATGTGCTTTGCTTTGGACTCTGGGTCCCAAGGAAAAAATTTGGACAATTAGTTACGTATTGGTGCGATTC
Organism: Malus sylvestris; assembly: GCF_916048215.2. NCBI lineage: Eukaryota > Viridiplantae > Streptophyta > Magnoliopsida > Rosales > Rosaceae > Malus > Malus sylvestris. The sequence continues at coordinate 1,598,960 of NC_062271.1, read as the reverse complement.
ACACATCTATTTTTACTACTCACATGCTTGTATTAATTTCTAGCTGTTATATCGAATAAATTGAATAAGATTAATAAACAAAAATTAACAAGAGTGTATGGGAAGTAGAAATAGATATGTGAATACCAATATCCTTAGCTAAAATGATTCACTTTTGAATGTTTAATTGTTGAGATGATCGAAATCAAATATCGATGACATATCATGTAAACGAAACAACCATGATATGACAACGAAATGCTAAAAAGGCGTTGTTTTAGCACCCAATGGTCAACAGAAACACCCTGCTATAAAATGTTCGTGTTATAATTTGAGTAAAGTAATTTGATCACATTGAACTCCAAGCAAACAGAACAGACAGAAAGGAGAGACACGTGGCAAGCAAAACCAGGCAACCCAAGGAGGGGCCCACGTACTTCCTAGAAATCTTCTCAAACAAGCACAGACTCACCGACAGTTTTAAAGTAAAGGCCGTCCTGTTTTTAGAAGTTTGACCAAAAAACTTAAAACTGCTAAAGGTTGTAAAAGTGCTTGTCGGAAAAGCACTTCCAAATGTTATTCTGCGACACACTCGAAATTTATAAATTTCAACGCGTCTCTATATGAACACTCACAATAAAAGCGCTGAGTAAAAGTGCTTTGTACAGAAAGCAGTTCCAAACAGTCACTAAAACTAATCAAAGAAGTGTGATTAATGGGGGATTAAGCAACTAACCGAACTTCCAGCGAGTCTGTACGAGTGCGAGCTCAGGGTTGTGGAGGAGGAAGGGGATCGTCCGCCACAGAAAGTCGGGCTCCGGCTGGAAATCAGCGTCAAAAATGGCCACAAAATCGCAGCTTTTGACGTAGCTGCGCTTCATGCCTTCTTTGAGAGCCCCAGCTTTGTAGCCATTTCTGTTGTCTCTTATTTCGTACTTAATGTTTATCCCCTTGCTTGCCCACCTTTGGCACTCCAACTCCACCATGTCCTGACATACCAAAATTTAATATGGTAATTAAAATTTTGAGCATTTGGGTTGTTTTATATTAAGAAAGTTGATTGACAACGATCATTTTGTGAATTCCGATCGCTGAAGTGATCAAAATCAAATAAAGATGACATATCGTCAAATATTTACAACATATTGAAAAATAATAGTTTTAGGAATTGAGATTTGTAAATTAATCATTTAGCTAATTTTTTTTTTTGTATGAACAATATTATAAACTATTCTTAACGGCTCTAATTTATGAAAAATGAGATACAAATGGACCGTCACACTGACTTATCCCAAATCATATGAAATATAAAGTGGGTAACTATAATTTGAAGCGTGAAATAAGTCAGTTGGTTAAGCGGCCGGTTAAACCCGAGCTCGAATTCCCTTTCAAATATTTAGGTAATTTAGACACATAAAAGAAAAGATTTTTGCTAGTGACCTTGATGGTTGGGTCAGTTGAATCATCAAGGACTTGGATGATGATCCTATCGGAGGGCCATGAAAGCCCACATGCAGCTCCAATTGAAAGCTGATAAACCTGCAACGACAATGAAATCACCAAAACACAAAATCAACGGTGTTAATTTAACAAATTAAGAAATAAATAAAACCGTTTCGTTAAATAATTAAGGGGTATTGAGGATGAGGACCTCTCTTTCATTGTACATTGGGATTTGAACCAGAACCATTGGATAAGCCGAGTTTCCGAGCTCCACGTCATCTTTCATGGGCTCCCATTTGTACCTTTTCTCCGGCTTCCGCCCGAACAGCTTGATCAGAACGATGACGACCGCCATGTACAGCCGCTCGACGAAGAGCATCACCGACATGATCAGACACAGAACGACGGCGAGCCGCAGCAAAGGAACGATCAGTGGGGCTTTGATCTGGCTCCAAATCAACCCCATTTGCATGGAAACGTCGTCTCTGCCGCCAAAAAATGAATCCGGGAGCTTCGCCGCCTTCGACAGCCGCTCCATTTGGGATTTTTTCTGTGATTTTTCGTCGCAGAAAACAGAGGAGCAAACGGGAGAAGAAAAAAGTGTAAAGATTGAAACTTTTTGGATTCTGAGAGAAACCCAGATGATAAAAGTGGGGGTTTTTATGAAAAAATAAGAAACATGAAAGGATGGAAATGGAAGAAGAGCTGAAGTTTCAGTGGCTCAACCTCCACCACATTTGAGATTTCAAGCTCAGATGCACAGAAAAACACAGAAGCAATTGACCGCCTGAATATTTATTTGCATGGAAAAAAAAAAGACTCCTTTTATTTTCTTTTATTTTTTCTGGAAATATACAGACCTTTCTGCTTCAGAAAACAAGGAAAAAACAGAGGAAGAACAGCGCATATATATGTGTACATACACACACAGTGTGGAAACGGAAAAAACCAGAAACAGAAAGATGTATAAGTTGAGAGAAATCTCGCAAACCAAAGAGAGAAGAACTCCAAACTGCTACTTGTAAAATGCAACGGAAACAGAAGCTCTCTAATTTCTTTTGAGTTTTTACCCCCCTCTCTCTCTATCTCTCTCTTATAAGCTTCCAGTCCCAACTGTCCACCAAGTGCAGTGTTGTTGCGGGTTTTTGGTTATAAAGCTAACAACCATAAAAGGTTCAAGTGATAAATGTTGGGATGTGTCATCTACACACCCCATTTTACTTCTCACACACCCATGATAATTTTTATCCATTGAATTTCTTCAATTCATCCGATCTGACGGCCGAAAATTAAAAATGTATATGAGAAATAAAACGGGTTGTGTGGATATCACACCCCTAAATTTTTCTATTATATTAAGAGGAGAGGGTTTGTCAACTTTTTGTCTCATTTTCTTTTAATTTTGCCCTCACTTTTGAATACATAATGTAGACATGATGAGGGCAAAATAATAATTTTGTATCTTTTGAACTTTTTTCTTTTTTTCCTATTTTGCCCTCACTTTTGATACACAATATTTACATAAGGAATGCAAAATAGTAATTTTGTATCGAAATATTTACATAAGATAAAAAATATGTACTTATTAAGAGAAATTGTCCTACTATCATTTTTTCATACGAGTAAGTGAAATTATAATATTTTTTGGATAATTTGAATTAACTGAAGCCGTTGCGCTTGAAGAGAACGTCGGAGGAGATAAGCGGTTGTTCACACACACAAAGTGTGTGCTCATCTTCTAGTGTCTTCTAAAAAAAGAAGAGGAAAATTGCAAATGTGTCGGCGGTGGGTTTTACCGGCGGCTGATGTCGTATCACGGCAATAACCTTTTACCAATTTTGTCACCTACCACTAATAATCATTCGATTTTTTTGGAGAAATTCCTATCCATCAAAGGTAAGGATTAATCTCTGAGGTATCTTACACTCAAATTACACACATTCTCTCAACATTTTGCCGACTTCGTGCTTCAAACCCAAAGCCATGAAGCAATACTTGAAATTTACTACATTTTAATTGAACCACTTGTCGTGGCTAGTAAAAGAAAAAATTATTTTGAGTAATATGTTAACACAGGGTCATTTGAGACCCATTAAGAGCACTATCGCAGCACTGAAGAAGACGATCACTATCCAACTACCGCTTTTTATCTTGGATTGTCTACTGACAAGAAGGAACGAGCACAGAACCTAAAGTACTTTCCGACCACTCAAGACAGTTGGCAAGTCTCGTAACTTTTTGGCACAGAGTTCCAAGGACAGGTCTACTCAGACATCAATTCCAGGTCACACCTTGGCCATCAACGAGAATCTATGAAGAAACGTAAATACTGGCAAGCTTAGCGCTCAACTAAAGTATTTTCCAACCACTTATGAACAAGTGTAGTGCTCGGTATGTGTCGACCCAATAAACCATGTAAATACCCTGTCCATATGTCAAATGGATATTGGAGAAAGGAACCAGATCCCTTCCTAAGCTTAGGAGGCTGAGCCTCCTGAATAAAGGATTCGGGCCGTTGAAATTTGATCAAACGGCTAAAAATAGGGGGCCCTTCTAAAAGTTATAATCATTGTAGCCGTTGGATCAAATTTCAACGACCTATGTGATTTGCTAAGCCTCCTAAGCTCAGGAAGGGATCCGGTTTCTTGGAGAAATAGCTTATAGGTCGTTTTTACGTGTTCGTTCCATTAAATAATAAGTTCGTGAGAGAATTAAGGGCATATGACTTTGTTGGGGGATGGGGTGCACTGAGCAACTATATAAACAGCTTGAATACCCTTTACAAGCGGTCGGATCCACGAGAAAAATATTACATTACATTTCTTAAAGCTCTCTTGTAGTCCACGACAAGTATTTACTAGATCATTACAGTACACGTGACCCATTTTCAAGGTGAACCACTTAAATCCTTTTGTTCATAATCTAGCTTTATATTACGAGTCCACCAAGGGTTGACTGTATTGAGTTTTGTTGACCTCCCAATTTTAAAGCTCTATGTAATCCACGTCTAATATATGTCAAATCATTACAGTTAGCGCAACCCATTTTTAGGGTTGGAACTACTCAAATCCTTTTGTTCAAAATTTAACTTTCTATCCCGAATCCACGAAGGATTAACCATACTGATTTTTTATGATCTTTCAATTTTGAGCATTAACATAATCAATTTTAAGGTGGGATGTTTCCAACTATATTTCCATATTTCCTAATTAAGATCGATGGGTTTTTTTTTGTTTTGAGATAAACATATGGCTAAACACAATTTAATTAATGAAATTGAGCTTTAAGTTTTTTGGACAACTAGGGAGAGCCATAGACGCAATGTTGTTACGTAATATACAGAGCAATTTCAGGGGTCGGTGGATCTTGCTCTTTGCTCGGATGCTCTATCTTTGGGAAAGAGCTAAATAAGCCGCTTACGAGTTCCCAAAATTGCATCATGTCCTCCCTAAAGTGTGTGCAAGTATTTAGGGTAGTGGTTGTCATACTCCCATTCATCTAGTCACACTTATTTTCTTTTTTTGCCGAGGTATGTGGTATTTCACACTCCGAAAGATAGGACTAATTTCTAGTGGAGTTCGAAAATACTAAAAGCATTTCAACCTACTTTTGAACACAGTCAAATAACACACGTTCTCTGAAAAATTTTAACCAAAAAATTATATGTGCTTTTGTTAGCTTCATTTGTCAAACCCAAGAACAAAGAGCATACCTGTCTTGAAGTTTTATCACAAATTTTACTGGACCACCTGTGTTTGTCAACCTCATTTTTCTAAATTTTATGTTTTGAGAGATAAATAAGTAAATCATAATAATAAGTAAAACACTGTAAATAAATAAAACGAAAAATGTGAAATCACTGTATATACAAAACTCAGAAGAGAGGACAAGTGTAATTCTCTTTATACTATTTGTTCCCTTTTTATCTTTTTCCTTCTTAAATAGTATTGAGGCATTTACAAAAAAGGCAAATAAAAAGTAAAAAGAAGAAAAAAAAGGGCAGAAATGTAGTAGGTCCAAAAATCATGTAAAAGCATTGGTGTCGGTGTAGTCCATGTCGATGGAACAGCTCAGATGGTTGAAGGTTCTCGTGTGGCACTACTTTAAGGAAAAGGATCCGGCGCGGATCTTTTTCTTGGAGATTCTAAGAATTTCTTGATCGTGACCATTCATCGTATATTGTACGATTAGAAATCATTTCAAAATTTAAAATTTAAAATTAAATATAAATAATACTTAACAAAAACTAACCGTATAATGTACGATAAACGGTTACGATCATAAAATCCTTAGGATCCCTAGAACAAGAATCATACGAAAATCATTTTCCCTACTTTATGGTGTAAAATCAACCAATGTCTAAGAGTACGTACGGTCTTTCATTTGTTTACTGATGTCAAAACCTTACTTCTAAGCTTAAATATTGTGTGTAAAGTATTATATTAGGGTAAATCGTCAAAATGGTTTCTGAGATTTGCATAACTCATCACTTTGGTCCTTGAGATTCCAAATCAATAAAAGTGGTCCCTGAGATTGTTCACCATCCATCATTTTGGTCATTCCGTTAAAAACTCCGTTAAGTGTCCCGGAGCTCTTGGCCGGAAGTTTGGGCAATTTTCAAAGCTTCGTAACTCAATTGTTTCTTAACCAAATTCGACCCATAATATATCAAAATGAAGATAGGAAAGTGTAGAATACGATTATACCTATTTTGAAGCCCAATGATTGCCAGAGATTGCCGGAAAATAGCCTTACAGTTGACTGGTCCGAGTGAAAACTTGAAAACTTGCCGGAAACTGGGTAAACTTTAAGCATTCATAACTTCTTCAATACTAAACAAAATCAAGTGATTCAAAAACGAAAATCATACTTCTCGACGAAACGAAGAGAATGGTACCTTTGTTTATGGCTAACTCGTTGTAGTTTGGCCGGAAAACGACTCAAAAGTGTCTGCCTTGGTCTTGAGTTAGCCACTTTCGAGCCATTTTTCGGCCAAACCAAGGCGAATTAGCCATAAAAAAGGTACCATTCTCTTCATCTCGTCGAGAAGTATGATTTTCGTTTTTGAATCACTTGATTTCTTTTAGTATTGAAGAAGTTATGAACGTTTAAAGTTTACCCAATTTCCGGCGAGTTTTCAAGTTTTCACTCGGACCAGTCAACTTTGAGGCTATTTTTCGGCCATATCTGGCAACCATTGGGTTTTGAAATAGGTATAATCTTATTCTACACTTTCCTAACTTCATGTTGATATATTATAGGTCGAATTTGGTTAAGAAACAATTGAGTTACAAAGCTTTGAAAATTGCCCAAACTTCCGGCCAAGAGCTTCGGGATACTTAACGGAGTTTTTAATGTAAGGACCAAAATGATGGATGGTGGACAATCTCAGGGACCACTTTTATCGATTTGGAATCTCAGGGACCAAAGTGATGAGTTATGCAAATCTCAGGGACCATTTTGGCGATTTACCCAATTATATTATTGTATGTGTGCATATCATGTGTAACTTGAGAAAACCATGTTAAAACTCAAAATTAAGAGGTTAACCCTAGATGGGTGCGGGTTGACGCTTATCAATAATAAGGTTTGGAGGACACAATTAGGATTAATAGTATAATTAATAAACACAATGATGTAAAACGGTTCACCCGTAAACGGGGCTACATCCATTGTAGTCTCTATATATATTGACTCGGAGCAATCTAGTCTATTTTTCTCCTTTTTCCGACCCGTTCTAAAAGGCACTCATCCTTCTTATATAAGTCCTTAGCAAGCCCCAAGTCTTATGAGCTCAAGTTTTCCAGGCATCGATTTTGCATTTAATGCACCGAATACGTAGACATGACCTGCTAGTTGTCCCTTCGTTCTTTAGTTGACACGTGTTGGCAAAATGACATTCGTTTAGGTCCACTTGCTTGACTAACATAGAGTAAAATTAACGAGTTGGTCAGTAGCCTTCACTCGCCTTACAACATGATACCACTCGTTATAGTATAATGCATAGAAAGCTTGAAGGCAAGCTTGCTTGACTAACATAGAGTATAAGCATGCCTAACTGTGAGACCTACTAGTCGAATAGAGATGAAAGTCCCAAAAAAAAAGAAAAAGAAAAGAAATTCTGCTTAAAGGAGAAATGCTGCTGAAAGAAGAGGAAATAAGACTTGAGTGCAGTGTTCAATTTCAAAATAGCAGTTTTATTGTTTATACATCCAGAAACTTGAACATAATTAATCATATGGTTCAAAATAACATTAATTTATAAAATAGAACAAATCTAATTTTATATTGCATGCTCAAACATAAAAGTTACAAAGGATTATTGCAAGTAGCATCATTCCTTTGGTATCACGTCTCACGTGTTCCAAAAAAAAAAACCACATTTTACAGAATGTGTCACCAACTATTATGGGCCCAGCTGCCATTGTTGTGTTGAATCATTGCATACTAGTTGTTGTGGTCTATTTTATCTGGCAGAGAGACTAGGGCCGGCGGCAGAGAAAGAGAGAAGAGAGATGTGTGTTTGTAGAATTGTAGGGGAATGTGTGTGTTGTTATCCCTTCTACATTGTGCCTTTATTTATAATAGTAAAGGGAGAGAAGATATTCCTTCTCCTCCAAGTAATACAAGTTGTAATAGGAAAGGATAACTAGAATCAAATCTAATATAGGATTTACACAATCATACTTATTCTAGGAATGTTTACAACACTCCCCCTTGAGTGTGCAAATACTTAAGGTAGATTCAGCATCGTGCAGAAGTTGAGGAAGTCGACTCGTCGACACTGATTCCAAGGAACAACGCTTATTCTCAATAAGGTAGGAACTTGCAAAGTAGTAAGTCTCACTAAAAACCCTAAGGCTATGGCAAAAACCCAAGTAGGGACAAAATCCATAGTCTAAGGAAAAATGCGTGAGAAATGCAAAGTCAAAAGAAACGTCTACAGGACGTCATCAGGGATATGACCAGCCCAAGGTGGGTGCCTCGTTAAAACCTAGTTAGGTAGCAAAAACCCAGTGGGAAAAATGCTCCTAATCGTAGGGAAAAATAGTACATTAAGATCAAGCAAGTATCCAGAAGATACTCCCCCTAAGTTTGACATAATTCCAAAGAGAAATAGCAAAGTTACAACTCAGAAAGTTTACGCATACCAATTCCATGAACAAGCTTCTGAAACGTCGCCTTCGGTAGTGATTTGGTGAAGAGGTCAGCCAGATTGTCTTGTGATCGGATTTGCGTGACTTCAATATTCTGATGCTCTTGTTGTTGATGTGTAAAGAAGAACTTCGACGCAATATGCTTGGTGTTGTCTCCTTTGATGTAACCCTTCTTGAGCTGTTCGATGCAAGCTGCGTTGTCTTAAAAAATCGTTGTCGGGGCATTAACGGCGGGATAAAGATCACAAGAGCTTCGAATATGGCCCATTACTGTTCTCAACCAAAAGCATTCCCGAGTTGCTTCATGTAAGGCGATAATTTCAGCATGGTTAGACGAAGTGGCAACTAAGGTCTGTTTAGTTGACCTCCAAGATATTGTGGTGCCTCCAACGATAAAGACATAACCTGTTTGAGAACGCGCCTTGTGCGGATCAGATAAGTATCCAGCGTCGGCATAACCAACAAGGTGAGAATCAACTCGATGAGCATAGGGTGCGGCATCACTCGAGGATTCGTAGGGATAGAATAAGCCCAAATCCGTACTACCCTTAAGGTAACGGAAGATGTCTTTCACGCCAGTCCAATGTCTGCGTGTTGGTGCATTGCTGTATCTTGCCAAAAGATTAACAGCGAATGAGATGTCGAGTCTAGTGCATTGAGCTAAGTACAATAAAGCGCCTATCGCATTTAGATAAGGAACTTCAGGCTCCAAAATCTCTTCATCATCCTCATTCGGACGGAAGGGATCTCGCTTTGCATCTAGCGTACGAACGACCATAGGAGTACTCTAAGACTTCGCTTTATCCTCATTAAAACAGCGCAACACCTTCTGGGTGTAGTTCGATTGATGTACTAAGATTCCATCCAAACAATGCTCTATCTCGAGACCAAGACAGTATCGAGTCTTTCCTAGATCTTTCATCTCAAATTCCGACTTCAGGTGCGAAGCAGTTCTCGCGAGCTCTTCAGGAGTTCCGATGAGATTCATGTCATCGACATATACTGCAACAATCGCAAATCCGAAATGTGACTTCTTAATGAACACACAAGGGCATAGTTCGTTGTTCACATATCCCTGACTAGTCAAATACTCACTCAGACGGTTATACCACATTCTTCTGGATTGTTTCAAACCGTATAGTGAACGCCTCAGCCGAATTGAGAGCGTGTTCCGGGGTTTGGAAATATTTGAACCAGTCAATGTAAGTCATTCGGGAACTTTCATATAAATTTCCGTATCAAAATCCCCATAGAGATACGCGGTTACTACGTCCATCAGCTGCATATCCAGTTTTTCGGAAACTACCAAACTAATAAGGTATCGAAAAGTAATCACATCCATAACGGGTGAGTAAGTTTCGTCATAGTCAATCCCGGGGCGTTGTGAGAAACCTTGTGCTACAAGACGAGCTTTGTAACGCACAATTTCGTTCTTCTCATTACGCTTCCGAACGACAACCCACTTGTAGCCAACGGGCTTCACATTAGAGGAGTAGGAACTACAGGTCCAAACACCTTACGTTTCGCAAGTGAATCAAGTTCGACTTGGATTGCTTGTTTCCAGTTTGACTAATCAGCTCTACGTCGACATTCATCAACGAAACGCGGTTCAATGTCATCGCTCAACATGATCTCAGTAGCTACTGCAAATGCTAATGCATCGTCGACAATCATCTCATTTCTACGCCACACATCATCTAAGCTAGCATAATAGACCGAAATCTCACGATTCTCGGGAGGAGGATTCGTCTCTTCAAGGACGCTTCCATAATCTAGAATTTCCTCATGAGTTGGGTAAAATAAGTAAGCGATAGTCGGATTCACGATAGGCTCTTCAGGACCTTGTGCCGTGGTTTTCCTCTTTCGGGGGTGTGAATCCTTTGAACCAAGGGGTCTGCCACGCTTTTGTGTAGGGGCAGATGATTGGCTAGCCGCTAATGTACGTGGATCACCAGAATTGGCGTCCCGGGCTTCCAGAAGGGTAGTCCGTCGTACATTTGGTACATCTATCTTTGCAGGCGTATTCGCAGCTGGAATATGTGATCTTGTCACGCGCGCTAGATCGGTGAAAGCATCTGGCATGCTTTGAGCTATGCTCTGGAGATCTAATATGCGTTGCATTTCAGCATCAGACTGAGCGGTGCAGGGATCTAAATGAGACAAAGTGGGAGTCGTCCACGATAATTCGCGTCGTTCATTAGGAACGTTGACATTCTTATCTCCCCATAACGACGGGAAGACTGTCTCATAGAAGTGACAATCCGCGAAACGAGCGGTAAACAGATCGCCTGTCAAAGGTTCTAAGTAACGAATAATCAAAGGAGAATCATATCCGACATAGATTCCCATCCTTCGCTGAGGCCCCATTTTTGTACGTAAGGGCGGCAAAATCGGCACATAGATCGCACAACCAAAAACGCGCAGATGCGATATGTCGGGTTCGCATCCGGTGACCAACTGAAGGGCACTAAATGGTTATGTCGCAACAGGCCTCAGGCGGACCAATTTTGCTGCGTGCAATATTGCATGGCCCCAAGCAGCGATCGGGAGCTTGGTACGTATGACCAACGATCGAGCAATCATTTGTAAACGCTTAATGAAAGCCTCTGCCAGGCCGTTCTGGGTGTGAACATGGGGTACATGATGTTCAACTTCAACCCCAACCGACATGCAATAGTCATAAAAAGTTTTAGATGTGAATTCTCCAGCATTATCCAATCGAATAGATTTGATCGGATAATCAGGGTGGTGAGCCCTGAGCTTGATAACCTGAGCCAACAGTTTGGAGAATGCAACGTTCCTTGTGGACAATAAGCACACGTGTGACCAACGTGTAGAAGCGTCAACCAAAACCATAAAATATCTAAATGGTCCGCAGGGAGGTTGAATCGGTCCATAAATGTCCCCCTGAATCCGTTGTAGAAAAATGGGAGGATTCGAACGAATCTTGTCATAAGAAGGCTAAGTAATAAGCTTTCCCATAGAACATGTTTGACATGCGATTTCATGGATCGAACCTAAGCTTCGGGTTAGTGGATGCCCGTGTGAAGTTTTGAGGATACGGCGCATCGCTATTCGTCCAGGATGTCCCAAACGATCATGCCAAAGTGTAATTTCGTGCGCGGTCCCTGTGGTAGGGCCAGCCACATAGTGGCATTCGATGAGGCGTATGGTCGTAGTATACAGACCACTCAGGTTACGCTCCATCTTCTCTATAATACGCTTCTGGCCATATTCATAGGAAGTTACGCTCAGAAATTCAACTCCGTTTTCTACGTGGGTTTCAGCGTGGTAATTGTTATCTCTAATGTCCTTGAAACTTAGTAACGTTCTTCCGGAACGTGGAGAATAGAGTGCCTCAGCAATGGTCAAGATTGTACCATTGGACAACATTATACGTGCCTTACCGTATCCTTCTATCAGGTTGGATGGGCCTGAGAGGGTTGTCAGAGGTGCATTCTTAGGTACGAAGTTAGTGAAATAGATGCGTTCACGCAAAACACTATGCGTGGTTGCACTATCTGCCAGACAACTAACTTTCCCAGTAGCCATATCTAGAATGAAAAATTAATTTGAATCGGTCACATGCATGAAAGTTTATAAAAAAACAAGTATCAATTCAAAATAATTTCATTTATTCAAGGATTAAAAAATTAATATCCAAAATAAATCGCCAACTAATAATCCAAAACATAAAGGAAAGTTGTTCAAAATCAACCAAAAAAACAAGGTAGGGTTCGGCCACTTGGTGGAATTCGGCCCCAATTGTCTTATTTTAACTGAAAAATAAGTCTATGTCTAAGATTCTAATCTTCCATAGGAGTGGTATCCTCTTGAAAGTTAGAAACCTCCATCTTTGTAGTCTCCGGTTCGTCCACTTGCATGAAGTTTGATTCAAACTTCGTACGACGAGAATGATATTCATCTACAACCTTCTTGGGAGCACGGCAAATACGGGACCAATGGTCCTTGGAACCACAACGATAGCACATATCGTCATTCATTGTGGCAGGTGCTTTGCCCTTATTCTTGAAGTTCGGGGCCTTGGGAGCGAGGTTTGGGTGCTTCTGGGCTTTGTTTCCTCCCTTGGATGGGCCTTGGCTCTGTTGACCTTGGTGGGATGGCTTCTGGCCGCCCTTACCACGCCTCTTTTGGCGTTTTGGGTGCTGATGAGTGCTATAATGTGCTTCAGGCACAACAGTAGCCCCAGTAGGTCGAGCTTGATGATTCTTCATCAACAGCTGATTCTGCTTTTCAGCAAGAAGTAAAACAGAGATCAAATCCGAGAACTTAGTGAACTTCTGAGCTCTATATTGTTGCTGCAAGACAATATTAGAAGCAGATAAGGTCGAGTAGGTCTTCTCCAAGAGATCATCTTCAGTCAAAGTTTCATTGCAAAACTTGAGAAGTGATCGGATTCGAAAAACTTCAGAATTATATTCATTCACAGACTTAAAGTCTTGGAAGCGTAAGTGCTGCCAGTCGTGTCTTGCTTCAGGCAAGAATATGTCCTTTTGGTGATCCAAACGATCAGCCAAAGCAACCCATAATGCACGTGGATCCTCATCAGCAAGGTACTCAGTTTGCAGAGCGTCATGAATATGTCTTCGGATGAAGATCATAGCAGTGGCTTTTTTAGCTTCGCCAACAGGTTCAGTTGTTGCTTCTTCAATAGCAGGACGCAAGTTCTTGGCAGTGAGGTAGAGATTCACATCTTGAACCCACTTGAGGTAGTTCCTTCCAGAGACCTCCAAAGCGGTGAAGTCGAGTTTGTTCAAATTCGACATGTTCCTATCACAAATAGATGGACAAGATGTGGTTAGTGTAATGGAGAAAAATCAATCCATTCACATAGGAGTAGAACATACAGGTTCTAATAGACATGTATTGGTTTAATTTTGCATGAAAAACTTCGGGTTTTCATGGGTGATATGTTTAAGAGAAAACTTCAGGTTTTCAAACAAGGCATTTTTATAAGAAACTTCGGGTTTCAAAGTAATTATGAACTTCAGGTTCATATATTCCTGCAGGCAAACACAAATATATATGCAAACAAATATGCAACAAGTATATGCAAAAAATATTGTATAATTATAATTGAATTAATTTATTTGGTCTTCGGGGCCAAATTAAAGTGTGGGTGAAAATAAAAAAACCCATATTATTTTAAAATATTAAATAATAAAATCTTGGGGCCTAAAAGTATAGGCAAAGCCCACAGGTGGCTCATGGAGCTCACGGGGAGACATGGGCAAGGGGAATGGGCTGCTGTGTGCAGCCCCAAAAAAAAAATTTCTTTTTTTTTTCTCACAGGTCGCTTCAGGCGAGCCCAAAAAAAGATTTTGTTTTTTTTTTCTTTTCCCACACGGGCTGGGCCGTGACATCTCAGAGTAGCAGCAAACCCAAAGGGCGCTGATGCAGGCCGAGGGACAGGAGCCCACTAGGGCTCGGGTTTTTGGGATCAAACACCCCAGCGAGTGCTGGGTGTGTGTCGGTCGGGGTTTTGTTTAAGACTCGATTTGAGTCATGGTGACCATGGGGGTGAACGGAGATTTGAAAAAATCTCGATATTCATTGTAAAACCCTAGAAATTCGATTGTAATTTAAAAAAAAAATCGAATTTTTAGACAAAAATTCGTCGGGGACGACTGCAGGTCGTCGGGGGTAACTGGGCATGGCTGCAGGCCATGTTGGTTGACGATTTCATGGGTGGCGACGCCTTCTGGGCGTCGGGTCTGGGTGTTGGGCCTGGAGCCGTGGCTCTAGGATTGGTTCTCGGCTCGAGAAAGCATGGGGGATGGGTTGGGCCATCACAGACTGCGGGCCTGGTGGCTTGTGGCTTGCATGGTGCAAGTGCATGGGTTCGAACAGAACCCTAATTCCTCAATTCCAATCTTTTTCAATTCAATTATATTATATGCATGTATAATTCAATGAATCACGTATTTACTTTGATGCATATGCAAATAATAGTTTCAATGCATGTACATATGTAAGATTCAATTCATGGCAAATATCAAATTCACATAATTGGAGCAATATTGGTTATGAAGCATACACAATTTATGTAGAATCTAAAATACGTTAAACGTAAAGTTTGGTCATGCATCATGGTGAATGTTCATGCTATCAGGGCTTGCAAAATATCGAGTTAAAAGCCGTTGTTTGGAAAGAACCTGATTGCGTGATGATATGGATGAACTGGTTTGATGCAAAAAAAAATCCAACGTCAGATTCCTAAGCGCAACGGTAGGAGCATGCTAATAACGTGTTGTGGTCTATTTTATCTAACAGAGAGACTAGGGCCGGCAGCAGAGAAAGAGAGAAGAGAGATGTGTGTTTGTAGAATTGTAGGGGAATGTGTGTGTTGTTATCCTTCCTACATTGTGCCTTTATTTATAGTAGTAAAGGGAGAGAAGATATTTCTTCTCCTCCAAGTAATACAAGTTGTAATAGGAAAGGATAACTAGAATCAAATCTAATCTAGGATTTACAATCATACTTATTCTAGGAATGTTTACAACACTAGTTTCAATTTCTACCTTATTTTTATTTTTATTTTTTGTCCGCTATTTTGATATCACATTTTAGTGTGCTCGGCCATACTTGAAGGGGTACTTGAAAAAAAAAATTTTATCCACTTATATAATGACATATAGCATACCATCTTGTGTTTCGATTATATTGAAAAATCTCTTCACTTTTTAAACACATGTTCTTTTTCTTCATTAGGGCCGGATAGCAATATTAGCACACCGAGTGAAAAAATTAACCCTGCTAAAACATAATTTTTGTCTCAAATTATCCCTTATCGTCGAAGTATGTTAACAAATTCGTTAAAATTGTCTACTTGGCACAAATAGGGCATACTATTGATGAAATGTGTGTCACACGTTCCCAAAATGTTGTAGTTAGAGTTTTCTTTTTCTTTTTGGAAATAAAATTTGTTTTAAATATCTTATTTTATTAATATTCAGCCATATGTGGCACACATTTGAGCAACAATTAGTCATATTTTTTGTCACATAAACAATTTTGATGGATTTATCAATGGATTTTGAGAGCAGAAGCAATGTGATAAATGAGTTGAGTTTCAAAGAGTTAAATTGCTAAATTGAATTTTAAGAAGTTAAGCAAGATTACGTTGAGTTTTTAAGTGTGTAAATGTTATTAGAACTAAAATACAAAAGCATCGATCTCAACTAAAATCATGAAATCTTTATATTTACATAATGTTACAAATTCATGTATAATTTTTTGAAAGTCGTTGCCGTCCGATCTTCACCAATGACAATATGTATCACACTGAGCTTCAGTTTTAGTCGGCAGGGGCCTTTACTTCTTTTATTTCACAACTAAACGCTCATTATTTTACAAATATTACAAAATCGTCCATTTGTTTGTCTCTTTGAAAAAAAAGTCTCAATTAATAGTCACATGTCTCTCTTTTTCATCACCTAAAACCATATGTTATTTAAAGCATATCTATTCTGCAATCAATGCCTTTAGCATCTTAGTAGAACCATTGGACTTAACTTTCAATTTTGAAATGATCTCCCTTCACATGACAATATTATGTATTAGAGTTTAGGGTACGTTTGGTGGGCTGATATGAATATGACTTGTAGTACTAAACTAGATTGGATGGGACTTTACTGGATTCATGTTCATGGTTTGCTACTCACTAGGCCAACAGAAATAGAATGGCTTTGGTTGTTTTTTAATAATTAAACTTTTTTAAAAATGGACAAGATATCGCCGGAATTTTCTTAGAAGAAGTGAGAAATTTGAAGCAGAGCCGACCTTGAGATTTCAGGAGCCATGTGCGAAAGTGAATCGGAGGCCCTAAAAAGTATTAAGAATTTTATTTTTTATTTTTTTGTTCAAAATAATAATTTTAGTTTTCAATTGAGTTTCTATAAATTCTAATAGCACAAACAAATTTAACAAATAAACAAATGGAAAGGTGGCGTATTGTTTTTCCTTAACTATTTAGAGGGTCAGGGTTCGAATTTTTATGTTATTGTGGGGAATTTTTATATTATTTTCTGGAAGCTTATGCATTTAATAAAAATATAAACTGTATTATTTTCTGGAAGCTTATGCATTTAATAAAAATATAAACTGGAAAAAAAAATGAAGGAGATGAGTTTCGAACCGATCCCCTAAGCTAATGTAAAGAAGCAATAATTCTACTTGCGCTAAGACTCAAGTTTGTAATATTCTACACATACTACTATATATATGTAAATGCATGCAAAATTGAAAAATCAGGGGCCCTTCCGATTTGGGGATCCTGTGCGGTAGCACCACTTGCACCCCCTCAGCGCCGGCCCTGATTTGAAGAGTTTCAGGTTTTTGAGACAAGTTGGACTTTGTGACTGGCCTTTTCATAGGTCGGATGTTGAGAAGAAGCAGCAGCAACTTGCTTCAACAGAGAAGAAGCTCGCCATGTCGGTGGGATTCATAACCCGTTTGTCGAGTCGGGATTCAAATCAATTGGATTCTGGACTCTTGTCCAAGATGGGTAAGCAATTCGAGGAACACTTTACATTAACCATACAAAGGTTGTGATCAATTGTCCATATCATATCCCCAATTGGCCCACCAAACGGGGGTGTATATCATATATGTGCTAAAGAATAAATTCAACGTGGTTATTTTCGTATGTCTAAATAATATTATTATTTTAAATTTGGAGGAGATGATACAAAAAACTAGTCAAGGTTTCTTTTAGTAATTGTTCTTATAGCAAAACCAATGAAGTATTCGATTTTGACACTTTAAATCTTTTCTTTTCAAAGAGATATCATATATTCTCTATTTTGTGGGTTTCACATTATTTAGGCATGTTTTATTTATTTATTCAATTTATTTATATTTTCTCTTTTTCGGGTCTGAAAATATTTATTTATTTAAAAAAAAAGTTTGTGGCCCTGGAAGCCCATATAAAATATTATAGAAGTGATATCCCATCTACCATGTCTAGCAAACTTGTTATGAAATTCACTTTGATGTTGTTCACTCTTATGTTATTATCCAATGTGAAATGTGTCTTTGTTGAACTAGACACCATACCATATGCCACTCATCTCACACCCTTTTTGAATTGGAGGCAGATTCTCTGCCCTCCCACTTCCTGTGTCCTCCCATACCCTTCTGTTTTGTGTGGTCATGGTTAAGCCACGTCAACATTTTATATTTTTTTATAGAGATAGTAAGACAAAAATGAATAGTAATATAAAATGTTGACGTGGTTTAACCGTGACCACACAAACAGGATGGCACGGGAAGTGGGAGGGCAGAGAATCTGCCTCCTTTTGAATTTGACTATTAAGTATGTCTATAATTCCCTTTCACTATATGGTGTATATTAGAAAGAAGAGAGAAAGAATGAACGAAAGGCAGAAAAAAAATTCAGCATTTGGACATTTTAACCTAAAACGAAATTAAAAAATTTAGCCTTGGAGCCTACGTGTTAAGAAAGGATTAAGTTAGATCAATAATTCGATTTCTATTTTTCACCTTAATCACAACGAGGCTAGTGTTTATTCTTTTTCATGGCTAATTACTTATTTGGTATGAAACTAATGAATTTGTTGAACTTTGAAATTAAGCAACCAAAATGTGTACATTTTACAAGCAAAATTCCCTCTTTTTATTATGAGCAATATTCTACACTAAGGAGAGGGGAAAAGTTTGAATTTTGTATTCTTCTTTGTACAAAACTTATTATTTAAGTTGCATTTTGAATTTTCGTTTCATTAAGAAATAATTTCAGCACACATTTTTATATATATATATATATATATATTACTTTTATCCCTTTATTTTAGTTTGATTGATTCAATTTAAACGTCAAAAATAAATATGGTTAACCAGAAAAAATTGGTCATAGTAGATAGTGGCTTAAATATTAAATTAGCACATAACTTTTTGAGTTGATTAAATTTGAGATCTGCATTTTGGATCCCTTTAATAATTTTTTATGGCTAATCATTTCAAATATAATTTCTAAGCCAGCTGAGACTCCATGGACGAATGGAATGCATGCTAATCATTTCCGCCATAATAGGAGATTAAAGGACATATATTCCACTTGAGTAATAAATCATTTTTATAGTTCGACAAATTATTTTAAGGAAAACTAATGAAAATGGCTTGAAAACTTTGAGTTTTAATGATAAGAACAAAATAAAGGGTAAAGTGAATAGTACCATGATTGACTTTTTAGTGTAAAAATGTGGTTTTTCGTTAAAATGAACAGTACCAGGTGCTTTTCGTTAAAGTTCCCATTATTTTATTACATGAGGAGGAACATTATTTCTACACCATTTTTATCTCATGTTGTAATGGGACCACTCGTATTTCAGCGATCCAAACTGTATATGTTCTAGGTCTTCTTCAAATATTATGCCTACGAAAAATCACCCATATGTGAAATATGGCTATTGGATTAAAGGTTTAGGGTTTCTTTGTAGAAATGTATCTGTCTATTTTCTTCATTACAAATGAATGTCTTAATAATTTTAGTCTTTTAGATGTGTCTAATTTTTTACAAAAATGTTCTATGAATAATGTTATAAAAGATAGATGAATCAGATTGTTAAAATACATTAGTGAATTTTGTAAAAACGTGTATAAAAATTTGTGTAAAAAACGTAGTGTCATAAATTTGTCCCCATTTTATAATATTATATTTAAATTGATAGTTTGACCATATACATATTGTTTAATAAATAACAATACTTTATGTTTATGGTATGATTAAAAATTATATTGATTACTCGAGTTACATAACCCTAAGTAGTACGACATTAGACGAATACAAACACATAATTAACACATCTAACCTAGTTTAGTTTGTCAATTGTCATTAAAAGAGATAATTGGACAACGGTCCCTCAACTTTAGTTTAATTGGAGCTTTGGTCCCTTAACTAAAAATTCACAAGTATTAATTCCTAAACTTGTAATAATGTAGAGCAATGATCATTTTGACTAACTTTATTAAAACTTCTATCTATCTTTTGCCCCTTTAAACTATTCATTTAGGATGGAAATCCTAACGGAGTAATGAAAAAGTCATTGTTCCACATTATAACAAGTTCAACAGCTAATACTCACGAATTTTTAATTTAAAGACCAAACCTGCAATTAAGCCAAAATTCAAACACAATTGCTCCAATTTTCTCTCATTTAAAAGGTTGGAACTCCCCTTTTGCTAGCAGAATAAGCTTCATATATGCAGAGCATAATTCTTTTTATCAAAGACATGATTCGTTTCGGCAATCAGCCATCAAATCATTCTTTCTTTAACCTAAGTTTGTGCTGTCATCCATTTTGTTCTTGTGTGGAACAAAACCTTGCTTCTGGCTTTCCTAATCTTCAATAATAAGTTCCAAAAATTGTACATTTTTAGTGAGACATCCACAACGTCTCTAACACGTGTCAGTTAACGAGTAATTAAAATAGGGAACTTTAACGAAAAGCACCTGATACTGTTCACTTTAACGAAAAACCACATTTTTACACTAAAAAGTCAATCTTGGTACTATTCATTTTACTCTTTATTTTGTCCTTATCATTAAAACTCAAAGTTTTCAAGCCCTTTTCATTAGTTTTCCTATTAAAATATCATTATACTACTTGAATCATTTTAAACTTTTTTAGAAGATCGAAAATTCAAGAGCACAACAATGTAAAGTACGTTACTAAATGTTTGCCAAAGAATTCTAGAAAAGTCAACAAGTGAATTCGAACAACATAAAAGGTAATGTATACTATGCATCATTCTTTAACAATTTGTTTGGATGAAGAAATTTAAGATTACTAAGGAATTTCAAAATGACGTAAATTGAAATGACGGGATTTTAGTTTCTATAATTTGTGAATTTTTTTATTTGGTTAACCTAAAAGAATAATGGAATTGAATACATAATTTGTTATTTTCAAACTCTCAATAATAGAAATTGGGAAATGACACATATTTACATAGAATTTAAACTTGGGAATTGGAAGTCCCAAGTTTCAAGTTTTTTTTTTATGCGGAAATTCTAAATTTTTATGTTTATGAATCCAAACAAGGGAATTCGTGCATGTCAATTTATAAATTCTGACTTTTATCCAAATTCAAGTTTATTTCTCTCATCCAAATATAGTGTAACTTTCATGTCAGACAAGTTAACGCTACACAACCAATGAACTCTTTATGAACTTTCTGCCAGCACATGTTTTTGGTACAATATTTTATAATATTGACACAGAAATTGGCGTCAAAATGTGAGATGGAAATAGGTCTATGAAGAGTCATACTCTTGAGAGTTTCCTTAGCATTTCTCTTAAGAATGTTAGGATAATCCAACGTGCTTGGGAGTGATGCGATGAGTTGGGTTACCATTTGGGGCAGGTAGTTAATTTAATCAATTAATAACTAAACCTAATTAATTAGAGTTTTCATGTTTTGCTAGTTAATCTGCTTCATGTCATCCTGTGTCATAAGGATTAAGGCCTCGGCTCTTGACCATGACCTGTGTCAATCACCAATTTGGGCTCAACATAGGATTTGTAGGAGTTTAATAATGATAGTAGACTTGGGTTGGGCTAAAATTGGACTCTTATTCTGAGTTCATATTCATAGGGTAGGGATGGTTTGATCCGGTGCAGTTTCGGTTGAAGCCAAAATTGAAATCAATTTTTTTTTTTCAGTGCAGGTCAGTAGGGTTTTCAAGCTTGAACCAAAATGGAACCAAACCATTTGGTTGTGGATTGGTTCGGTTTTCAATCGGTTTTGGTTTTAGTTTCAAACCATTTGCAAACTAAATGCTTTATGTCTTTAATACAACCCAATTGAAAAAAGAATTCATCATCACCACACTAAAATTCAACTTGAAATAAAGTTGGATGTCAGAATCCCTTATGACATTACTTTAATACAACCCAATTAAAATAGTTACGTTTACCATACTAAAAATGAAGTTCAAACAAACTTCAACATCAAAGGTTTTGGACATGCTATTCAACAAAAAGGTTTTTCACTTAAGTCCTCAAATTACTTACTACTTTGCATCATTTAGCACTTTGTCTTTCCTTTTCTTTTTGGATACTTACTCTTCGAAGGTTTAGAAGGCCTTTGAGCTTGTAGATGAGCTTGAGAAGCCGATGCTTGGCAAGACCTTGGACCTTGTGAAAGTGAAACCGATGGATGAGAGGTTGTTGAATCTTGTAAATTAGAAGCTTGAGGTTGATTTGGAGCTTCTTGTCGTGATTATGAATTAAAGGTAGAGAAGCGATACTTGAATTCATATTGAACAATTTTACACAATACAAATACATAAATAATATAATTACACTTGTTGTTATAAACTTAAAAAAACCTACAAAATGTAACAAAACAAACTTACGAGCAAATTCAGGGGTCGGTAGATCTTGCTCTTTGCTCGGGTGCTCTATTTTTTGGAAAGAGCTAAATAAACCGCTTACGAGTTCTCAAAATTGCATCATGTCCTCCCTAAAGTGCGTGCATGTATATAGGGTGGTGGTTGTCATACTTCCATTCATCTAGTTACACTTATTTTCATTTTTAGCCGAGGTACATGGTATTTCACACTCCAAAATCAGGAGGTCAACCCTAAATGAGGACGGATTTCGCATTTAATGTGCCAGATACGTAGACATGACCTGCTAGCTATCCCTCCGTTCTTTAGTCAACACATGATGGCAAAATGACATCCATTTAGGTCCACTTGCTTGACTAACATAGAGTAAAATTAACGAGTTGAACAGTAGCCTTCACTCGCCTTGCAACATGGATCCCCCATTGATACCACTCATTATAGTATAATGAATAAATAGCTTGAAGGCAAGCTTGCTTGACTAACATAGAGTATAAGTCTACCTAACTGTGAGACCTACTAGTTAAATAGAGATGAAAGTCGAACAAAAAAAAGAGAAAATGCCACTCAAAGGAGAAATACTGCTGGAAGAAGACGTAATAAGACTTGAGTGTGCAGTGTTCAATTTCAGATTAGCAGTTTTATAGTTTATACATCTACAAACTTGAACATAATTAATCATTTGGTTCAAAATAACATTTATAAAAAGAACAAATATAATTTTATATTGCATGCTCAAACATAAAAGTTACAAAAGATTATTGTAAGTAGCCTCATTCCTTTGGTATCATGCCTCACATGTTCAAAAAATAAAAAATAAAAATAAAAAATCCAGAATGTGTCACCAACTAGTATGGGCCTAAGCTGCCATTGTTGTGTTGAATCATTATGTATCAATTTAAATTTCTGCCTTATCTTATTGTCCGTCTATTTTGATATTTGTATATATGTTATATATTATATAATTTGAGGAACATTTGAAAAAAAAAATTCTCCATTTATATAATTACATAAGGCGTACCACCTCGTATTTCAGTCACATTGAAAAACCTCTTCACTTTTTAAACATATGTTCTTTTTCTTCATTAGGGTTTAGTAGCAATTTTAGCACACCGAATGAAAAAATTAACCCTACTGAAACACAATTTTTATCTCACTTTATCGTTTATCATCAAAGTTTATTAACAAATTTGTTAAAATTGTCTACGTGGCACAAATAAGACTTACTATTGGTGAAACGTGTCACACGTTTCCAACAAATTTTTGTTAGAGTTTTATTTTTCTTATTTGGAAAATAAATTATGTTTTGAATATCTTATTTTATTAATTTTAAGCCATATGACACTTATGTGGCACACATTTGAGCAACAATTGGTCATATTTTAAACAATTTTGACGGATTTATCAATGAATTTTGAAAACAGGAGCAATGTGATAAATGAATTGAGTTTCAGAGAATTAAGTCGTTAAATTTGAATTTTAAGAAGTTAAGTGAAACTCGAGTTGAGTTTTTAAGTGTGTAAATATTGTTTGTTAGGACTAAAATTTATAAAAATTAAACTAAAATACAAAAGCATCGATCGTAGCTAAAATCATGAAATCTTTCCAAAGAAAAAACCTAAATCATGGATTAAATAATACTTACATAATGTTATAAATTGATGTATAATTTTGTGAAAGTCGTTGCCGTCCGATTCTCACCCATGACAGTATGTATCACACTGAGCTTCAGTTTGAGTTGGCAGGGGCCTTTTACTTCTCTTATTTCATAACTAAACGCTCATTATTTTACAAATATTACAAAATCATCCATTTTGTTTATATCACTTTGAAAAGAAAGTCTCAATTAATTGTCACATGTCTCTCTTTTTCATCACCTAAAACTATATGTTATTTAAAGCATATCTGTTCTGCAATCAATGTCCTCCCTTCACATTACAATCAAAGTATTATATATTAGAGTTTATGGTACGTTTGATGGGTTGCTATGAATATGACTTGTAGCATTGGACCAGATTGGATGAGACTTGACTGGAGTCATGTTCGTTGTTTTGTACTCACTCAGGCAGCAGTGCTGGATTGAATGTGGGTTTTTTTTTTAATAATTAAACTTTAAAAAAAATTGGACAAGAGATCATCGGAATTTTCTCAGAAAATGTGAGAAAATTCCATAATTTGAAGAGTTCCAAATTTTTTAAAGAAAGACGAGTTGGACTTTGTGATTGGCCTTTTCATAGGTCGGATGTTGAGAAGAAGCAGCAGCAGCTTGCTTCAACAAATAAGAAGCTCGCCGAGTTGGTGGGATTCATAACCCGTTTGTTAAGTCGGGATTCAAATCCCATTGGATTCTGGACTCATGTCCAAGATGGGTAACCAATTCGAAATACACTATACACTAACCAAACAAGGGTTGGGATTCATATCCATTTTAATTGTCCATATCCTATCCCCAACCGAACCACCAACCGGGGCCTATATATGCAGAAGAATAAATTATCAACGTGATTATTTTTGTGTCTAAATAATATTATTGTCTTGTTATTGAAAATCATAAATTTTCTTAATTTGGAAGAGATGATACTAAAAACTAGTCAAGGTTTCTTTTAGGAATTGTTCTTAAAGCAAAACCATTCAAGTGAAGTATTCGATTTTGGAATATTTTATACATCTTGTGGTTAGTGCACTTTATATCTTTTCATTTCAAAGAGATATATTCTCTATTTTGTGGGTTTCATATTATTTAGGCACCTTTTATTTATTTTTTAAATTTATTTATACTCTCTTTTTGGGTCTAAATTTTTTTTAGAGAGATTGGTAGGCTTGGATGTAACATCCCACATCTCCCAGGGGATTGGATCCTCTAAGCCTTATATGTATATTCTCATCTATACTTAGCACGAAGCCTTTTGGGAGCTCACTGGGTTCGGGTTCCATCAGAACTGTGAAGTTAAGCAAGTTCGCGCGAGAGCAATCCCAGGATGTGTGAGTCATTGGGAAGTTCTCGTATGAGTTCCCAGCATGGTACAAAATATCGATATTATCGGCGATATTTCGTCGATAATATCGTTTTTGTAAGGCAACGATATTTTCACACTATCCCATTAATTTTCGTTAATATATCGCGATATTATCGATAATATCGATAATATCGTCGTATTATCGACAATATCGATAATATTGTGTAGACCAAGGGGCCCACATATCAAATATTAAACTGATAAGACCAAATACACTTGATCTCAGCCAAAAGGTCGAGAAAGCCATGCCTGTGGCAGTGTTGGGCTTTCGATTTTATACACGTCTTAACTCTCCTACATTCTTCAGCTAGCCGATGTGGGACTAGAACCGTGCTTTCTTGCAGAGTTGCAGTGCTGTTTCTGACTTCGTCCTTTAAGGCAACAACATCTTATAGCTTTCAGACCACAAAACTACAACAACCAGGAATTTAACATGCCATGGGATTGATCCAGGAGATCAACCTGTCCTCTTTTCTCGTCCTCTTTCTGGCTGCATCATCTTTCAGTTTCTTCCTTAGCTCGGTTTGAAGAATAGAGCTTGAAACAAGAAATTGAATGGGGAAGTGGGATCTGCAAAAGCTTTCTGTTCCTTGACAAGTTTATGCTTCTAAATTGTTGAAGAGATTGCTGAATGCCAATCACAAACATGGTAGCAAATCATCTACGCATCAAACCGCGAAAGTTGCCCGAAAACTTCATCAAACTCGAAAACTACAGAAACCCAGAATCTAGGGTGTAGACCTCACCAGCTGAAGCATCACAAACAGGAACTACACATTCAAACGGACATCAACACAAATTGACGCAATTATGCTGAATTCTATAATCTCAAATAACAAATTCACCGAATGTAAAACCAATTCTTACAAATTCTACTTACAATTTGAACGAATTAAACAAAATATTAAACTCCAAGTTGAACGAACGAAATTATCATTGCCATTAAACAAAAACCCAGATGAGAATTTATCGAAAATGAACAGCCATACCTGCATGCAGCTCATTCCTCTGTCAAAGATTGAATCCTTACGCTGGACGCGATCTTCGTACCTGTCGTTTCCAAGGTGGTCAGCGAGAGGCGATGAGTTTGAAGAGGGCTATAGTCCGCGGGTGGGGCCCGAATCGTCGAGCTGCGTTTTGGGCTTTCGGTCATCGGAGAAAGGTGAAACAGGTTTGCGCCGGACCGGCGAGATGGGATGGTTCGACGAGGGGAGCGTGGTGGTTGGCGATGATAGAAACCTCGAGCTTACTTCGCGGGATTTAGCTCTTCTGGGTTTGTGGGATTGGTCTGTCAGTGATCGTTCTTCATTCTGTGTTGTGTGCTTTTGCACTTTGCAATCTCTCTCTGTCTATATATATAGATATATATATGCAAAATTCAGACTGACTGGAGGCGGAGGAATAGAGGAGGAGGCGGAGGCGGAGGAGGAGGAGGTGGAGGAGTGAGGGATCTCTCTCTCTCTCTCTCTCTCTCCTCTCTCTTTGGGTTAAAGCCCGATTTCGTGGGAAGCCCAAGTTTTTTAAGTGTTTTAGAAAGCCCAAATGAATCCCTCCATTCTCGGCCCAATGAAGGCCCCAAACTCGCAGGGACTTGGGCTAGTAATGAGGACCCCAAGGTGACATCGTCTTCAATGATTTTCAGGTGTCGGTGTTGGACTAAGCCACACAATAGGTTATTAGTAATTTAGAGTCGAACTTGTCATGAGAGTATGACTCCCATATTGGAAAAATGAGTAACTTTATAAGAAATTAAGCTATTCTTCATATTGCCAATTGGTTCACCTTCTTCATGTGTTAGGTCAATAACCACACATTGCTCCACGTCACTCGATTGGCGTTGTCCATATGGAATGCTTAGAAGTTATTTTCCTCGTGTTTAGAAGTTATTTTCTACACTCACAATGTTTGCCAGCTCGCTATATAATCAACTTAAATCAGTTAAATCCATCATGCAATGCATTTTCTTACCATGCAATGTATAAAGTGTAAAATATTGTACTAATTCATTATATATAAATGATTATGGTGTGTTTAGACTTCTTTCATTAATTACTACATATTTTCTACACTCACAATGTTTGTCAGCTCGCTATATAATCAACTTGATAATGTTAAATCCATCATGCAATGCATTTCCTTCCAATTTTTTGTGATAAACTAATAGATAATTGACTAAATAAACATCCTGCAAAGTTTCAATAAAAATTTCCAAGTTTTCCTTACAATTTCCGTGGTTTCCATGTAATTTTTATCGATATCGATATTATCCCGATATTTCCATCGATATTTCCGTGTTTTCGGACTACCGATATTTCCGATATTACCGCTATTTTCTTCCTTGGTTCCCAGAAACAAAACCGTGAGGGCGTGGTCGGGGCCCAAAGCGGACAATATCGTGCTACGGTGGAGTCGAGCAAGGGATGTGGTGGGGGTCTGGGCAGGGATGTGACATTGGAAGTCCATAGGAAATATAATAGAAATGATATCCCATCTACCATGTCCTAGCAAACTTGTTATAAAATTCTCTTTGATGTTGTTCACTCTATATGTTATTATCCAATGTGAAATGTGTCTTTGTTGAACTAGACACCATACCATATTCCACTCATCTCACACCCTTTTTGAATTTGACTCCTAATTAGTATGTCCATGATTCCCCTTCAATATATTACGCATATTAGACAGAAGAGAGAAAGAATGAACCACTGGCGGAAAAAAAAAAATTCAGCATTATGACATTTAAAAACTATATGTTGGCCTAAAATGAAATTAAAAATTTTCGCCTTGGAGTTACCTACGTGTTGAGAAAGGGTCGATAATTTGATTCCTTATTTTTCACCTTAATCACAACAAACTCGGTGAAAAACTTGAAGCTAGTGTTCACAAAATGTAGCAATCTCAACAAGCTAAATTTTATTCTTTTTCGTGGCTAATTACTTGTTCGGTAAAGCTAATAAAGTTGATGAATTTTGAAATTAAGCAATCAAAATGTGTGCATTTTACAAGCAAAATTCTCTTTTTTTTTATTTTTTTATTTGTATTATAAGCAATATTATACACTAAGGAGTGGAGGAAAGTTTGAACCTGGTAAGCAATGGGTTGAAGAGGAAGACCCTAACCATCAGGGCTATCCATCACTTGTAGCAAACATCGTATTCTTCTTGTACAAAACTTGTTATTTAAGTTTCATTTTGAATTTTTATTTTATTAAGAAGTAATTTTAGTAGACATTTTTTATATCATTAATTATTTTTATCTTTCGATTTTAGTTAAATTAAATCAATCCAAACTTAGAAAACAATAACAGACAAGAAGATCGTGGCTTAAATATTAAACTAGAAGATGAGCACACACACTTTGTGTGTGAACAATTTCATTTTCTTTTTTGTCTTTGATTAATGAGTGTGATTAGCTTTTAAAATTTTTAAAAAGAGTATGAAACAATGATGATGAGATCTCTTAATAAGGGCATATTTTTCTTAATATTACATAATTACCATTTTGTCATCTTTATGTAAATATTGTATATTAAAAGTGAGGGTAAAATAGGAAAAATGGGGATATGATTGTCATTTTCTCAACAGATACAAAATTACTATTTTACCATCCTTATGTATATCAAAAGTAAGGATAAAATTGGAAAAAAAAGTGACAAAAAGTTGACAATGAGAGTTCTAGAATAGATTAGTGCATAACCTTTTTGAGTTGATTAAATTTGAGATCTGCACTTTGGATCCCTTTAGCAGCTTTTTTTTATTTATTTATTTCATTTTTTATGCTAATAATTTCAAATATCATTTTCAAGCCAGCTGATATTCCATTGACAAATGGAAGCATGCTAATCATTTCTGCCATAACAGGAGATTAAGGAACATAGAGACTAAATTTCTAAGTAAATTTTGTAAACTAAATAATATAGTTGTTGTTGATGATTGAGTTATTACTTAAGTGTACATTAACGTGCTTATTTTTTACTGGTAACACATTATTTGGAGTATGATTCTCTCTCATTCTATTATCATCCTCATCCATTCCCTCCTCTCGCACTTTTCTTTTTGTCTTATTCTCTATATAAAAAATTCAAAACAAGATGTATACGTGGCGTAATCGCAACCGTTTAAATATGAGGGGATGAAAGGGGAGAGAGATTAGGAGGGGAGAGAATTCTACTCCATATTATTTAGTTTGCAAATTTAGTTTAGAAATTTAGTCTCCCTATCATTACCCAAGTAATAAATCATATTTCTAGTTCGACAAATTATATTTTATGTAAGGAGTGAATCCTTGACACTACTTTTTTCACACAATTTTTAGCACATGTTTTAATGGAGCTCATTCCATAATGTATTTAACGATTTGAACCGTCTATCTTTAAAAACATTATTCATGGATCATCCTTGCAAAAAACTTGGATAGATCCAAAATCATTGATACATTCATTTATAGTGAAAAAAAATAGACGAATATGATTTTACAAAGAAACTCTAAACCCTTAATCCAACGGTCATATGATTATAGATTTGAGTGATTTTTGGTAAACATGATATTTGATGAAAAACCTAAAAAATAGACGGTTCAGATAATTAAATTAATTACGAAGTGATCCTTACAAAAACATATGTAAGAAAAATGATACCACAAATCTGTCACCATTATATAATATTATATTTAAATTGCTAGTTTGACAACCTATCATATTGTTTAATAAACAACAATACTTTATGGTATGATTAAAAATTATGTTGGCGACTCATCATGCATAAACCCAAGTAGTACGACATTAGACGAATACAAACACATAATTAACACATCTAACCTAATTGTTAGTTTGTCAATTATCTTTTAAAATGTAAGCACTATGTGGTTCAATGGTTGGGGAATAATTTCAAACCCATATTCCGCAAGGTCTGTTTTAGGTTCGATTCATAACGTTGATGAAGCATACGATGATGATAAGATAAAAGCTAAAATGTCTCTGTGAGACTTTCCGATCCCCAGAAGAGGAACAACGTGTCAAAGTCATCGACGGAAAAAATTATCATTAAAAAGGTTGGAACTCCCCTTTTGCTAGCAGAATAAGCTTCATATATACAGAGAATAAATCATTTAACTAAATACGTGATTCGTTTGAGCAACCAGCCATAAAATCATTCTCTCTTTAAACTTGATTCCTGTGCCGTCATCCATTTTGTTCTTGTGTGGAACAAAACCTAGCATCTGTCTTTCTTAATCTTCAATAATAATAAGTTCAAATGATTGTACATTTTTGGTGAGACAGCCACAACGTCTCTAACAGCCACAACGTCTCTAACACGTGTTAGTTCATGAGTGGTCGAAACATCATTATACTACAATCATTTAAAATTTTTCTAGAATATTGAAAATTCATGAGAACAACTACGTACCATACATTGTTGAATGTTTACAGAAGAATTTTAGAAAATTCAATGAGTGAATTCGAACATCAAAAAAGGTTATGCATGCTATACATTGATTGATTTCTTGTAGGAATCCTGTATTTGTGTAGCAAAGTTGGTTTGCTAGTGTTTAATTGAGATAATAAAAAATAAAACAAAAAACTATTTCCGGATTAGAACTTTCAGATTAATGTGCAAGAAATTTGGCTTTTTAATGAGATCTGGTGTTTGAACAAGAAGGCCAATGACTATTCACTAAGTTTGGCATCATTTAGTCTCCATTTTATTGAAGGATTATGAGTTCAATTATCACAAAAACAAAATGCTGAGACGATGATGTGTGAAAACACTTAATCCATAAGTTTAGTAGATGGAAAATAATGTATAAAAAGAATATAATAGTGTGACATCACTCTTTAACTTTCATGTTGAACAAGTTAATGTTACACCAACAACCTACTAAATTAATCCATAAGTTGATGGTGACAAGTTAATCCCTGAGTTCATGGGGAGTGAATCGGACTGGTAATTTCTTGCATAATTTGTTAACCTGACATGAATATAACAGATTTCAAGTTAACCTGTTAACGAGTCAGGTCGTTATTGGATCACTCATTAAGAACCTGATATGATATCATTTGCTAGATCTAAACATTAGGCCTGCCAATTTCTTACATAAAAGAAAGGAACCATGTTCGTGGACAGACCAATTAACTTGACACGAAATGACACCATAGGTTAACCAATTAGGTCTTGAGTTACTTGTTAAGAATCTATTAAGATAATAGGTTTGACATGACACGATATGACCTGTTAAGATAACAGGTATAACACGAAAACGACACGAATATAACAAATACTACCAAATTCCTAGGCCTTGGAATGACGTGATGATCTATGTCACCATTTGGGTAGGTAGTTAATATAATCAATTAATAAGTTAAACTAATTAATTGGAGTATTCAAGTTTTGCTAGTTAGTTTGCCTCATGTGATTGTTGGTGCACTTGGCTTATAATAATATTACTCATCAAACTTTAGCTTCATATATTACTTGTTAGAAATTAGTTTGCTTCACATCATGTTGCATGACTGATTAGGATAAAGGCCTCAGCTATTTTAAATGATCTATGTTGATCATCAATTTGGGCTCAACGATAGGATTTGTACGAGTTCAATTATGATATTAGCCTTGGGTTGGGCTCAAATTGGACTGTTCCTCCCACCTGACAAAAAAAAAAAAAAGGAGTTTTAACGAAAAAGTCCGTTGTACTATTCATTTTAATGAAAAATCACATTTTTACACTAAAAAGTCAAACATGGTACCATTCACTTTACTCTTTATTTTGTCCTTATCGTTAAAACTCAAAATTTTCAAACCATTTTCATTAGTTTTCCTAAAAAAAAAAAATCGTTTTTGTTCGTATTTTTTATTATTTAATTCTATGAAAATTTCCGTCAAAATTAAGACGCATAGTTGAAAGGGTTGAAGAGCAGCTAGACAAGTCACAACATTACGTTACAAAGCCACAACCAAATAATTACACACAAGTCGCAACATTTTAATATTAGTAAGCTCTCTAGTACAACGTTAGGTTACAAAGATCAACAACTTAAGTTTTGAGGTGACGAGGATTAACCACCTCAACTCTACTAACCCCCTCCTTGTCCTCCGCCGCCTTCGCCACCTCCACCTCCCCCACAACCAGCCCCGCCACGTCATCATCCTCCCCCTTCGCGATCATTTCCTCCTTCTCCTCATCCACGTAGTTCGGATCCCTCTCGTCGATCGCCACCGGGACCGGGTCCGTCACATCATCCGCCACGCCACCAGGCCCCTCCCACGTGTACTTGCCACCATGGCCAGACTTGGGCGGAGGCCTCCCGATCCCAGTCCCGTCTTTCGGGTGGCGGTCCAGTCGCTGCACGCCTTTGTCTATGAGCTTCTTCTCGACGTACTTGACGGTGTCGATTTTGTGGGTGTGGAGCTTCATCTTCTCCACCCTCTTCCGGCCCTCCTCGTCGTGGCTCACCGCCCGGATCGTCACCGTGTCCTTCTTGCCGTCGATGGGCTTCATTTTTTTATGCACTCTCCCGAGTCTCTTTGTCTCGACTCTTGGGTGTATATAAGGAGAGAGAGAGAGAGAGAGAGAGAGAGAGGACTAGAAGGTGCTGGGAAGAAGGTAGCATTGTACAAGCTGTTGCTGCAACCTTCTGCCGTGTGGTGGCCTAACAGATTCCCACGTTTTGTTGTATGAATGTTTATCCTTTTTCTGGTAACTCTGAGAAGCTTCTGCACAGAATTTAAGGGAGTAAATTTTGGATCAGAGTGCATGAATTATATCTTTACAAGCCCCGTCATTCGATAGTTCAAAGCTTTGATGGAACCTCTCTTTGATAAGTTTGTTCATTTTATTTTTAATTCAGCAATGTATGTTGTATATATTATTTGGTTTTCAACAAAATTGATATTTGTTTTTCATTTTTGATTTTAGAATAATGAGACAGAGAAACAATAATTTAGGTAAGGTGTGAATTCTCTCTTGTAAATTTATTAAAAAAGAGAGTTGTTATTAGCAAAAACTTTCGTATTACAAATTTTCGATATTTAAAAAGAAATATACACTTTTGAGAACTGCACAATGAAATTCTTAAAATGTATATAATAATTCTCAAAAAAATTGAGAAATTACAATGAAATTTTTTAATAGAATGACCTGTGAAAATAGAGGCGTCGTCCACAAAATTAGCTTGCCTGAAAATGAGCCTGAAGAATATATTCAATAATTGGCGAGCAACTTCTTCAATGAACGGCCCTTCAACCTGCAGTGGGAGACCTTCTATGTGATAGCCCATTCCGAAATATATTTTATCGATGATGAAATGACTAAAGTGCCCTTGAACGTTTTGTGGTGTTGTGGGGTCTAAGC
The DNA here is from genome assembly GCF_916048215.2 of Malus sylvestris. Lineage (NCBI taxonomy): Eukaryota > Viridiplantae > Streptophyta > Magnoliopsida > Rosales > Rosaceae > Malus > Malus sylvestris. Next base: position 1,565,625 of record NC_062271.1, on the reverse strand, counting down.
TTAGGATTTGGACCCATTTCTTTTATTCCTAAGTGTTTGGAACTTAAGTTATTTTCTTGTTTTTGGTTGGGGACCAATCCGGACCACACATACACCCACACACACATGTTGACTCTCTCTCTCTCTTTCTCTCTCGGCTTCTATCCATTTTCCGTACAACCATACGGACCACTTCGAACCTAGCTCACTAATCGTGGATCGAGGCTTTGAAGGTTGGTTTTGTGTTCTTTGCCAGCTCCAGAGTTCATTCATGTTCCTAGTTCAACGTGAATACCTCGTTTTCCCGAGAACCAGAGAACCTAGTTTTGGAGCACTGTTCATTCAATCGTAATCGTGGACCTTCCAGTGAGTTTTAAGACCCTAGGAAGCTTTAGAACATCTTCACGAAGCTCGGGGAAGAAATTTGAAGTGATTTAGACGTCGAAAAGCCCTGTTTTGGTGAGTTGCAGAGGTGGCCGGATTATCGTGTCTTTTCTGGCGAAATTTCGTGGATTTTAAGACCTAAAAATGGTAAGGTTTTGTTCATCTCATCCTAAGCTTCATTTTGGTGAATAATTCATGAATTTTGGTTGAGAATCGAAGAAGATATGAACTTTTAAAGATGTTGATGCACAAAATCAGCGAAGACTTTGGTACAACAGAAAGTGTCAGGTTTTGTGACCTTCGCTTGGTTGCTTCGGTCACTAGTGAGGATAAGTACGTAAATGAATAGAGACAGAGAAGCAAACACAGGATGTACGTGGTTCACCCAGATTGGCTACGTCCACGGAGTAGAGGAGTTCTCATTAATTGTGAAGGGTTTACACAAATACATAGGTTCAAGCTCTGGTTTAGTGAGTTCTAGTGAATAGTTTAGTACAAAATGACATTAGAGATTATTGTGGGAGAATGATCCCTATTTATAGAAGAGAGTTTCTAGTTTTGTTCTAATATTGACACATGTCGTGTTGTGATTGGCTTCTGATGTTGACACGTGTCGTGCTGTGATTGGCTTCTGATGTCGACACGTGTCGCATTGTGATTGGCCTTCTAGTTGAAGGGAAACTCTTCTGGGTCCTTGACGGTATAACGTTGACCGGTGCTCAGTAGTTTCGGGATTAGTCAAGTATGGTACAAACAGTGCTCCCCTAAGTTCCCGAGTGAGGGAAGCTCCTCGGTTGGGGACTTGCAAGATCCAAGCCGCTGAGTAATCACGAAACTTCTAAGTACCGAGGTGTGGTATCGTCTTCACTTGCCTTATCTTTCTCATAGGTAGATGTGACATCTTCTCTGGAAGTACGCTTCCTCCATCCAGGGGTGGTATCTTTAACCGATGAAGATGCACAAGGTAATGTATCAATTTCACTTGAAGCTTACTTGTAGTTTCGGGCTTGGTCAAGTGCGATACAAACCCTATAGTAGGAGTCCCCCAAGTCGCCGAGCTAGGAGATCTGCCGAAAGAGGTGACAGACAAGGTAAGCAGTCAAACTTCCAAGTAAGCAACCCAGGATCATAGGTTTGACTTCGGCTTCTGGTTGATTGTTCTCCTTCTCCTTGTCTCTCATTCAACTGACAGGATAAGGAGAAGCAAATGGATAAGAGATGATATGAGATACTTTTGCTTTTGAAGAAGTGACTTTCCACAGGCTTATTCTTGAACTGTGCTGGAGGGTTTTTTGGTTCCCTTCAGAGTATAAGGCCGACTCAAGAATTTGAGGGTCAAAACAAGTCCATCAAATCTAGAGTACGTTCGACCTTGATGATATGGGATACTTTTGCTGTTGACGGAATAATGAATGTGGTATGGAAAGGTGTCGTGCTGTAGTGATCTGTTTCAGCTCACCGTTGAACCTTCTGCTTCAATCTTTTGCATGGCAGAAGTGGTGTGCAACCTTTGCATTTAAATGGTCCTTCAGAACATTCCTTCATAGTGACTCATCCACGCTTGGCAGCTTCAATGTAAAGAGCCAATATCTGATCAACTGTCATGAGGTATTTGCCGGTGGAATTCGTGACCTTGACAGCAGTTGAGGATGAGTACTCGAGAGCAATGCTAAGTAAGCAACCAGGCAAAGGTTCCAGGCAGTCAGTTCCAAATTTGAGGTTTGATTTCAGGTTCCGACTGACTGCTCTCTTTCTCATTGTCCTGCAGGTGTGGACAAGGACAAAGACAAAGACAGGGAGAAAGCATGATATGGGATACTCTTGCTTTCGACCCTGATGATATGAGATACTCTTGTTCTTGGTGTGGCTTATTTGCTGAGGTATTATCGGGGGGAAATAAAGCTGAGTATTTCGAGAGGTTATGTTGAGGGTGCCTTCTCGAATGCGAGAAATGGTTGAGCATTTTTGCAGGTTTGCCTGTCCGTTGAGGAGGGAGGTCGATGTATATAGGGATTTCCCAATAACAAGTAGTAATGCTATTCCTTTACCCTTCTTGGTCACAGCAATGTAGTGGGAGCTGCCAGCTTCACGTGTTTTAACTTTGTCAGAGCACTTTGAAAAAGTGGTATGTGGTATCTGGAAAGCTGATGTTACGTGTGAAGATTACAGACAAGCTTTATCTAAGGAAATCTGGCTCTCGAAGTTCTGAGAGTTGTGCCTCTTCAGTTTTCGAACAAGCAATCCCGTCGAGGATCTGACTCTCGAGATTCGGAAAGCGGTGCTACTCCGGTTTTTGAGAAAGTAATTATGTTGGGAGTCTTTTCTCGAATGTGAGTAAAGGTTGGACGTTCTTGCCAACCTGTCTTGCCGCAAAACACGGAGGTCGACACACATAGGGACTTTCCAGTTGTCAAGCAGTGGTGCTGTTCCTTTACCCTTGTGGGTAATAGTAGGGTAGCTGGAACTTCGAAATTCTCGTGCCTAAACTTTGTCAGAGATCTTTGACAAAGTTATATGTGGTACCCGAGGAGTTGATGGTGCATATGGAGAGCGGTGATTGAACAGTAAGATTCACGTGCTTTCTACTTCACCAGAAATCTTCGACAGATTGCCCGTAATTTCCGCAAAGCTGAGTGTGCATGTGACAGGTGCTGACGAGGCTGAAAAAGCAGGTGCTTCTTCGATTTCTGAGATCGGCCTTTGTGGTCTCTGAGCAGCCTAGCTTTTGAGAAAGCAAACGCATCTTCGATTTCTGAAGCTCCGTCGAGTGCAGATTTTTATAGAGGCTGGCATTAAGTTCCACAGCACACTTGAATCTCTACCAGTAGAAGCTCATTTCTTGCACTTCTAAGATCTTGATTTGTCTGACCTCTTCCCTCTTCAACACATTTGAAAATGTCTGGACCCTCCGACCGTCGTTTTGACTTGAACCTTGGAGAAGAGACAGCCACGCCTTCTCCAGACAACATATGGCGCCCATCCTTCATATCCCCTACTGGTCCTCTTACCGTTGGGGATTCTGTGATGAAGAATGATATGACCGCTGCAGTGGTGGCCAGGAACCTTCTCACTCCCAAAGATAACAGACTACTTTCCAAACGGTCTGATGAGTTGGCTGTTAAGGACTCTCTGGCTCTTAGTGTTCAGTGTGCAGGTTCTGTGTCTAATATGGCCCAACGCCTATTTGCTAGAACCCGCCAAGTTGAATCATTGGCTGCTGAAGTGATGAGTCTCAAACAGGAGATTAGAGGGCTCAAGCATGAGAATAAGCAGTTGCACCGGCTCGCCCATGACTATGCTACAAACATGAAGAGGAAGCTTGACCAGATGAAGGAATCTGATGGTAAGGTTTTACTTGATCATCAGCGGTTTGTGGGTTTGTTCCAAAGGCATTTATTGCCTTCGTCCTCTGGGGCTGTACCTGGTAATGAAGCTTCAAATGATGAACCTCCAATGCCTCCTCATTCTGGGGTTTTGTCAAGTACTGAGGCTCCGGATAACCACCCTCCGGTGCTTTCTCTTTCTGGAGCTCTACCGACTGCTGAGACTTCCCCTAAGCAACATTTGTGAAGGCTCCCTTTTGTTTGTTTATTTTGACTCATGTATATGTACATATTTGTGGCTTATCGAAAATATTAATAAATAAGCTTTGCTTCATTTCAACATATTGTGTTAAATACACCAAAGCCTTCTTCATAAAGTTCTTTGAATTTTTTCTTTTGTTGAAACCTGTATTGTTGAAGCTTTGTGAGTGAAGCGTGTAGTTTGAGGTAGTGTTCCCTTAATTTCCCGAGTGAGGAAAACTTCTCGGTTGGAGACTTGAAAAATCCAAGTCACTGAGTGGTTGTGAGACTGTCGAGTATCAAGGTGCAGTAGCATATGGTGGGAGTCCCCCAAGTCTTCAGGCGAAGAGAGTTGCCGAATGAGGTGTCTCGCTTGTTACTAATTTGTCAAAGTAACGAATCCTTGTTTTCGATGTCACACATTCGTATATGCTTTATCTAAAAATATTTCCAACTTTTGTGTGTTTGATGCTGCATGCAATTGACTAGACAAGATCAAGTGCAATTAGTAGCTTTTCTCTCTTTTTCATCTTTTCTTTGGTGGAATTGCTTTTCGTTTCCACTAATCAGCCTGAGTGGATGCAAGATAACACCATTCTCTATAGCTCAGATTGCAAAGTCGTTTTCATGAAAGTTGTTCCTTATCTTGTGAACTACAACATATCCAAATTTGAGATCCATCGGAGTAGTACAACTTCAGAAATTCAAGTATGATGAGTAACTGTTCATCAATTTTCTGTTAACCCGTCAGACTTGTTGTGAGCTTCGAAACTCCATTTTCTCTTGTTCAGATCAACATACTTTCTTCATGGAAGTTGTTCCTCATCATCTCTTCCATAACATATCAAAAATTCAGAACAAACTAACGGTTGAATATTTCCAGATATTCGAAACACCGCAGCAGCTTTGAAGCTTGCAGAAATCTGACCGTCATGTTTGGAGCTTCAACACTCTAACTTCCGTCGCTCAAATAGAAAAATTTCCTTCGTGAAAGTTGTTCATCTGCTCAAGAACTATAAGATGTCCAAAATTCAGCTCCACTGGAATTAGCTTCACACTATCTTGATGAAGAGTGTGTGAAGCTTTTATGTGTTTTGGTGTTGAAATTTGGTATTGTAGGTGAAGCTTTGGGGTTGAAGCTTGATAGGTGAAGCTTTATAGGTGAAGCTTTGGTGTTGAAGCTTTATAGGTGAAGCTTTGTGTTTGAAGCTTTATAGGTGAAGCTTTGGGGTTGAAGCTTGATAGGTGAAGCTTTGTGTTTGAAGCTTTGTAGGTGAAGCTTTGGTGTTGAAGCTTTATAGGTGAAGCTTTGTGTTGAAGCTTTATAGGTGAAGCTTTGGGGTTGAAGCTTTATAGGTGAAGCTTTTGTTGGCACCATAAATTGATTGTGCTTCGCACTATCTTGATGAACATAGTGCGAAGCTTGGGAGATTGATACTTGTCCTCCATTGATGAAGCTTTTGTTGGCACCATAAATTGATTGTGCTTCGCACTATCTTGATGAACATAGTGCGAAGCTTTGGAGATTGATACTTGTCCTCCATTGATGAAGCTTTTGTTGGCACCATAAATTGATTGTGCTTCGCACTATCTTGATGAACATAGTGCAAAGCTTTGGAGATTGATACTTGTCCTCCATTGATGAAGCTTTTGTTGGCACCATAAATTGATTGTGCTTCGTACTATCTTGATGAACATAGTGCGAAGCTTTGGAGATTGATACTTGTCCTCCATTGATGAAGCTTTTGTTGGCACCATAAATTGATTGTGCTTCGCACTATCTTGATGAACATAGTGCGAAGCTTTGGAGATTGATACTTGTCCTCCATTGATGAAGCTTTTGTTGGCACCATAAATTGATTGTGCTTCGCACTATCTTGATGAACATAGTGCGAAGCTTTGGAGATTGATACTTGTCCTCCATTGATGAAGCTTTTGTTGGCACCATAAATTGATTGTGCTTCGCACTATCTTGATGAACATAGTACGAAGCTTTTGAGATTGATATTTGTCCTCCATTGATGAAGCTTTTGTTGAATTTCCCAATTTCCAATTTCCTCTTTGTTTTTTTTTTTTTGGGAAAACTAGAAATTTGAAAATGTGGGAGAGACAACGTATACAAATTTTGCTTCCATACTGTTAAGCGAGAGATTGTGATGCAAGCCACATCTTGTAGTAGTCGAAGGTTTGGATGAACCATATAAATTGAATTTGCTTCGAACAGTCTTGATCAAAAGCGTTTGAAGTGTTCTATGAGTTGTAGTGTTTGCATTGTTACAGAGGAGAAATGTCTGAAGCAGATGCAAGAGGGCTGAAGAGCTTGATCTTCGTATACCATGCATTGAAGCCATTGTTGGCTTGCAATAAGACTTTGTTGGTGACTATAGCTCTTGTTAGGCATAAGTGCTCCCCTAGTTGAGTTGTAAAGCTGGATGGTTTTTGATTATTTGTGAATGCTAGGAGTTCACATGTACAAGTTGTACCACTCGTCTTCTGGTTAATGGAATGAATGGTAGGTTGCTTTCATCACGTGGTTGGTGGTACGAATGTGAATTCCTTAATCACCTTTCATCACATTTCATCACCTGGTTGGTGACATGAAGGAGAGTACGCGTTGTACATTTCATCACCTGGTTGGTGGCATGAAGGAAAGTATGCGTTGTACATTTCATCACCAGGTTGGTGGCATGAAGATGAGTTCCTTCTTCACCTGATTGGTGATAAGGGTGGCAAGTTTCCAAATAATATTAGAGTACGGGTTGTACATTTCATCACCTAGTTGGTGGTACGAAGGTGAGTTCCTTCATCACCTAGTTGGTGAGAATAAGGGCAAGGTGTCGAGGCACATTGTGGCAAATGTCGAATGACACAAAGTGTGTTGAACCCTTTCGAAGCACAGTTGGCTTATGTATGGATGTGTTGGAATGTATGATGTTTATGCATGAATGTGTTGGAATGTATGATGTTTATGTATGAATGTATTGGAATGTATGATGTTTATGTATGAATGTGTTGGAATGTATGATGTTTATGTATGAATGTGTTGGAATGTATGATGTTTATGTATGAATGTGTTGGAATGTATGATGTAGATCCTTTGTATAGTCTTGTTGACACATACTTAGATTTTGTTTTGTATTGGAAACATTTGCGTTGAAGCTTTAACACTTGAGTGTTTCATTGCTCAGAATGGAAAAGAGTTTATAGCCGAGTTGGCTAAATCACCTCTTTATTGAATTCATACCAAATGGTCTTTGTTACATAGGATGCCGAACGGCTGTAGCTTAACACTTGTACAATGTGAGTCTTATTTGTAATAGTACTTCAAGTGGTCAGCATTCCATGGATGGCCAAGGGTCTTGCCGTCGGAGTTTCTGAGCTTGTAGGAGCCAGGGCGACTGATGCCGACGACCTCGAACGGTCCGTCCCAGTTAGGACTGAGTGTTCCTTCACTCGGGACTTTATCACAGAGTAATCTTTTCTTCAGTACCCAGTCTCCCACTTTGAAAGAGCGAGGTTTGACCCTTGAGTCGTAGTAGTTGGAGATGCGCTGCTTGTAGGCGACATTCCTCAGGTGAGCCTGATTTTTGTGTTTCTCGACTAGATCCAGGTTGAGGGTGAGTTGCTTGTCGTTCTCACTCTGTATGTAGTTCTGGATTCGGTATGTTGCTTGCTCAAGCTCAACTGGGACAACTGCTTCTGTACCAAAAGCAAGTAAGAATGGAGTTTCTCATGTGGAAGTCCGATATGAAGTGCGGTATGACCAAAGGACTTGGGGTATGAATTCTGGCCAACAACCTTTAGCTTTGTCCAAGCTAGTTTTCAGAGTGCGCTTGATTATTTTGTTAACGGCCTCGACTTGTCCGTTAGACTGGGGATGGGCTGGAGAGGCAAAACATAAGTTGATGTTGAACTTAGAGCAGAACATCTTGAACTTCTTGTTGTCGAACTGCCGCCCATTGTCCGTGACTATCGCATTGGGAATGCCGAATCTGCAGAGGATGTTCTTCCATACGAAGTCTTCTATTTTTCCCTCAGTAATGGTTGCCAAGGGTTCTACTTCAGCCCACTTTGTGAAGTAGTCAACTGCAACGATTGCATAGCGGACCTTGCCTTTCCCTGCAGGCATTGGGCCGATCAAATCAAGTCCCCATTGGGCGAAGGGCCAAGGGCTGATCATAGGAGTGAGCGGCTCGGGAGGGAAGTGAGGGATAGTTGCGTAGCGTTGACACTTATCACATGAGCGAGATATTCTGATGGCATCTTGGTGGAGTGTTGGCCAATAGTATCCTTGGCGAAAAGTCTTGTGAGCTAGGGATCGAGACCCAGCATGATCTCTGCAGACTCCTTCATGTATTTCCCGAAGGACAATTTCCGCATCCGCAGGTGTAAGGCATCTTAGGTATGGCAGGGTGAAACCGCGCTTGTAGAGTTGGTCATTAATGATCAGGTAACGGGCAGACTTGTATCGAATCTGCTTAGCTTGGACTTTGTCAATTGAGAGGGTGCCATAAGCAAGGAATTTATAAATTGGGGTGATCCAACTATCTTCTTGTTGTAAATTGTACACCTCCGCGACCATGGTGCTTGGTTCTGCCAACAATTCGACATGAATTTTTCTCCCAATCTTGTATTCCACTGCCGAGGCGAGGCGAGCCAAAGCGTCTGCATGACTGTTTGCCGCTCGAGGAACTTGGATGATCTGGTAGTGGAAGTGCTTGAGCAAAAGTCGCGTTTGCGCAAGATATGCTGCCATGGAGCTATCCTTAGCATCAAAGTTGTTTGTGACTTGGTTGACCACTAATTGGGAGTCACTGAAGATATCAATTCGTTTAACCCCAAGGTGTTTGGCCAAACGCAAGCCTGCTAGAAGGGCTTCGTATTCGGCCTCGTTGTTCGATGCCTTGAATTTGAAACGAATAGCGTATTCCATCGCCACTTTGTCGGGGGTAGTGAGGACTAATCCTGCTCCGCAGCCCTGTTGGTTGGATGAGCCATCAACATACAGACTCCATGTTGGGGTCGTTGATTCTACTTTCTGAGCTTCCGATGGTAATGAAGCTACTGCTTTAGGTGTAGAAGCAATGTCAACAGGATATGTGAAGTCGGCGATGAAATCTGCTACTGCTTGACCTTTTTCGGCTGGTTTTGGTTGGTAGGAGATGTCAAACTCACCCAATGCTATCGCCCATTTGATCATTCGTCCAGACGTGTCAGGACTCTGGAGTATCTGTCGAAGAGGGTGATTGGTAAGCACGATGATGGCGTGTGCTTGGAAATAAGGGCGAAGTTTCCGAGCAGACATGACCAATGCTAGAGCTAATTTCTCAATGTTGGAGTATCGTGTCTCCGCATCTTGTAGGGCCTTGCTAGCGTAGTAGACGGGTCGTTCGACACCACTGTCCATTCGAATAAGAACAGAACTGACTGCTGAAGCCGAAACCGATAGATAGATGATGAGAGTGTCACCAACTTCTGGTTTGGAGAGCAGAGGGGCTTTACTCATGTACTCTTTGAGGTTCCTGAATGCCTTGGCACATTCCTCCGTCCATGTAATGTACTTCTTATTTCCTTTGAGTGCTTTGAAGAAAGGAGCACATCTGTTTGTGGCCTTAGAGATGAATCTGGTTAAGGCTGCCACCTTGCCAGTAAGGCTTTGGATGTCTTTTGAAGTTATTGGCTCTTTCATGTCGAGGATTGCTTTGATCTTTTCAGGGTTAGCTTCAATGCCTCGTTGGCTAATCATGAAGCCTAAGAATTTGCCAGAGCCCACGCCGAAGGCACATTTGTTGGGGTTCAACCTCATTCGATACCTCTTTAGAATGGTGAAAGTTTCAGATAGGTTGGTGATGTGTTGGTCATCATGTTTGCTTTTGACTAGCATATTATCAACGTAAACTTCCATGCTCTTCCCAATTTGTTCGGCGAACATTGAATTGACCAGTCTCTGATAAGTTGCTCCTGCATTCTTTAGGCCGAAAGGCATGACTTTATAGCAATATAGTCCCCTGTCAGTAGTGAAGGCCGTGTGTTCTTGGTCTGAGGGGTTCATGAGGATTTGGTTGTATCCTGAATAAGCGTCCATGAAGCTCAAGAGCTCACACCCTGCCGTAGAGTCTATAAGTCTATCAATGAGAGGAAGGGGGAAACTATCCTTCGGGCATCCTTTGTTTAGGTCGGTGTAGTCGACACACATTCTCCACAAGACCTTTTGAAGCAGGAGACTTTCCTTGGTCGGATTTTTCTTAACAAGGACAACATTTGCTACCCATGTTGGGTAATTGACTTCACGGACGAAGCTTATGTCCTTGAGTTTTTCAACTTCTGCTTTCATCGCCTCGTATCGTTCAACATCATAAGATCTTCGCTTCTGTTTTACTGGTTTGGTCTTGGGATCAATACTCAAGTGGTGACAGATGATATCGGGAGAGATGCCCGGCATATCTTTATATGACCAAGCGAAGACCTCGGCGTTCTCTTGCAAAAAGGAGATCAGCGACAACCGAAGGGGTGGTGACAAAGTGGTGCCAATATTCACCATGCAGTCTGGATGGTCTTTGGAGATAGAGATCTTCTCTAACTCTTCAGCGGGTTGTGCTTGCTGGGTGAATGAGTCATCTCGAGGGTCGTCGGGTTGACTGTTGCCATCCTGAAGACCTTAGTTGGATTCATCTGGACTGGTCTTTACGACTTGGTTATGTATAAAGAGAGTCTCCTTGGGGACAGGCAGGTGTTGTTGTTTGACTGAAGTGTTGTAACATGATCGAGCACTAAGTTGATCTCCCCTGATGTACCCATTGCCGAAAGGGGTTGGAAACTTCATCAACAACATATGTGTGGATACCATGGCCTTGAGATCATTGATGCTTGTGCGCCCAAAGATGACATTGTATGCCGTCGGGCAGTTGACCACTAGGAAGTTAGTGGTAATAGTAGCTGTGTAGGGGCCTGTACCAATGGTGAAGGGTAAGTGTATACTCCCTAAAGGTTGCACGATATCACCAGAGAAGCTTATCAGAGGAGAAATCGAGCGATCGAGCAAGTGTTCAGCTACATTAAGTGCCTTGAAAGCTTCAGCAAACATGATATTGACTGAAGCACCTGTGTCTATCAGGATTCGTTTCACATCAAAATTTGCTATGTGAGCTTCCACGATCAGCGGGTCATTGTGAGGGTAGATGATACCTCTTTCTTCCTCAGGGTAGAAACATATTGGATCCCAGTTAGGCTTTTGATACTTGCCTCCTCTGATGTCTTCCACGTGAAACACTTGATGGCCAGGTCTCAAAGTTCGTTCACTGCTTTTCATGGCCCTATTGGAAGATTCAGACATGGGTGTGCCGCCGCTTATGGAATATATCACATTCACCTGGCGTTGGTTACGGTTATCCCTTGGAGGGTGAAGGAGGAACTGATCAATTTTTCCTTCACGTGCCAAAGCTTCAATATGGTCACGGAGGATAATGCACTTCTCACTATCATGGCCATTATACTCGTGGTAGCAGCAAAACATGCCCGTGTTCTTCGTGGACTTGTAATCTGGTTGTCTTGGCTTTGGCTTTGGTATCAGGTGAGCTATACTGGGGTAGATGGCAGCACATGTAGCATTCAAAGAGGTGTATGTCTCATACCTCGGGGTAGGGCCTGTCTTGACACGTGATTGGCCCACTGCGTTGACTGCCTGGGGGCGGGCATTATTGTGACGATATCCTGAGTTATCGCGATAGTGCCCCTTATTCTTTTTATTAAAATGAGATTGGTAAGGATGGAAGTCCTTCCTTTTGCCCTGAGATTGATATGTCTGCTGACTTGGCGAAGCATTAAATGAGGCAGGGGGGTGTGCTGCTACCATTTGGAAGGTTGAGGTCTTTTCATTCGGTTGGATCTGGCCTCCACTCCCTACTTGCTGATAAGGGGTGACTGTAGGGGGTTTCCCTTGATATGTCCTTGCCTCGGCGGAGGCATGGTTGTAAGCTTGTGTCATCACCTCAGAGTAAGTCTTCCAAGTGTTGGCATTGATCATGTACTTGAAGAAACAGTCACGTAAGCCTGCAGTGAAAGCCTTGAGGGCGGTCTTGTCATCTGCCTCAGCGCAGCGAGAATACTCATGACTGAAGCGGCCAGCGTACTTTCGTAATGACTCGTCCGACTTCTGGTGAATAGTGTACAAGTCATTTGCGGAATGCAAGCGATCGGTCTGGAAGATGTGTTGAGAGACAAACAGCTTTCTCAACTCTTCAAATGAGTCTACTGTCTCAGGTGGAAGACGGCAATACCAGTTTAAAGCTCCGCCAGAGAGGGTGGAGGGGAAGAGAAGACACCGTTCTTCGTCAGTGTGTCCCCGGTATACCATGGTGGACTCAAAGAGGTTAAGGTGTTCAATCGGGTCTTCCCTTCCAGTATAGAGCTGTAAGTCAAGCTTCTGCTTTGTCTTCGCTTGGAGGGGAGTGTTGAGGATCCTTCTTGTGAGAGGGCCAGGCCTGGGTTGGTTCCAGTCAGGTATCTCGGCTTGACGTTCAGCCTTCAGCTTGTTTACTTCCTCAAGGAGCTGCATGACAAGGGGGTCCTGAGCGGAGTCGTGCACCACTGAAGTTTTCTTCTTTAAGTCCACATCGCCTCTTGGAAGTAGGAAAGTTTGATCAAGATAGCGTGATCTTTCTCTGGACTCGCCACACTGACTTCTAGAGTGAGTATGTCGGAATGTTTCCGAGTCCCCAGTACCTTCATATTCTTCTGGGACTTGTTGCCCATTCTCTAGATTGGCGGCTGGCCTGGGTCGTGGAAGAGGACCGAGTCTTTCAGAAACCCTTGGGTCATTGATCTTCGAGCTTATGTGGATGGGATTCTCTCGACATTGTTTTAGGAAGTCTCGACAATCGCGATAGACAGCTTTTGATCCTTCCACACCCTCTGTGAGGAGGTGTTTTCCTCCACTTCTCCTGCTTCGGGTTGAAGCAGCTGGGTTGAGAGAAGTCTCATGTTGATTATCACATTGATGTGTAGCTCGATCCCTATCAGGGATGTCCGTGTCGGATATCGGCGACCCTCCGTGTTGGGGGGCATTCAGTTGATTGTTGACCTCGACAAGGGCGACGAGCTTGTGTGTTTGAGCCTGCCTAGCCTCGTGAAGCATCTCGAAAAGTTTTTCATATTGTTCCTGGAGGACTTCATTCTTCATCGCTATCTTGTTGTTCTGAACCTCTAGCTCATCGACTTTAGCTTGAAGAGTAACTCTATTTCCTTCCTGCTTTCGTTGCTTCATACTAGGTCTAGCATGGGTGTCATTCTGTGTGCTGTGGCTTCTTTCGCTCCCCATATCGGAGAGAGATGCTTGGCCAAAAGAGAGTGGACGAGCGGTGGAAACCAGCTTGACAAAGCTGAAGAGAGTGGGAATAAGTGTCGTTTCCCACAGACGGCGCCAAATGTTGATGCACAAAATCAGCGAAGACTTTGGTACAACAGAAAGTGTCAGGTTTTGTGACCTTCGCTTGGTTGCTTCGGTCACTAGTGAGGATAAGTACGTAAATGAATAGAGACAGAGAAGCAAACACAGGATGTACGTGGTTCACCCAGATTGGCTACGTCCACGGAGTAGAGGAGTTCTCATTAATTGTGAAGGGTTTACACAAATACATAGGTTCAAGCTCTGGTTTAGTGAGTTCTAGTGAATAGTTTAGTACAAAATGACATTAGAGATTATTGTGGGAGAATGATCCCTATTTATAGAAGAGAGTTTCTAGTTTTGTTCTAATATTGACACATGTCGTGTTGTGATTGGCTTCTGATGTTGACACGTGTCGTGCTGTGATTGGCTTCTGATGTCGACACGTGTCGCATTGTGATTGGCCTTCTGGTTGAAGGGAAACTCTTCTGGGTCCTTGACGGTATAACGTTGACCGGTGCTCAGTAGTTTCGGGATTAGTTAAGTATGGTACAAACAAAAGATTTTTCCAATTTCCGACGATAACAGCGGCACCGGTGCCGGACTCCGGCTCACCAAGGTTGAAGGAGGAGAATATTCTATCAAAGTTGATGGAATATGCTAACACCGTCAGGTAATTATAATGGTATATGCTGATTTTTAACGGAATATTCCCTAACGCCGTTAGGGAATCCGTTTGGTGTGCCAGGCACGTGCTTGAACGTGGGCCGCACGTCTGGCCGTGCCTTGGCCAGCACATGAGGGTGCATAGGTGCTCGGAAAATTTTTCTAAAAATATGGGGGTGTTCATGAGGTTGAGTAGGTCTTGGTTGTAAGATCCTACATTGCCTAGGGGTGATGATCATCTAAGCCTTACATGTACATGCCCACATCTATATAGCACGAGGCCTTTTGGAAGCTCAATAGCTTCAGATTTTGTAGGAACTTCGAAGTTAAGCGAGAAAAGGGCCAGAGCATTCCCAGGATAGGTGACCCATTAGGAAGTTCTGCTTGCGGGAGCTCCCAGAAACAAAACCGTGAGGGCGTGGTCGAGGCCCAAAGCGGACAATATCGTGTTACGGTGGAGTCGAGCATGGGATGTGGTGGGGGCCCAGGCCGGGATGTGACAATTTGGTATCAGAGCTAATCCATGGCTGGAAGTGTGCCAACGAGGACGTCGGGCCCCTAAGAGGGGTAGATTGTAAGATCCCACATCGCCCAGGGGTGAGGATCTTCTAAGCCTTATATGTACATGCCTACCTCTATATAGCACGAGGCATTTTGGGAGCTCACTAGCTTCGGGCTCTATCGGAATTCGAAGTTAAGCGATTTTGCGCGAGAGCAATCCCATGATGGGTGACCCATTGGGAAGTTCTCGTATGAGTTCCCATAAACAAAACCGTAAGGACGTGGTCGGGGCCCAAAGCGGACAATATCGTGCTACGGTGGAGTCGAGCCCGGGATGTGGTGGAGGCCCGGGCCGGGATGTGACATTGGTGGTATATTCAAATACCCAATTTGAGCAATGTGTGAGAATTTCCTAATTTTGTGTATGTGCTTTAAATAACGTTTATATAGTTGTTTCGCATATATGTGAGACCTATCCTGAGGACGAGCGTAGTCAAGCAAGGTTCGGGGGTTACGACCCTTCCACATATCAGTGAGTGGGTTTTTGGTTTTCAGTATATACTTATATAATTGGTATTTTTCCCATAAAATGTGTTTAAATGAAATTATGTTTTGAATTGCCATGCCTATTGAATTATGCTTATAGTATGAATTAGTATAGTATGCATAAATGTGGTTTGACGCTGTGGACGCTCAGGTACCAGGTATGTTGTTGGCTATTTATATGTGATTTGATGATGATGTGAGATATGTTGAGAATTTATAACTTGCACCCCGGTGTTAGTGTTCCCGCCCGTGGCCAGGGCACATGCCTTCACGTGATGTTCACCTCCCGCACTATATGCTCACCTTGGATCCAAGTTAGGTGCACAGTCCTGTCGTACAAACCACTATAGGTGGTTCCGACTCGTAGGTGACCCGCGATTATTCGCACAGTCTTCACGTGATCGTAGCACTAGAGCGTATTTATTTATTTACACCTAATCCTGTCGTACATACCACTTTAAGTGTTTCCGACTCGTGTGCTTGCATACTTGTTGAGCTATAGATTCAACTGTACATTTGTGGATCCGGTTGATATGTTATTTCACATGAGTTACTTATTCTATTATTTTGAGATATTTGACGTGGCATACTTATGAATATTGTTTCTGAGCATGGTTTTGAGATATGTATATGTATATATGTATTCTATTTTCTGGGAAATTATACAGGTTTTACGACGAGGGGTTAGAACTTTTGTTAAATGAAATAGTTTTGAAAAGCTTTGTTTTTGCCCACTTACACTTTCTGTTTTGCGCTCCTCCAGGTTCTAGTTAGGAGTGCTTGCTGGTAGCTTATAAGGAATTCACGGCAGCTCTGACAGATTATCACCAATGTAAGATTATCATTGATGTTGTATGTTTGTACCATACTTAACAAATCCCGAAACTACTGAGCACCGGTCAACGTTATACCGTCAAGGACCCAGAAGAGTTTCCCTCCAACAAGAGGCCAATCACAGCGCGACATGTGTCGACATCAGAAACCAATCATAGCACGACACGTGTCAACATCAGAAGCCAATCATAACACGACACGTGTCAATGTCAGAATGAAACTAGAAACTTTTTTCTATAAATAGAGATCATTCTCTCACAATATTTCCTAATGTCATTTGTACTAAATCATTCACTTGTACTCACTAAATGAGAGCTTGAACCTATGTACTTGTGTAAACCTTTGACAATTAATGAGAACTCCTCTACTCCGTAGACGTAGCCAATCTGGGTAAACCATGTACATCTTGTGTTTGCTTCCCTATCTCTATCCATTTACATATTTATCCATACTAGTGACCAGAGAAATCTAGCGAAGGTCACAAACTTAACACTTTATGTTGTACCAAAGTCCTCACTGATTTTGTGCATCAACATTTGGCGCTGTCTGTGGAAACGACACTTATTCCCACTTTCTTCAGCTTTGCTAAGCTGGTTTCCACCATTCGTACACTCTCTTTTGACCAGGCATTCCTCTCCAACATGGGGAGCGAAGAAAGTCACAACATACAAAATGACACACTTCTTGATCCTAGTGCGAAGCAACGAAAGAAGGAAGGAAAAAAAGTTGCTCTTCAAGCTAAAGTCGATGAGTTAGAAGCTCAAAACAACAAGATAGCAATGAAGAATGAGGTCCTTCAGGAGCAGTATGAGAAGCTTTTTGAGACGTTCCACGAAACTAGATGTACTCAAACATGCGAGCTCGTTGCCTATGTGGACATCAACCATCATCTGGGTACCCCCCAACACGGAGGGTCATCTCCATTTGACATGGGTATCCCTGATGAAGAGCGAGTTAATCATTAAAACATTGATCAACATGAGACTTCTCCCAATCCAGATGCTTCGACCTGATGCAGGAGAAGTGGAGGAAGACACCTCATTGTAGAAGGGTTGGAAGGATCGAAAGTCGTTTATCGTGACTGCCGAGACTTCCTAAAGCAATGTCGAGGGAATCCCCTCCACATATGCTCGAAGATCAATGACCCAAGGGTTTCTGAAAGACTCAGTCTCCTTCCACGACCTAGGCTTGCTGCCAATCTAGGGAATGAACAACAAGTCCCAGAGGAACATGAAGGTACATGAGACTCTGAGGTATTCCGACAGACTCGCCCTAGAAGTTAGTACGACAAGTCGAAGAAAAAACCACACGCCCTTGCTTAAACTTTCCTATTTCCAAGAGGCGATGAAGACTTACGAAAGAAAATTCCAGTAGTACACGGCTCCACTCAGGACCCCCTTGTCCTACAGCCCCTTGAAGAAGTAAACAAGTTGAAGGCCAAACTTCAGGCTGAGATACCTGATTGGAACCAACCCAGGCCTGGCCCTCTCACAAGGAGGATCATCGACACCCCCTTCAAGCGAAGACAAAACAAAAGCTTAGTTTACAACTATATACTGGAAATGAGGATCCAATTGAACACCTTAACCACTTTGAGTCCACCATGGCATATCAGATGTATACCAACGAAGAGCGATGTCTTCTCTTCCCCTCCACCTTATCTGGCGGAGCTCTAAACTGGTATTGCCGTCTTCCACCTGAAACAGTAGACTCATTTGAGGAGCTGAGGAAACTGTTTGTTTCTCAACACATCTTCCAAACTGATCGCTTGCATTCTACAGATGACTTGTACACTATTCGCCATAAGCCAGATGAGTTATTACGAGAGTATGCCGGTCGCTTCAGCCATGAGTATTCTCGCTGTGCTAAGGCAGATGACAAGACCGCCCTCAAGGCCTTCAAGGCAGGCCTACGTGATTGTTTCTTCAAGTATATGATCAATGCCAACACTTGGAAGACTTACTCTGAGGTGATGGCACATGCTTACAACCACGCATCGACCAAAGCAAGGACATACCAAGGGAACCCCCATATGGTTAACCCCTATCAACAAGTGGGAAATGGAAGTTAAGTTTTACCAAGTGAGGAGATCTTGGCCATTTAGACACCCATTTCATCATCTTCTGCCTCATTTAGTTACTCGCTAAGTCACCAAACGTATCTGTCTCTTGGTAAGAGGAAGGATTTTTACTCTCAGCAAGCCCATTACAACAAGAGGGATAAAAGTTCGTATCAAGGCAACCAGAGGTGAACGTACCGTCGACTATTATGACTATAGGGCCAAGCCTCACTCTTTCAAAGTGGAATACTAGGTACTGAAGGAAATGCTATTATAAAAAGGCATACACATTACGAATGTTTTGACTCTCAACCGCTTGAGATCTTTTGTCACACAAGCCATTCGGTAAATATTTAAAGAAGAGGGAATTCAGACAACTTCTTCTTAGTCTTTTGCATTCCTAGCACTAGAACACTTGGTCTACGTTGACCTACCCTTATACTCCAACTCAGAGCTTCAACATGCATACTTTGACACAAAGTATGTGATACTAAGTGTTACAACCAACATGGTTCACATATCAAAAGCATGGATCCCTTCATGCATAGCAAAACATTCATAAGTATCACTCATATCAATCAACATAAACATCATACATTCCAACACATTCATACATAAACATCATACATTCCAACACATCCATACATAAGCCAACTGTGCTTCGAAAGGGTTTAACATACTTTGTGTCTTCGACACTTGCTACAATATGCCTCGACACCTTGCCCTTATTCTCACCAACCAGGTGATGAAATGTGAAGAAGGAATTCATCTTCATGCCACCAATCAGGTGATGAAATGTACAACCCATACTCTCCTTCATGCCACCAACCAGGTGATAAAATGTAAAACCCGTACTCTAATATCATTTGGCAACTTGCCATTCATGCCACCAACCAGGTGAAGAAGGAACTTATCTTCATGCCACCAACCAGGTGACGAAATGTACAACCCGTACTCTAATATCATTTGGCAACTTACCACTCATGCCACCAACTAGGTGAAAAAGGAACTCATCTTCGTGCCACCAACCAGGTGATGAAATGTACAACCCATACTCTAATATCATTTGGTAACTTGCCACTCATGCCACCAACCAGGTGAAAAAGGAGATCATCTTCATGCCACCAACCAGGTGATGAAATGTACAACCCGTACTCTAATATCATTTGGCAACTTACCACTCATGCCACCAACCAGGTGAAGAAGGAACTCATCTTCGTGCCACTAACCAAGTGATGAAATGTACAACCCATACTCTAATATCATTTGGTAACTTGCCACTCATGCCACCAACCAGGTGAAAAAGGAGATCATCTTCATGCCACCAACCAGGTGATGAAATGTACAACCCGTACTCTAATATCATTTGGCAACTTACCATTCATGCCACCAACCAGGTGAAGAAGGAACTCATCTTCGTGCCATTAACCAGGTGATAAAATGTACAACCCGTACTTTCCTTCATGCCACCAACTAGGTGATGAAATGTACAACCCGTACTCTAATATCATTTGGCAACTTGTCACTTATGCCACCAACCAGGTGAAGAAGGAACTCATCTTCGTACCACCAGCCAAGTGATGAAATCAACTCACCATTCATTCCACCTACCAGAAGACAAGTGGTACAACTTGTACATGTGAACTCCTAGCATTCACAAATAATCAAAAACCCTCAAGCTTGACAACTTAACTAGGGGAGCACTTATGCCCAACAAGAGTTATAGTCACCAACAAAGTCTTATTGCAAGCCAACACAACTTCAGTGCATGACATACAAAGATCAAGCTATTCAACCCTCTTGCATTTGCTTCAGACATTTCCCCTCTGTAACAATGCAAACACTACAACTCGTAGAAGGCTTCACACACTATTGATCAAGATAATGTGAAACAAAACCAATTTATGGTGCCAACAAGAGCTTCATCAAAGGAGTTCAACCACAATTCTCAAAAGCTTCACACACTTTTGATCAAGACAGTGTGAAGCAAAACCAATTTATGGTGCCAACAAAAGCTTCATCAATGAAGGGCAACTACAATTCTCAAACCTTCGAAGCAAATTCAAGACTGTTCGAAGCAAATTCAATTTATATGGTTCATCCAAACCTTCGACTACTACAAGGTGTGGCTTGCATCACAATCTCTTGCTCAACAGTGTGGAAACAAAATTTGTATATGTTGTCTCTCCCACATTTTCAAATTTCTAGTTTCCCAAAAAAAAAAAAAAAAAAAAGGAAATTCAACAAAGCTTCATCAATGGAGGACAACTACAAATTCTCAAAAGCTTCACACTATCTTGATCAAGATAGTGTGAAGCAAATCAATTCATGGTACCCAACAAAAGCTTCAACTCCAAAGCTTCACCTACAAAGCTTCAACACAAAAGCTTCACCAACAAAAGCTTCATCAATGGAGGACAACTACAAATTCTCAAAAGCTTCACACTATCTTGATCAAGATAGTGTGAAGCAAAATAAATTCATGGTACCTAACAAAAGCTTCAACTCCAAAGCTTCACTTACAAAGCTTCAACTCCAAAGCTTCACCTACAAAAGCTTCAACACAAAAGCTTCACCCACAAAAGTTTTACCACAAAAGTTTCACCCACAAAAGCTTCATCCACAAAAGCTTGACCCACAAAAGCTTGACGCACAAAAGCTTGACGCACAAAAGCTTCACCCACAAAAGTTTCACCCACAAAAGCTTGACCCACAAAAGCTTGACCCACAAAAACTTGACCCACAAGCTTGACCCACAAAAGTTTGACCCACAAAAGCTTCACCTACAAAAGCTTGACCCACAAAAGCTTGACCCACAAAAGCTTGACCTATAAAAGCTTCACCCACAAAAGCTTCACCCACAAAAACTTGACCCACAAAAGCTTCACCTACAAAAGCTTCACCCACAAAAACTTGACCCACAAAAACTTGACCCACAAAAGCTTGACCCACAAAAGCTTCACCTACAAAGTTTCAACATAAAAGCTTCACCTACAAAAGCTTAACGCTATCTTGATTAAGATAGTGTGAAGCAAAATCAATTCATGGTGTCCAACAAAGCTTCAACATTAAAGCTTCACCTACAAAGCTTCAACACCAAAGCTTATATATATATATATATATATATATATTTGTTTTTTTTTTTGAAATTCGAAAATTCAAAAATTCAAAAATTAAAAAATTCGAAAATTCGAAAAACAATAAAATCGAAAAAAAAAATTTTGAAAAAAAAAAATACCTTGGCCTCCTCTTCTTTGGGCCTAACAACTTTCATAACAAATATATATGAAGAATGAGTTTTGGGCTACCACTTAGAAAGTAAATGCCTCATTCGTCAACTCCCTCGACCGGAGACTTGGGGGACTCATACCATATGCTACTGCACCTTGATACTCGAAAATCTCACGACCACTCAGTGACTTGGATTTTTCAAGTCTCCAAACGAGAAGTTTTCCTCAATCGGGAAATTAAGGGAGCACTACCTCAACCTACATGCTTCACTCACAAAGCTTCAACATACAAGCTTCAACAAAAGGAAAAATTTAAAGAACTTAGTAAAGAAAGCCTTGGTCTATTTAACACAATACGTTGAAATGAAGCGAAGCTTGTTTATTGATATCTCCAATAAGTTACAAATATGGACATGTACATGAATCAAAATAAACAAACAAGAGGGAGTCTTCACAAAGGTTGCTCAGAAGAAGTCTCAGCAGTCGGCAAAGCCCCAGAAAGAGCAGGAACCAGAGGGTGATTATTTGGAGCCTCAGTACTAGGTAGAACCCCAGAAGGAGGAGGCACCGAAGGTTAATTATTTGGAGCTTCATTATGCAGTACAGCCCCAGAAGATGAAGGCAATAAATGCCTTTGGAACAAACCCACAAACCTCTGATGATCAAGTAAAATCTGACCATCAGATTCTTGCAGCTGGTCAAGCTTCCTCTTCATGTTTGTAGCATAGTTATTTGCGAGCCTGTGCAACTGTTTATTCTCATGCTTAAGCCCTCTGATCTCCTGTTGAGACTTATCACTTCAGCCGCCAATGATTTAACTTGGCGGGTTCGAGCAAATAGGCGTTGGGCCATATTAGACACAGAACCTGCACACTGAAAATAACACTACTACTTGTTAGGGAGACTCCTATATATGTCGACTTCCATCCTCCACAACCAGGCAAACCTGAAAATAAAAAAAATGCTCAACTTTTCTTCACATCCGAGAGGGCACTCTCAGCAGAGTCTCTTGAAATACTCAGCTTCTTTTCCTCTCGATAATACCTCTGCAAACAAGCCACACAAGAGCAAGAGTATCTCATATCATCAGGGTTAAAAGCAAGAGTATCCCATATCATGTTTTTTCCCTATCTTTTCCTTTGGCCTTGTTCTTACCTACAAGACAAAGAGAATGAAAGCAATCAGTCAACACTTGGAATCAAGCTTCTAGTTAAAAACTGACTACCTGGAACCCCTTGCCTGATTACTTACCTGGCATTACTCTCGAGTACTCATCTTCAACATCTTATGGTTCCAGAGAAGATACCATATCTGCCTGAGGAACAGATAGGGCAGGTGATAATGATACAAGGAAGCATGTGGAGACAAGCGTAACAGAACACGTGTCAATACATCCACTACTTTGTCAACAGAAAAAGTAACAAAACACGTGCCGATACATCCACTACTTTGACCCTCAAATTCTTGAGTCGGCCTTATACTTTGGAGGAAACCAGAAAACCCTCCAGCCCAGTTCAAGAATAAGTCTGTGGAAAGTTACTTCTTCAAAAGCAAAAGTATCTCATATCATCTCTTCTCCATTTTCTTCTTTTTATCCTTGTTGCTGTTTACAACACAATAAGAAGGAGAACAATCAACCGGAAGCCGAAGTCGAACCTCCGATCCAGGTTGCTTGCTTGGAAGTCTGATTGCTTACCTTGTCTGTTACCTCCTTCGGCAAATCTCCTAGCTCGGCGACTTGGGGGACTCCTACTATAAGGTTTGTATTGCACTTGACCATCTCTGAAACTACAAGTAAGCTTCAAGTAAAATTGATACATTACCTTGTGCATCTTCATCGGTTAAAAATATCACCCCTGGATGGAGGAAAAGTACTTCCAGAGAAGATGTCATATCTACATATGAGACAGATAAGGCAAGTGAAAATAATACCACACTTCGGTACTTAGAAGTTTCATGATTACTCAATGGCTTGGATCTTGCAAGTCCCCAACCGAAGAGTTTCCCTCACTCGGGAACTTAGGGGAGCATTGTTTGTACCATACTTGACTAATCCCGAAACTACTGAGCACTGGTCAACGTTATATCGTCAAGGACCCAGAAAAGTTTCCCTCCAACCAGGAAGCCAATCACAGCGCGACACGTGTCGACATAAAAAACCAATCATAGCGCGACACATATCAACATCAGAAGCCAATCATAACACGACACGTGTCAATGTCAGAATGAAACTAGAAACTCTCTTCTATAAATAGAGATCATTCTCTCACAATATTTCCTAATGTCATTTGTACTAAATCATTCACTTGTACTCACTAAAGGAGAGCTTGAACCTATGTACTTGTGTAAACCCTTCACAATTAATGAGAGCTCCTCTACTCCGTGGACGTAGCCAATCTGGGTGAACCACGTACATCTTGTATTTGCTTCCCTATATCTATCCATTTACATACTTATCCATACTAGTGACCGGAGCAATCTAGCGAAGATCACAAACTTAACATTTTCTGTTGTACCAAAGTCTTCACTGATTTTGTGCATCAACATTGTATAATTAGTATTCGTCATGCTGGACTGCACTTAGGCTATTTATGCTTTGATTGTGAACTCACACTTATTCTCGTCTTGCACCTTACCTTATCTAGTGCTCTAGTTAGTTGGTTTTTATTTATTCGCATTTCCTTATCTTTATTGCTTCCGCACTATGCACATGGCTACGTCACCCTCACGTGACGGCCAGCATGCCTCGATTTAGGTCGGGGTGTGTCATTCTATCCCAGCTAGAAAAGGCAACGGGCCGGGCCGACTAAATAATAGAATTTTAAAATAGAAATTTTAACAAAAAATCATATTTTTGTATTAAAAAGTCAATCTTGGTACTATTTACTTTATTTTTTATTTTGTCCTTATCATTAAAATTCAAAGTTTTCAAGCCATTTTCATTAGTTTTTTTTTAATTTTTAAAATTAGGTTATTCTTGAGATAAAAAAAAGCTGGAGTTTCACTGTAAATTTGATTAATATATAAAAGGGTTTTTATTCTGATTGGTACTTGACTTGACATTGGATATTTCAATTAAAATGATCTTTATAATACAAAATTGCTCGATTTGGTCCATTAAAATGAGTCTCGCAAGTCAACTTGGTTTTTTAGTTAGCTTTCTATTAAATTTTATGTTAGTGTGATGATGTGGACACACTCATCCAATCATATAGCGTCACGTGAATCAGTCTTAAAACTATTTCTTTAAGATTTTGAAATTAAAATTGACAAACTAAATCAATAAAAAAACTAAAACAAAAAAGAATAATTGCAAAAGTTAGGAAATGAATGAGGGTGAGAGAGAGACCAAATTAGGCAATAGCGTCGACAGCGATGGACGATGGGTTGGCGATGGCTGTTGTGGATGGGGATGCTCTCAAGATTTAAGATCTGGGCAATGATGGTTGTCGATCGCCTTTAGACGCGTCCACAATTGCTATGATGGTGATTGACGAGGAATTTTTTTTTCCCTGTTTTATTTGTTTATAGTTTTTTTTTTCAATTTTAGTTTTTTAATTCTTAAAAAGCTTTTTCTAATTCACATGGTGCTATAGATTGGATAAGTGGCACCTACTCGTGCGTCACATTAGCACATTAACAATAATTTAATAGAATAATTAAATTGATTTATGAGACTCATTTTCGAAGACCAAGTCGAGGGTTTAGGACCATTTTGATTAGAATGTCCAATTTCAGGAACCAACCATGATAAAATTCCTATAAAGAGCAGTTCAACATTTTCAAAGAAAGTTGATAATATACAAAGTGGCCAAATTACTTATCAACAACAAGTGGCCCTTGATTAGAATTGTGGAAATGAGTTGAGCCTTTGCATAACGGCTTGAGTTCAAATTTCTTCGATGACTGATCTAATGTACATATATATATATAAATTACTTATGAGCATATACAAGGTCCTGTAACTTTTTCGTGTGGAATATTCTCACCGGATTTTTGTTTCAATCCCGGCCGTAGCCGGGCGATATGAAAATAAAATCGAAAAATATAAAAATATTCTTCTCCAACCCGTTAAAACGGCAAAATTAAAAATAAAATAAAATACATGTATATGGTGCGGGCCCGGAGGGTTCGAATAATCGGAGACTCGGCTCGGCCGGCGAAAAGAAGACATTCTCCAAACTAAAAAAAAGATCCCAAAAAGCAAACCCCTTGATATTCGGATACCCGATAAAAAAAAATAAAACCAAAAAATAAAGAAAATAACAGAGAAAATTACCACCAGCAGCGTGCGATTGATCGGCGGAGGAGTAGAAGGAGTAGGTGGAGGCGCAGACATGGTTGATGAATGAGCTGTTGCGTTGGACCGGACTGCGTTGGAAGGGTTTGCGTTGGATTGGACTGTTAGCCCTAACCGCAATGGAAGGTCAGCCTTTCATCTCCCCCACTTTCTCTCTGTACTCGTCAAATTTGACTGTTTCGTTGCCTCTTTGTCAACTCTAGGTTTTGTGTGTTAGATTTTCTTATTAATTCAGTGTTTTTTGTGCTCAATTTTGAATTTTGATTAAATTCAAGAGCTCAAGTTTGTATTTTTAAAGTGAATTCAAGAGCTTGTTCCCCTAAAGGAAGTAAAATTAATGTGCCCAGCTGAGTGTTTGGTGGATAAGTTATGGGTTTCATTGCACAATGACCCTAATTCTGTGACTGTAAAATTTATTATATAAATGGAATGCCTAAAGGCATTGGGTGATGGGTTCACATTGTCATTGTTGCAACTGCACTGCTCTAGAAGTTGGTGGAATTACGACGGCGCTGCCAGTAGGGACTAGTATGGTTTCCATTTCAAGATTGTATTTTTCTAAAATTTTCCATATCTCTAATTTTTTTTGTGGAGTATATTGGATGGGTGAAGGGGCACAAATGGGTGATGAGAATTTTTTTCATGTGAAATGTTTAGATTAATGAATTCGCATGTTTGATCATTTGATTGGTGTCTTCTAATCTGAATTAGTGGTGATCATGTTTATGATTCTCTTGTTTAAACAATTGGTTCATATTGTATCTAATTTGTTATGGAAAAAAATGATCCAAATGATTACGTGGATGGGATGTACGTGGCACCTTATTGTCGCCGCAATTGGTTGCAAAAGAGCCAATAGCTTAGATGCATAATAGAGAGACAATTATTTGTTGGGCAGATTTGGAACCATGCAAGTATGATGTTGGAGGAGGAGGACATGGCTAAGTGAGGAAAGGTATTGCTTTTGGTGGAACTTGGGGATTGAATAGTGGAAGAAGATTAAATGTAAAACTAGGTGGAAAATGAAATACAGCATACTCGATAAAGGAAACAAGGATAAAAATTAGGAGAGTGGTGTGAGAGTAGGGCCCAAGGAATCACAACCATGAGGGAATGCATTACGTATATCATATAAGGATGACCAAGAATGAAAAACTAAAACAAAGAATAATATATATAAGGTATAGCATTTGACCAGAAAAAGCTATGGAGTGCAAACACGGATTTTAATAGTCTACAAAAACTCTTATTAGTTTTTTATTTGTTGGATTTATGTTCAATTTTATTTCCATTGTTCTCCGCTCATCATTTTGGGAGCAGCCTCTCCATAAATGGGGGTAAGGTTAGCCGACATTCACCTCTCCCAGACCCTGCGTAAAGTGGGAGCCTTGTGCACTGGGTACGACCTTTGTTCTCCGCTCATCATTAATAAAGCTTTTGTGATTCTTATAAAAGTGATAGAAAAAGGTAGAGAAGCACGGATTGCCAAATTTTGATAACTGCACAGCTTTTCTATCATTTTTTAAAGTCGATCAGTAACAATTGTGTCAGTTTATTGGTATATATCAACTGTGTGGATGCCCTTGTGAAGAAATAGTACACAAACACACATGTAGATTCATGTGCATATTCTTGTTTGGAATCCCATTTAGCTGATCAACATTATTATACTTTATTTGGCAGGTGTGTCCCCAGACCAGGAATCGGTTGGGTCTGGGACAAAGAGGTCTAGTGCATCATCTGGCAGTAGGTCTCGTAACTGCAAGGAGTTTCTTCATAGATTTGTAGACAGTGGCATGCTTACTGCACAACTGGAAGACTGGTTTGAATCTATATCCAGTGAATCAGAACCAAAGAAACCGGCCTTTGATGTGCCTTTTGAGATGATAGAACTTCAAAAGTTTGACTATGCATTGGAAGGGATTTCATTTCAGCAGGTGATTAGGATGCCCAATTCCGTTTACGCTTCAACATCTGATGCTGTTGAAGCAACTGCTTATCTTGCCATTGAAGATTTTTTACATGCTGGTGCGAAGGGATTGTGGGAAGCATTCTGGAATCAGGATGGACCCATGCCTTTTTCTGTTGCTTGTCTATACAATGAAAACTTAAAATTCTACCAGGCTGAGAAGGCAGTTGCGGATGGTAAGCTTGGAGGTCTTTGCGCTACTGGTTTATTGCTTACAAACCCTAGACATCCCCGTGGGAGGTGGGATCATATTCTTGAACTGTCTCTTTTAAGGCCTGATATCAGAAACTTTTCCATGGATAGTGACGGGCAGCTTTCTCTATCTGTTTTAGGCGAGGCCCTTTTCTATGCTATTCGTGTACTATTATCAAGAAGCTTGAGCAGAATGAACTACTCTCAGAGTTCAAACTCTGTGTTTATTCTTCTTGTTGATTCTCAGTATGGTGGAGTAGTAAAGGTTGAAGGAGATGTAAATAAGATGGTGTTTGATGCCAATAATGTTTACGAATGTGCTGCTGAATGGATTACAAATCATTCTAGGATTGCAGTCTCGTCGATTGATAGGATCTGGAACAAGGTTGGAAATGCCAACTGGGGAGACGTTGGTGCCTTACAGGTACTTTTTGCTACCTTCCATTGTATCGTGCAATTTGCTGGATTTCCCAAGCACTCGGTAGAGGATTTAGCTGCTGATCATGGTCCTCGCCTCCAAGCAAGAAGGACTGAGAGGCAGTTGGGGAATTCCCGGGCGAATGGAAATGGTCTTTATCGGTTCCAGCAGCGTAGTGTGTCCCCTGAAATTGTTGAAGTTCAGGATGATTCTGCAAAAATTGAGACCAAACAGTTAATGAAGCTAGAAGTAGGATCTGTATTATGGTTGGAGGATTCTAACTGGCAAAAGGGTTACCATATCAGTCAAGTCTTGAATAATAATGAACATCCATATTACATTGCATCTCCCGTTGAAGAACCTCAGAAAAGTTTCTTTCTATATGTTGGTTCTCATCCTTCCCAGCTGGAGCCTGCATGGGAGGATATGAATCTGTGGTATCAAGTTCAGAGGCAGACGAAAATATTGACTATTATGAAACAGAAAGGTCTCTCTAGCAAGTATCTACCTCAGTTAAGTGCTTCTGGCAGGATTATTCACCCTGGTCAGTGTCAGAAACCCAGCTCGGGTGGAAACTGTGATCACCCCTGGTGTGGCACCCCGATTCTTGTGACCAGCCCAGTTGGCGAAACAGTGGCTCATATGATAAGCGAGGCCAGATTTGGTATGGAGGACGCGATCAGGTGTTGCCATGATTGCTTATCTGCACTTTCAACTGCTACTTCTGCAGGAATTCGCCATGGAGACATCAGGCCTGAGAATGTGATTTGTGTCAGGTCTGCCGAGAAGCAACCTTATTTTGTTCTTATTGGTTGGGGACGTGCTATTCTTGACGATAGGGACCGCCCTTCAATGAACCTTCATTTCTCTTCAACTTATGCTCTCCAGGAGGGAAAGCTATGCTCAGCTTCAGATGCAGAGAGCCTTGTTTACATGCTTTATATTTCCTGTGGTGGGGTTTTACCTGATCTTGATTCGGTTGAGGGGGCACTGCAGTGGAGAGAGACTTATTGGTCCAGGAGATTAATTCAGCAGAAGTTAGGTGAGGCCTCAACCGTTTTGAAAGCGTTTGCCGATTATGTTGATAGTCTATGTGGGACACCATATCCCATGGACTATGATATATGGCTAAGAAGGTTGAGGAGAAACATAAATGAGGATGATTCTGGGAAGGAAATTGATACATCGGGGTAAGACATTTTTTCAAGGGCCACTGCATTAGGAGTGATACCTTGTCATCTGGATCATAAACCGTTCCTGGCTGCAATGACATGAAATTTTGTAAGAAGTTATTTTATACATGATGTCGATTGTCCAATGTGATAATCATCTGGAGTCTATTGCTTGGAAATTGGAACAGAATATTCGTGTAAAAGGATGGAGATATACGTTGGAACAGAATGTGATGTTTGCACTGTTCCTTGCTCTGGAAACTATTTTGGGACTGCTTGACGGATTCTGCGCAGGTGAGCATCGTTTTTCACAAAATTTCTGAGCTTTTAGGGTTAAGTCTGTTGGTGGCGGACCTCAGGATTTAAAAATTATATGGATATGTTTGCATACAGCTCCCTAGTAACAATAGGGGATCGAAAAAATCATTGATTTCTCGACTCCTGACGAATTTTTGTTAAAGAATATTTTGCTGTATTTATTACCATTCCTTTGTAAAGAGATAGATTCAAAGTTGCCTGGAATATTTTCGAATGCTAAGGTGCCAGTGGACTGAAGTATTCCATTGTGTCCAGAGCATCACCCTTTTGTGTAAATGTATTAGTCTTTTTAAGTGTGTATTGAAAAGTCATTTTAATGAAATTATCTGGTCTTTTGGTCTTCCTCTAGTTTCCACCATTGGCTTCGGTCCAGGGCATCAAAATTATTGGTCTAGCGGTACTTCTTTTTTCAATGTTGGAAGATGTCTCAAAGTTCGAATTGACCCATCCGCTGATAAAAAAAATGGTGGATGGGTGGAGATTCAAGGGAGCTTGTGATCCCAAACACGAGATGAAGGTAAAGAGAGGCCAAAGCGTCGGGTGTGAAGTTCGTTTCTCAATAAATATGGTGGATGTCTCAAATAATTGTGCGGGTTCACTTGGGTAGTTGAAAACATGCCGGAAGTAATAAAGGGTGTTCGACAACATGTTGCTGAAATTTACACCAAGCGTTAAACCCTGATGCTCGGACCAAGTTGACTACAACAATGTGCCTCTCCTCTGCGCTTAATAAGCGTTAAATCCTGATTTACAAAGTATGAAAATTTTGTAGTTTATTTTTTTTCAAAGAAAAAAAGATGTTCTTTGTTGTCAATTCCCAGTGAGGCAAAACTGGAAAATCGAAAAATAACACTGTCAACAGCGATAGCTGGGGGCGAAGTAAGGATAAGTAGCAACAAAAACAATTCTGAATGTAACAGCTGAAAATTGCAGACACCGATCTCATCTGCTAATGTAAGGATGCAGAATCGACGAAACTGGACGGGATCAGATCGGATTGGAAGAAATCCCGAAAAGGTAGCGACGAAGATTCATTCACGTACATGGCTCCCTGGAAAATTCTGAATCCTGATTCAGAGAAAGTGAAGTAAATTAGATTATAGCATTAGAGAATGTCAGGTTCAAGATTTTATGAATCTCAGGTTCAAATCTGTGTCTGCTACTACAAGAACTATGTAGCACAACAGAATGATTTGTAGAACATCAAAGTTGACAGCTAATGACCGATGTTTCGAGAGGAAAATAAAATCTTCATTTAACGGTTTTTATCATTCTCTACACATCACGAACCCAACAAAGTTTAAGCGAAATGATGCAACTCGAAACTGACAATACCATATGCCACAACAGAACATCTTAAAGCCAAGAAGCCACGCCAACATGACGAAAGAGAGAGCGAGAGAGATGCATACCTTGAAGTTTTTTATGTGATTCCTTCATTCACTAGGCTGCATTGGAGTGTCTATCCTTACCCTCTACATTTCGGTGTCTCCAGTATTGGAAGAATTGAAGTAGTATCTAAACTACATTAAGGTACAAGAATTTCAGATTGTTCAAGATATTGCTTGTTCTGCAAGAAAAAAGTTCAATGTTCGAAGGAAACTACAATAACAAATCTTTCCAGTATGTGAATGCGCTTGTACTATTTAACAAAGTAACCAAGTATGCTATGTTTGAAGAAACATATGAAATAGTGACGATATAAAAAGGATACAAAAATATCCAGAAGCATGCATCCTCCAGCATCCACCAGCCATGCAAGATTCGGACTGATTTTCGACCACTCCATGCTGTTCACCAAAATGCTAGACAACAAAGAACCACGACCGTTGGTGAAACAGATAAAATTAACACTCGAAACATCCCACATCGTGGTAAGAAAATACACCATTTACTTTCAAACTTACGCTAAAGTAAATGGCTGTAAATCAAAAGGCCAAACAGTAGTAAAAGAACCATGAAAGTTTAAGCAATATTCACCTTGCGACGTAAGCTGCATTTCCAACAACAGCAAAGATGAACATAAAAGGATTAAGCCCCTGCATATTATACAGAAAAATTCTCTCTCAATGATACTCATTTCAACAATAAGGTTATATTTGGTATTAAATATATATTTGTCGACAAAGAGGGTCGTCTTACTAGAGTATAATTAGACCTTAAAGTATATTAGTTTTACAAAATTCATATAACAAATTAACCCACAAAGTCCTAATTCTGATAAAAACTAAAACAAAATACAAATAACCCCTGAACTTGAGCTTATGCCTAACATAAACACAGATTAACTTTCTTTTTCCATCCATTATTAACTACAACAATGAAGGTGAAAATGCTTACGTCAACATTCCCCTTGCGGATCTGCAAAAAAATTGATCAAGAATCAGAAGTTAACATTGCACAGACAACTGAGACAGAAGGTGAATGCCCATATTCTATAATAAAGGGTACTACTCACGAAAGAAATTGACTACTTCGAAGGGTACTACTCACATTTAAGTAAATTTGGGGAAACCGTCCACCAATGTAAATAACTGCCATTCCCCAACCAAGGAAACTTCCTATCCCACTGCTATGTTTAGTACCCATTTCTCGCAACAGCCCGCTATTTACCTGAAATTCAAATAGTGTTTCACCAGAAAAGAACAAACTCAAAAGTTGAGAACAATAATGATGATGATAATCGGATATTCCAACTCCCCAACATTCCAACTAATAGGCCACTTATCCAATAGCTTAAAAGTTAAGAGGCAACTGAAAGCGAAAACTGGTTAACGGTAAACACTAGTGGTCTGTGCAACAATAATACTGCTGCCTAACCAGTTTTATATATAGAATCTTAAGAGTAATAAAAGTGAAGTAAACTAATACTTTAGAATGTCAACTACCTGCAACAGCCTTCTTCCTACTTGCATCACTACTCCTCGATTTGGATTGTCAACAATTAAATCAACTGATCGTTGATTAAAAGTGCAAAAGAGGGTCATCAGCGAGACCTAAAGTAGAAGAGACAAAAGTTTACATCGGAAGATCAAATGCTAGAACAACAGAATATAATTATACAATCAGCAATGTAGAGCTCACCACACACAGCGTAGTCTTGACATTATTAGATGATGCAGATTGTGTAGATGCAAGTGCACCAAGCAAGGGCTCTTCATTTGGATTTCGATTACGATTAAATGGAAGAGTTTTTCTTTGTGCTGCATGAAATCCTTCTGAAGGGGTGTGACTCCTTGATAAAGACCTTGCCGATCTGATGAATTTCCAAGAAAACAGATATCCACTTACATGATCATGATTGTCAACAATGAAAATTAGATAGATCACTGCACTGTGCAGATTTAAAATTCTGTCAGAAACCATCTGATTATAGTTTCAGACGTTCTGTAAAAATGTTACCAACTATTTCAGCTAGCAACATTTTGTTTCACAATTTCAAGCTTACATATGTAGCAAGGGTGAGCAACTGATCAAAAGCTCTATGATAAAAATCAGAGAGGCTTGAATATCTCCAAGTCTCGAGCACAAGCAGTCAAAAGGCATACACAAGTTATTGAATGCGCAAATTAAAATAGCCTAGATGACCCAATCAGAGAAACTTATTAGATCTGCGACTATCCACAACAGTAATTTTTCTGTCAATGGCTGGTATCTGCATTTATAGGCAGAACCATGTTTTGGCTGAAATTTAACAAAGGACACACTTGAGAAAATGCGTATAGAACTTTGGTGATCCAATCGAATTCTTCATCAGTTAAATTATAAAAAGCAAGACTGTAAGAGAATAATTGATAATAATTTGTCAATGTGAATGGAAAAATCAATTACATGTAGTATGATTCTCGTCCAGGAGAAATATTGGGACAAAGAATGGGTGAAGTCCATTCATTTCCTGCAGAGGGGGTGTCAATCACATTAACCCTGCCACTAGCTTTTCCTGGAACCTCAGCCGGATTAGTCTTGGAACCCTAAATTACAGATAAGTGATAAGTACATTAGCGGTATCCACTTGCTTTTTG
Organism: Malus sylvestris; assembly: GCF_916048215.2. Taxonomy (NCBI): domain Eukaryota; kingdom Viridiplantae; phylum Streptophyta; class Magnoliopsida; order Rosales; family Rosaceae; genus Malus; species Malus sylvestris. The sequence goes on along the minus strand of NC_062271.1, from coordinate 1,532,090 downwards.
ATATAAGCATTACGCATACTCTATGTATGACTGTAAAAAGGAAAAAAGAAACCTAAAGCAGAAAGTAGTTCAATAAGCAAATGTAACGGTTATAAGTAAATTAAGTACTCCAGTTATATGATACTGTTTTATACTTCAGGGACTAGGAGATATTCAAGTCTCTCTGAGACGAACTTGAATATCTCTCTAATCCCTAAGTTATAAACTTGAAAGAAAACATGCATGAGTGTCAAAAGAGTAAAGAGCATGCACATTATATAAGAGGAGACGAGGACATAGAATCTAACCTTTTTCTGTCTCAAATTATTAAGACGAGGATATACGTAACCATAGTATATGGTCTGTACAGAAAGAACCAATGTGGTTGTTAAATACAACTGCATGCCAAGAAAACAGAGAAAGATTGCATCAACTTATTTGTTAATGACATGAAGTAAATTTAAATAAAAAAACCTATGTTGTTTAGATATCAAAGTGCAGCTTGATTCAACATTCTTACAATTGCTGTATAGTACTGTGTTGGAAGCTGCATAAGAACGTATACAAAGGCAGTTAGTCACCAATAATTGTTCCTCGTGAAAGAAATGTTTATCCAAAAATGGCGTATCTTAAACTGAGATTATGACCATAACATCTTGGGGAAGCAATAAAACAAAAAAAAAAAATCCTAATAGGCATCATGGTCAAAATTTGTGAGCAACTCTACTCCTACTTGTACATAAAAACAGACTTTATACATGGAACATGGATCAAGATAAGGAGAACATTCTCAAAAATCCTCCGGGCACAAAATCTATAAAGGTCACATGCATCCAGTCCACCTCCTCTCCAAGCACATTGTAAAAGCCCTCCTATTCCCTTCCACCCATATAACCCAAAGAATTTCCATCATAGAACATTTCCAGAGCCTTTTCCCCCCAGAATATAAACTTCTCAAATAAGCGTGCATTACACAACGCCACAAGTAATCTATACTATAAGCATACTTCATACACAAATGACAACAATGGGAAGGAAAACAAAATGTCGTCTTCTTGGAAGCCATGTCACAAGTATTGGTCTTCCCATCAGCAATTAACGAAACTAATACTCTTACATTAGGGGTTAGCTTAGCGTTCTTTATTACGATGATTTAAACTTACAGACTAAAGGAGACATGTCTGACGCAAAGTACTAACAAATACTGGAGACATGTCTCCTCTGCAAATGCGCTTTGGTCATAAAGTTAACACAAAATCATCGCTAATCATACATCATACATTTACACTCAAACAATAAATAAAAGCTAAAAACCTTAAACAAAGTTTCGAAAGCTATGAAAACAATGAAACAGTAAACGACACTCACAGTAGCTGGTTCTAACAGGCAGCCAAAAAGGTTAAACAGGTCCCTGCAAAATAATTTGATATAAAATTAGTTACAGGTCCAAATAAAAGATTGAAATTCCAGTTTGAAAACGAAAGGAATGATCCAACACATTTCAAAAATTCAAAAAAGTACACAAAATCATCAAAGAACAAATGGATTGGTGAGAGTGAGATACTCTTTGGACTATTCCAAAGCAATTAATCTTACATCAATATCAAAAGCGCAAGGACGTACGAAGGCGAAAATTGTAGAAAAACACATTGAACGTATGTCATTTGGCCAAAGAAATATACTTCAAGAACTTCAAGATTGCATTGGATAGTATAGTTTGGCAAAAGCGCTTATAACTCAAGTGGTCAAGAATATTTATGCATGCAACCGAGTTTTCATGTTCGAAATATATGAAATGACATTGACGTAACTATTAAACAGATGTGCGTTACACTAGTTGGTTAGGGCACTGTACTCCCACTCTTAAATCCTACACCATAAACCTATTTTCCGTAAATTAGAGTAGATTATTAGAATATTACCCGATAATCCAAGTGATCAAGAAAGCAAGAGAGAGGCCTTGACTGGATTTGGCCTTGTAGTTGGTGATGATTTGGGGAACCTCAGCGACACCCCAACTGAGTACGCTGATTACACCCAGCGCCAACGACATGCCGTCCTTCACGCTGCAGAGTTCGTACTTCAAGAACTTTCTCCCCCATTCCCAGCAATGCTCGCCCACTACTCCTCCCATTCCCACTCCCAATGGGATTGTTGAGCTCCCCAGCAATCCCATTCCCATTCCCTCTCTCTCTCCTCTTCGCTTCTCTCTCTCTCTCACTTCCCTCTCTGTGTGTATGAGTTGTTCTATATTGAGTGGGAGAGAGAGATTATATATTAGAACTTTAGAAGTTAAAATTTTAATTTAGAAAAAAAAAAAAAAAGTTAAACATTGATCCCTGAACTTTGATCTTATTCCACTTTACTCTCGAAATTTTAAATTTGGTTTTGATACCCGATAAATTTTTTTAATTTGTGTCAATGTCTTCCTAACCGTCAATATGTATCATCACAACCAATTTTTAAGGGCCTTATACGTCAACGAAATACTCTATTAACAAAGAAAATTGGTAAACATTTGGAGTTGTTGATACTTGATTTACAAGAAAAGGGCAAATTTGAACCAAACTCAAAGACTCGTACCCTACAATATTGACAAAAATAACCCTAAATTTGATGACAAATAACTTCATACAAAATAACGAGAGAACACTGACAGGGGTTAAAAGTTTAGAGGTGAAATTGAAATGTGTGTAATTATTTTTTTTGGAAAATTTGAAATGTGTATAATTTGGTGGCATTCATAAAGTTTACTTTTCGAATTCTAAGGATATTCTTGAATAATCACACACACAAAAAAGGTTCTTATTAATTGGCAGGCAAAAACCAAAATCCAAAAGTTTATGACAATCTTTATTTGCCTTTTTCTTTCGCGGATCTCTTCTACCAAGATCATCAGTTCAAATGATTTAGATCTTTAAAATTTCATTCAACGGTTCATTTGTTTTGATCTCTTAAAAGTTACAATAATTTTTTATCATTAGATGAAATTTTAAAGATCCGGATCACTTGATCCGATGATCTTGATGGAAGAGATTCAGAGATGATCTCTTCTCTTTTCTTCCATATATAGGATATCAGAGCCTTTATCCAAATAGATTATCATTTTTTGCTAAAAAAATGAGACTAGTTGTGAGGTATATTATATGTCGAACTTCAATGATCCAAATAGTTACTTTTTAAGTCTTCATTCATAGATTATTCTTACAAAAAATAATTTAATCCGAAACCATTTACTTATTTGATTGTCATAATAAAATTTCAATGTTTCTTATATTATAGTGGTTGTCAATTTCTTTAAACTCAATTAGATGTCTCAAAAATTTTCGATTTGACTAATATTTTGCAAAGATGACCTACAAAGTGCAACTTGAAAAAATAAACTGTTTAGATCGTTGAAGCTCAATCTGGAGATTCCATTGAATATAGGGCTTGTATATAATGAGTACAGATCCTCTACGGATCTAAAAAGGGAAGCCTAAGGATCAAATAATCCGGACCATTGAAATTTGATCCAATGGTTATAATTATTAAAACTTTTAGAGAGGTCTCCTGTTTGTAACCGTTGAATCAAATTTCAACGATTCAGATTATTTGATCCTTAGGCTCCATTTTTTTAGATTCAAAGAGGATCTGTACTCATATATTATAAACCTTTCTATTCGATATAATTGAGCCTGCCACTTATGGAAAGTACACAGATAGTATACTCCTTTCTTTAACATAATTGAGTCAGTTTTGGAAAGAAATGAAAGTCTAATCACTCTGAAAGTAAAGGGAAGAATCAAGTGGCTTTATGCGGGTCATATTCTTTGGACAAGGATTGTGTGCCCTCTCCTCCCACTTCTAGTGTCCTCTTGTGTTCTTCTATTTTGTGTGATCACGGTTAAGCCATGTCAACATTTTATATTGTTTTTTTATAGAGATAATAAGATAAAAATGAATAGTAATATAAAATGTTAACGTGGCTTAACCGTGACCACACAAACAAAAGGGCATGGGAAGGCACCGGAATTGAGGGGGCAGACAATCTTGTCCATATTCTTTTCTCGCTTAACTATTAAAATTGATTTGTTTATATTTGAAGATATAAATGGTTTTTGAATCAAATGATTTTTTGTATGAATGATCCTCAGATGAAAATTAAATAATTACACAACTTCGATTATAAAATTTAAATGGTTAAAATAAATTGATTCGTAAAAATTGAGATGTATGCGGTGTTTATAATATTGGTATCGGAGGAACTATCTATGTGCACATTTGTGGAAATATCGATAAATATATTGATATTGATTGTCTTCGATGAAAATGATGGAAATTTTCTCATATGGCAATTTTGTCGATATTTAAACCAATAAGTCGACAAAATCTATCGATTTTATTCGAAATTTAAGATTTTCTCCGATATGAGCCATATTTTTTTATAATTTTTTTGATTTTTCAAACATTGGATATATGTGCATTTTATGGAAAAGGCCGTTTAACCCGGAAAATGTGGAACAAATTTGATAACTTAAACTTTTTTTTACCATGTAAAAAGTTTTTTTTTTCCAAAAAGGGATAGTTTTTCATCACTAAGAACAATCAAGTACAAGGGCTTGCCATATGGGAGGGCTGAAAAAAATTCCCAAAAAATTCAAACCAAAATCATCCCGAAAATCCCATTCTGAAAAATACCGAAGTATTCGATATAGGATTGGTTTTTCAAATATCATTTTTTCGCTATTCCCGAAATCCCGAAATATTTTGTTTTTTTATAGGGTTTTTGGCTTTCGGTCCGTTCCTCTATCCAATAGATATCTTTCTTCTTCACCTTTTTCTTTTTTTATTCTCCCCTTGTCTGCCATCTTCACTTACCATTCATTTATTTTTCTTTTTTTATTTCTTGATAGCATCATTGTCTGCCATCTTCCCACTCCCATTGACAGCCATCCTCTATCTCTTCTCTCCCTCCACCGACTCCCTCAAATGCACAGATGGAAGCAAGCCCAACTTTGTAGCTTCTCTGTTTTTTGTTTTTTTTGTTTGTTTCAGATCCAGAAAGCTTCACGAATTTAGGATTTGGAAACAACCACACATCGATGTCATGGCATCAGAATTCTACGAAGCGGCGCCATCGCTGCAAAGCAGAGTAGCCCTCCGATGGCGATTTCGTTCGGCAAAACATGGAAAAGCTCACACATCGGCGAGGATGGGTACCTGATTATGTTCGATGCACGTCGCAAAGCTCTCCGACTCCCGAAGGCAGCAAAGACAAACCCAGGAATGAGAGGGATGGAGATGGGGGTGGGGAGGTCGACGAATCTGGGACGAGGTGTGGCCGTGTGGGCTGGCAGGGGAGTGGGAGGTCCATGAATCTTTGATTTTAAATTGGGGTGTTAAATTTTGATGCAGGTTCGGTTTGGTTTCGGAAAATCCCGAAATACCGAAAATATTTAGGAATCAACTTCGGAATACCGAAATTTTGATTTGGGATCGGTTCTCAGATTTTCATCCTGAAAATAAACGGTTTGGGACTCAATATGACGTTTTTGGTTCGATATCCCATACCGAACCAACCCTATAGGTACATTTACATAGGTACATTGTCTTCTGTGCCTCACATAAAATCATCGCAAACGACGAGGCCACACAAATCGTTATTGCGACACAAACAAATTGTCGAAGCAACACATAAAATCTACTAAATACTTAAAAACTAAACCGATGACGTGTCCACGTAGGAGATGGGGTACATAGGTGTGGGTAGCAAGGCAAAAGAACGAAGTGTCCTTGCTAAAGCCGCGAATCACTGACCACGTCAAAAGTTGGAAGCTAAAAGCATAGCAGATAGTGTTATGGGCAGAAAGTGGATTCTCCGAAGCCACTACGCGTTTCGGCCACTTCAAATTTGTCTACAGAATCATACAGATACATGAGGTGTGTTACACTACGTTGCTTATGCGTGCGTGGAAGATTTCTCACTGTTACGAGGAGCACACACGGTTCAATTCGAATCAAATTTAACCTCAAACTACGATCAAACCAATCAACCGTTCAGCTGTGTAATTTAGTTCGGTTTGAGTTAAAGAAACTGAATTACTATCGGGTGGTTTGGTTCAAGGGGTTCGATGATCTAGGTCCAAAACTAGGAGAGAGATCTCCAATCACATTCGTTCATCGTACATCGTGTGATCAGTTTTTGTCAGATACTGTTTATATTCAATTTTAAATATAAAAATTTACAGTGATTTCTGACCACACAATGTGTACGATGAACATATGTAATTAAAGAAAGGATCTCCAAGATCCTCACAAAAAGGATACGGCGAGAATCCTCCAGGACAAAACTAGTCCAGTCCTAGAAGGTAATAAAAGCAGCACCAGTGCAAAGCAAAACGAAAACGAAAGAACACATCCAATCAGACTGATGCGTGGGACAAAAAGATTGAAAGCAAAAAGGCAATGATAGGAGGATGGGGATGGGATGGCAGGATTGAAACGACACAAAGTTGATCCCAAACTCGAAACCCTATTCCGAATCCGAACACGAAGCCAACCGAAACTTCCGACTCAAGGAACGTGTAATAAACCGCAAATGCGGCAAAATACAAGCCATCGGTTGTTGCTCGTAATCTCTCCAACTGAAGCTAAGTTGAGGAGGGAAACCTCACACGGGAATCCTCGGAGAATAAGGAAGAGGTATGAAAGCAGCAGACAAAGATGGTGTAAGTTGTAACCTGGCAGTACGGATCAAAGTTTAGCTGTGTCCCAATCCACAGTGACACTCGAGCAAAGAATTAGACAACGAAAACCGAATGGAGATATTGCACTTTACAGGATCGATATAAAGAAGTAATACCTGTAGCAACTGCATCCACGAGAGAGCCCGCAGTGATCACTTCAAACTTGGAAGCAACTAACCTTTCTGGAGTCAACCAACAGAATGATGCAAATGCTATCATGCTCATAAATGAGGTAGAAGAGGGCCATTTTCACATATAAAAGAAGGAATGAGAAAAGTACATCGTGCGGATAACATAATAAAATCAACCCTGGTAGAGACCAAAGAACTTAAGTAAAAATAAAAACAAACCGTGGAAGGCTTCGATAATATTATCCATTTAAGGGCAGGAAGAAGGTTGTATAACCTAAACCAAATGCTGATCCTACAGGAGTACTAAAACAGTGGTTTACATTTGGAGACCTGGTTCCATTGTCTGGACTGACGGGGCTGTAACTACAGCCAGACTCAGGTCAGGAGGGCTGGAATCAGACTTTTCACGGATCTCTCGGTACTCTTGACAAATGGCACACAGATGGCAGAAAAAATGAGTGACAAAGTCTCCACATGGCGCTTCCTACAAAATTCATGGACAAGAATTATTTCTCCACAGCATGACATTCCAACTATTCTGACAGAAACCCTAGATTATCTGATAAGCCCTAGTGGAGTAACAAAATAAACTTAAGCAGTTGTCACACAAAAACTTGGGAGCAGCCTCTTCATAAATGGGGGTAAGGCTAGCCAACATTCACCTCTCCCAGACCCTACGTAAAGCGGGAGCCTTGTGCACTGGGTACGACCTTTTAGTTGTCACACAAAAAGTTTCGAGTAGTTCATGACCTTCCCCAAGCATATTATATCAAAGTAATCAAAATTATGTTCCGCCATTGAGCCCTATATAAAGTCACATTCCCTTACCACACAAATGATAATTACATCTTTCCTTTGATGATAATATAATCCCGCATCAGCAACTCGAAGCCTTGCATGACAAATGAAATGAAGAACCATTTATTTTATTTTTTATCCTGTAGTGGTAAGCCTTACATATTGTGCTGCACAGGCATGAATTGCCACTTGGTTTTGCGTTGAATACTCGAATTTTAACATGGTATCAAAGCACTTAACCAATATGTCAGGCCCAACGGCTACAATAATCAACCATATTTTGTAGTAACCATCAAACCGTCAAAAGCATATTGAAACTCAGATAAAAAGTAAAACAAAAATCAAGAAGGAACCGGGAGAATAAAAACACAAAATTAAAAATTTTCTACTCTTAACAGTTAACAGACTTTAAGACTGTAAAATTGATAATCAATGTTATACCTGAAGATTATACTTTGTTCTGAGGGCACTGCGGTAGCCACAAGCATAACATGCAACAAAGCATCCCGGTATGCCCAAAAACAGACCCTCAGTCAATAAGCAGCAGACGGTATTAACCAGTGCCCACAAAATAAAATGAGTCATGCATGATCCTAATAATGTCCCAGAACCCAGAAATTCTGCATTCTTTCCGAACAGAAAGCAAGGACAAAACAGACCTACACAACCTGTAAAAAAAAAAAAATCAGCAATTAGATGGTCGTTATTGTTTTGAAAGTCATAATTTGGAGACATGATGGATGAAACTCCTCCTACTGTTACGAACATATATAGCAATGGTTGGTACCTAACGACCAAATGTTGCAACTTATCATGATAAACAAAAATAAAACAAGTCAGATTATCCTCTGCCCATGTACCTCCTCTAACGTCTTAAGAACATTATCATCTATTTATTCACCACTAACAACACAGAGTATATACCAGCAGCCAATGCTTTACCTCACACCAGACTGGATATTACCTCTTTAAAATGAGATTTAAAGTACTTAGTAACATATCGATCTTATTGATAATCTTTATCCAAATTTTGTCCATGAAAAATTCAAGGGGGCATTCTATTAATGTACACTTCATAACTTGAAGTCATTCTAATCCTATAATGATTCCTACAGTTCTCGTCAAGTTTTATCAGACAATATATTACTGTATGATCTTAAAACATATCTGGGCACGGTTACCTGCTGAAAATTCAGATATTGCAATGGCTTCTAACTACACAAAATGATTACCAGTCACGAATTCAGACTAAAAAGAGGTCCTCCACATAATGAAGAGGTACTCAGAGTACATTAACGCATAAAAACTAAGAGCTGAGCATATGGTATTGTATGGGGTTAGTTGAGAACGAGCTACTTTTTGTTTTCCCTACTCAAGATGCACCTTCTTAATTTTTCCTCCTGATAAATCAAGGTCACAAGGCAAAAAATAGCGTACAGCTCTGCATATCGTCACAGCATGCGCAGATTCCAGAAGACCATTGTTTGGGCCCATCACCGCTGCTTTGCTGCATGGGAGGGTCTTCACTGCACAACACAATCGCTGATTCAGAATCCGACATTCCCAACGGAACGTAAGCAGGTGGAGCATAGCTGCTTTGGCCCTTCATCTTTTTCTCCGGTGACACAAATGATCTGTACCCAGTACCCCTAAGTATTAGAAACAAAAAAGAGATTATCTGAGTCAAGGAATGTGCTAAACAGACCACATTTGCAATCCCATATATATGTCAACAAGTCACAAAAACTCTTCTATTAAGAAGTATCCAACAAACACAATGTGAGGGAGATAAATGTTCTGGCGGGGCAACGCTGCTCACAATATTTATGAGGTAAGTGATTTCCGCACACCCTTTTCCTCAGTGCACGCATAATCAAGTTCATTTCTGGCCTTTGTAGGGAGTAAAATGGGCGACGCCAAGCCAACAAGGCTCCTGCTTTGGGAGGGTCGGGGAGGGGAGACATCTGTCGTACGCAGCCTTACCTTGCTTTGCAAAGAGGCTGTTTCCACGACTTGAACCCGTTACATTTCGGTCACAAAGGAACAACATTTCCGTTGCGCCAAATCTCGTGAAAATCATTTCCCTTTGTACAATTAGCAACTACTATTCAAATGCTAAAATTGAAACTAAGAGTAACAAACTCGACGAATTCGACACATAAATCAATCATCACAGAGAATAATCGGATTCGAGCACAAAATTTGAGATTCAGGCCTCGGTTTCAGAGAAGAAATCAACAAATATAACACACACAAAAACTAAAGAAGTAAGATTTTACCGTTAAAATCTGGTAAATGGAAATCGAAAGCGAGACAATTTATGAAAAATATAAAAACACAAATCGGAAAATAAGATTCATACCGGGTACGCCGGTTCGCCGGTGGTGGAGGAGATGAACAATCCGACTCTTCGGTTCTGTTCCGTCGTTGGGAAAGTGAAAAATGACGAGAGCTAACCGGGTCTGAGTCGATTGGGGGAGAAGAGGGACCTGCACTTTTGCGTTGCTTTGATTACCTTTTGACCTTTTGATCAAAAGAAAGATTACCTTTTGACCTTTGAATAAATTTTAATTACAGTTTGCACCCTCGTAGTTTGAGGCTTGTAACTCTTTCGCCCCTATGTTCTAAAAACTATGGCAAAAGTTAATTTCATGGTTACAGCTTGATACATTGGTCCCTTTGTTTGTCAGTAAATCTTGAAATGTTAGGTTTTGCTTTTAGAGGAAATTATAGCAATCATATCTTAACTTGAATCCAATTAGAGAAATAGTTCATTAACTAAAAACTCGTGACCATTAGTCTCTTAAACTCATCAAAACATATAGTTATTGTTCTTTTTGTCAACTCCATTATAACTTCAGTCATAGTGAGTCACGGTGAAAAGACCATTGTTACAATTGAGTTAAAGTTGAGGGACCATTACTCTATTTGGGTTAAAGTTGAAAGACTACTGCTCCAATTGGATTGAAATTAAATGATTATTGCTACAATTTTCTCATTTGGTTTTCTATATTTTCCCATTATCTAGCCTCACATATGAGATAAGTGATTCATTTTGACGAAAGTTTTGATGGAATTGAGAAAAATATCAACATCGTACGTTTTGACTTGTTAAGGAACCAATGATCACGAATTTTTAGTTGAGAGATCATTACTCTAATTTGATTAAAGTTGATAAGTCATTGCTACAATTTCCTCTTACTTTTAATATAAAAATTTCACAATACATTATCATTATGAATTCGATAACTTGTTAAGCATAAGCTGAAATCCATTGATAAAAAAGCAAACTCGATAAATTCTAAAGCAGTTATCATCAATAATTTGATGAATGCAGAGAAATATGGTATTAACAATTTGTCACTTTAGAAAGAAAAAAAAGGGGAAAAGATATGGATTAATGTGTTACAACACCAATCCATGGGAGTGCAAAGCATAATAACTCACTTTCTTCACCAAATCATGTTTTAAAATTTTGGAAAGAGATCCTCTCCGAATCATTTTCCACCTAATCCACCTAGTATGGAATCCGAACAGTTGAAATTTGATCAAACGGCTACAGTTGTTATCACTTTTAAAAAGACTCTTTATTTGTAGCTATTAGATCAAATTTCAACAGTTCGGATTCCGGACTAGGTGGATTAGGAAGGATCTTTCCTAAAATTTTAACTACTTGGTGTATTTAATTGATATTGCTACTTGATATAGACAAGGAAATGTGAAATATGAATACAATAACCACGAGTCAGTGGTGTAATAGTAAATGACGGATTGCGAGGCTTCCTTCAAATTAAAAATTGGATGTCTTGGGTTCGAAACCGTTGGTGTGGAAGTCAAACTTATGACCAGGGAATGATGAAATGCTTCTTTGAGTATTTTCCAGCCTTTAAAATGTGTAAATAACCATAACTTGACACCAGTTGTTCTCTTAAAAAAAAAAAACTGAATACAATTTTGGGGGTCACATGAGTAATTCAACCTTTATCTAAGTTCGGCAGGGTATAATGGGGAAAGTAGTATTTTCAGCTGAAATATCAATTGCGAACTGCAAAACTTTGAAGAAAGGGAAGCGGCTATGGCGATGCCACGACGTTGAATAACCCAACCCTTCATTCTCCAAGACAAAAACGCATTGATAAACCCTAACTCCTCAATTCCTAATTCCCAATTCCCAATTCCCAATTCCAATCAAAAAATTGAAACCCTAATTACGAAATAGACGATCGTTCGATCGAGATAATCTATCAAATAACGAAATTATGGATCACTACAAGGTATTGGGGCTGACGAGGAACGCGAGCAAAGCCGAAATCAAGGAAGCGTTCAGGAAGCTGGCGGTGAAGCTGCACCCAGACAAGCATTCCGCTTCCCCCAAGGCGGAGAGAGACAGCGCCACCGTCCGATTCAAGCAGGTATCCGAGGCCTACCAGGTCCTCACCGACGATCGCAAGCGCGCCGACTACAATTTCCAGAGCTCTCGCCGCCCCCACAGCAATTACAATACCTACACTCGCAGTTACGGTTATGGATACAGTAGAAGTAATACTTACAGTTACAGAAGAGGAGGTGGCGGTTCTGGAGCCGCCAACAGAGCTTCCTCCGCCTTTGAGAATTTACTCCGATATGTCACGACCCGCGCTTTCCTTCTCAATGTCTCCGTAGCAGGGTAAGATAAACTTTCTCTCATCTCACTTGTCTGTAAATTTCCTTGGTTGATTTTTACATTCATTTGGAATTGGGTTTGCTTTCCAGTTACTGTTAATTGCTTAATTGCCGAACATGTTGCAATTACCTAACTTGTTATGGAAGTTAGGGTTAGCTGCATTTTTCCGATTCCGTTTATGTTCACGGATTAAGCTCAATGTTAGATGTTGGCTCACTTGGCCTGCTGTTTTCGATTCTAGTTAATTCGATGCTGTAAAAAACATACATTTTACCTGATGATGCGAACATGGAATTACATTTAGCGTGCCCCTTTCGGAATTTGGATAATCAATGTAGGATGTTGGGTAAATTCTCTCCTTGGAAATGGTTCATTGGTATATGAATTTTATGCAGGGCTTTCTTAGGTGGCATGGCAGTTGTTAATTTGGGCTGGGATGCCTTCTGGAAGATGCATAATAATGAGGTACATTGCTCCTTAGTTTCCCTCTTCACACTGGACTTTTGTTTCTCAGTTCACGCTTTCACTAATTTTTGCTTATATAATCCTGTGGGTGGATCCGTCGTTTGTATGTTTATAGAAATTGAGCCTAAATTTATCTTAAGGCTGTAAATATTTGGAATTATTAGATGATTTCTTCGGGCAAAGCTATGTGATTCCTTCCTAGAAACTGAAGAAAGTTTGATTATTGTCATTTAGAGTGCTTTTTATGTACTGTTGTGTAATGTAAAATACAAATGCCAAAAGTAAAACTAGAGATACGCACGAATATAATTTTCTAATATGAGCTCCAGTCAAGCATCGAAGGACTCCTTTTTTAGTGACATGTTTGAGCTACTTTAGGCTGATTTGATTTTAGACCTCGTCTTGGTGAGACCAGAGATGTCTGTGGGAAGGTGAATTCTAAATCCCTTCTTTCTTCATTGAGGAATGTCCTGTGATGGTTGTATAACTTCGAATGAATCTTTCCAACATTGTGTCACTGACATGCTTTTCCTTTTCATTCAGAAATCATTTGAAGAAGCCATGAGATCCATTCGAAAAGCCAAAGTACATACAGAGAAGCAGTCGGAGCCAGCCACCAAAGTCCCTAGCTAACCTTTTGCTAATTGTACTTACATGTCCTCCTGCTCAAATCACCACAGTTACGTGCAAATAAAATCAAAGTTCTTACCAGTTTTTGAGGACAAAGTATGTCTCATTCAAAGTATTTGTATAATCTATCTATGCTTGATTCATTATTGTTTGTTCCTCTCAACTATTACGTACTTTGTTTGTGTAGATAGATTACAATTATTGGAACGCTTCAATGGCGGTTCTGTATCGTATATAGAAATTTTTTACTGATGTATCTTTGTATGCACAAACCAAAGTGCTTTTCTACTAGTACAGATAAAACCAAAGTTCTTGTTAGTTTCTGATGATCAAGTGTGTAACTTTTAAGGCGGTTGTGTGATCTATCTATGCTTGATATGTTGTCTCCTATTTTCATTTTTACTCTTCGCTGTTGAATTGCCTCCCGTTTTATCTTTAGCTTGTACCCATTTTTATTTGGTTGTAGCTTGTTAAGTTATTACAATTGTGTGAGGATTGGTGGATCAGTGATATAGATAGAGAGGGGAAACTCTGTACGCTTGGGAATTTTAGCCGAAGTTGAAAGATGGCGGAGGTGGATGATAATTGTAGTTTATTGAGTGAAGGCGGAAAACTGTCAAATGCGGAGACAAATTAAATTGATAGAACATATGACCAACAGTTGAAGTGATTCTTAGTTTAGATAAATTCTATCTGTGATAGTTCTGGAATTGCAGGAATTGTGGAGTTTACATGCACAAGCCAACAGGGCCCAGGGAATTGCCATCAGATTCTTCTACTGCAGTGCCTTCGTTCAACAATTGATGCCTGAACAATACTGGAAGTGAAGTTAGTCAGCGGAATGAGCCAAAGTTTGACGGACATAACCAGTAATATTTTGACGTCTATATAGGCAATGGGTGCGCTATCAGGTACATGTCTTCTACCTTACGTTTATTCGTTTGGCTTGATTAACGTGAAAGTTCCATGTCTTGTGTTTGTACAAAAGAAAGCGTCCATTATGTTGTCTTTTATTTGGAGGCAAGGCCTCAATACATTCTGTTAAACTCCATATTTCATAAACTAAACCCTAACTTGATTGCCGGAAACATCATGGCAACTATAACCGCTAACATGAATTTCCACTGTAAACATCGACTACAATAATTTCTCGGTGACATTTTGCTGCATCGTATAACTAACAAGTGATACATATACTATGCACATACAGGATTAGGAAAAGAAGGAAACCCTAGCAATCCATCATCCCAATGTTGGGGATTCAACGGGACATAATCCAACAAGTATCAACGACCACTGCATAAGGTTGGTTCTGTTGTGCCTGTCCATTTGCCTCCGGTTGAGCTTCATCTCCACCGTCCCCGGTTTACTCATCAGAATTCATCCTCAGCTCTGTTACAAGCCGCCCGACCTTGTCATATTTTTCGATGAACTTCTCTTCCCAGTCCTGTAATATGCCAAGTTCATCAGGGCCGAGACCTTCGAGGTTGCCGTTTATGTCTTGGGGTTTAAAAGACAGAAGAGCCAGCGCTCTGCTAACTTCCCTTCCAGCAAACATGGCGTACGGTCCACCTGGTCCGTAGAAGTTCCTGCATTGCATGTTGTATTGTAAGATGCATCAAATTATGATTTTAATTTGCACCGAAATTTGAGCAACCAATTTGGCCGCTAAATTTTGAACAAATTGTCGTTTTAGAAACTCAAATTTGAAGTCCATAAAATTTGTCCGAGTTTGACAAAGGAAAGTGATTTTCACGTTTCGTTTTATCCTTGTGCACTCCTTCCCTTTCCTTCGTCGTAGAATTCGAGTCAATCAAAGCAGAATCAATATAAACAAAATGAGGAGCGCAGAGGACATCAAGCGAGTATACAAATTGAGAAATCCTTCGATGAGTCGGGAATATGGTCCGATACAATAAGTGTCATAAAATAATTAATTGGATTATACAACAAGTGTCGTAAAACAATTAATTGGACATCAAGCGAGTATACCAATTGCATTATTATACTTGGTATACCAAGTCGTGCTGCCGACACTAAAAAATCTCTCTTAAAAATCACTTTCTGTTGACAACATGCATAGCATTGGCCATTGACTTTAATTCTGTTAAGAAGTTTCATCAAAATTAAGCACATGTTGTCACCAGCATAATAGTAACATATGTATAGTTGCATACTTTACTAAAAAAAGGTTCGATAACTATTTTGTTTTTATTTTTTTTGGGTGGTGTTATGTACCCACTCAATTTTTTTTTCTCAAGTCTCAATTTTCAATCGTCAAATTGAACGTGTTGAAGAACATTAAAGCATCCCTAAATGATATGTCAAAAGATAAATGTCAAATGTTAATTTGATGGTTAACGTGATAATGTCAGATTTTTTTCTTTTTTTCAACCGATATGTTTTTTTTTTGTTTTAAATAATATTTGTATGATCCATTTTAAAAAGAAATCAAATAAAATAAAGTTTTAAGATATATAATTAATGCATTAATAAAATTCACATAAAAAATAATTAAAGAGGTGTAATATTCACATCCCAATTTTACTTCTCACATATATTTTTAATTTTCAACCGTTATATAAGATAATTTGAAGAAGATCAACGTACATAAATTATTAAGAGGCATGTGAGAAGTAAAATGAAGTGTATAGATAACACATCCCAAATTAAAAATTATTTGACATCACTTTTTCTTATATGTAAAATTTGACATATAAAAACTTATATGTCAATTCATGATTGACATATCAGTTAAAACTTACTCCTATCTTTAAATTTAAAGAAAATTAATGAAAATGATTTGAAAACTTTGAGTTTTTGAGTTTTAATGATAAGGACAAAATAAAAGGAAAATGAATATTAGTAAATTTGACTTTTTAGTGTAAAAATATAATTTTTTGTTAAATAAATTGTAAGTTTTTCGTTAAAATTCACTTCAATTTAATTACATGGTTTAACATCTCCAAGTCATAATGGACAAAAATTAACAAAAAAAAGTACAAATGGAGTTTGAATAGCAATATTTTTTTTCTTGAAAATTTCAATTATGGGAAAATCAAAGAAGGGAAAAGAAGCAGGAAAAGTACCTGGAGGAAGAGACGTCGTAGATCTGAGCTCTGATGGCAATAAGCAGCGGCTTGTTGGGGTCAGACCCGCCGTACTCTCTCAGCTGCTCCTCCGTCATGTCTCCCATTTGTACCGACGAGCCTCTGGCCGCCCCCGTGGAATTGAAGTATTTATTCACAAAATTGGATTTGGAAATAGGATCGACGGTGTTGATGGTGGCCGCCACCGGAGGCTGGTTGAAGTCTTCGGGATCCACAAACATGCCAGTGACTATTCTGTAAACCACGACCATCATCCCGGCGATTGTGAAGAAGGCCGTCGGTGACAGCCCCGTGTACCGCCATATCTCCTCCATCACTGCTCCGTATATTCCTTCCATTTCTCTCTCCCTACTCTCTCTCTCTCTCTCCTTCTCCTTCTTCTACTTTTAATTTGTGAGTTATTCCTGCTCCAACTTTTCTTTTGGGGTCAATTTACTACACTTCACCTACCAATTTCTGTCTCACCTACCTACTCCTGTATTTTTTTTCTCTAGTTTCATTTTTTTTAGGAATTCTGGTATTCTTTGCGATGATTACGGACATCCATGAATTGTGTACGTTTATTATAAATTATTTTAAATTTTTTATAGTGCCTAACAAAATTTGATCACGACAGTTATAATTCACAAATTCTTAAAAACCTCACAACAAAAATTTCGAAGAAAATGTTGAATTTTTTAGTAGAGTGAACCTTATTTTAACGAAAAAGTTGATTTTTTATAATAAAAAAAATCATGATTCAGAGTCGTAAAACAACGGCTTTGTAATTCTCTCAAAAAAAAAAAAAAAACGGCCGGCGGCTTTTTAAAATTAATGAGGAATTTAATTGAGAATTTGAGAGATTTTAATAGATTTATAAATTCGTGGATTTTTATAGAGTTTAATTGATTTGTAAAGATTTCACAATTCCCTCAAAATTTCTTGTGGAGATATAAAATTTATGGATACTTAAAATATATTATAAAATCTCTCTAATTCTCTAATTTTCTTAAATTCTTTAAAATCAATTTCTAATTGAATACACCTGAAATGTTATAAACTTCTTTAAAATCCTAATTGAATACACCCGGATTTCTAAGGATTTTAATAAATTATCTTAAAATTTTAATTGAATATATCTTGAATTTCATAGAATCACTTAAAATCATGATTTAATACTCCTATATTCATTAAAAGAATTAAAATCCCTCAAAATCTCAATTGAATACACCCCTAAGTCTACGTGCAATCATCCAAATTGAAAAGGGATTATTTTCGGATTTCTTCCACCAAATTCACCCAATTAATTAATTTAGACTCTTAAAATTTGATCTAACGGTTACAAATAAGAAGTTTCTTTAAAAGCAATAATAACTTTAATCGTTGGATTAAATTTTAAAAATCCAGATTAAGTGATTAAATAAATTTGGTGGAAGGGGTTCGGAAATTTCCATCAAATTGACTAAAAAATTCCATCAAATTGACTACAAAACTCCAAATTTCCAAATGTCTGCGTACTATCAACCAAATTTCCATCAAATTGACTAAAAAATGATTTTTCCAAAAGAAAAGTTAAAAGCGAGACATCAAAAGTCAAAGTACATGTGCAGGGTGTTTGGCCTGTTTACTCTAAATTGAATGAAATGCGAGTAAATGTAACTGCGGGTAAATAAATTCTTAATTTTAACCATCCAGCCCTCAGTTTTTCCAAAAGTAAAATTTTGCCTACAAGTGACTTGCCTACAGCTTCCTTGCTGCTGCGTTGGGGCGACGATCTGAAGTGAAAGGCCTCAAATTTTACCTACTTACCATTTTTTCTAGGGTTTATGAAATGGGTTTGATGGAAGGGAATCCGATTGCTGTGCAATTGGTTGCGCCTCTGATTGTTTGCATTCTGCTGGGTGCATGCGATTCACATAGGGTAAGTAAGAAAGTATGATGCTCAATGTACTTCAATTTTCTTTCAATTTTGTAAATTTTTTTTTTCTATTTAATTTGATCTGTTAAGATGTTTTGAATTGTGGATTCACTTATTGAAGCTACACTCTCATTGTTTAGGTGTATAAGGAGTCGATTCGCAGGCATTTGGTTGCTTCTGGAACTGAAGAAAGTAAAGGTGTGAGTAACCCTTTTCAGCTCAAGTTCTAAATTTTACTTTTGAAATCCTAATTGTTTATAGAAATTCTTTTTTTCGCTTTGCGGAAATGGGTATTTTGAGTAGATTGTAGACAAGAGTTGACCAAAAAGCCTTCCTTTTAGTGTATATTGTGGTACCTTTGGAAGGATGGTATGAAGTGTTTTTTGTTGGAAAAATTAGGGTCTAATTGCTATAATAAATTACATAGAAAATCAAGAAATAATTCATGCAATTATATATCACAATAATAATGCATGCACATGAGTAACCAATATTAAATGAACATGATATAATGGATTAGAAAAACCTAGAAAATACGATCGAGGCAAGTGTTGGACACTTTGTCCTTCAAGACAAGTTTACGCCCCACTACGGTGCTCATGGTTGATCGACGCATGTCTTCCAAGATACAACGACCCCGTCCTTGTAATAGTAGCACTCCAAATCACAAGGCTCCATGAATCACGATTGTGTTGAAAACTCTCATATGAACTCAATGAGACTCTAATATTTAGTGCACTATATTTATGATTATGTAAAACAATGAAAAGTTATTTTGTGATTATAAGGGGCTTCCCTATTTATACAATGTGAGATACCTCTTTGGAAAGCATGTGACTATTCATGAAGAGTCAAAGGTTGCAACTCTTCATATGAGTAGAAACATCTTTCTACCAAAAAGCTCCATTTCTAATTTCCATTCAATTAATAAATTTAATATAATAAAATTATTATTAAATTTTACAACACTTTTTTCACCGTTGAAAGTAAAAATGCTTCTCTCGAACCTCTGACGATGCATTTAGGTGATGGAGTTTAAGAGTTATAACAAGGCATTCAATTTTTTGTTACGTATGTAGAACAATTGGAACTGTGACTGCTGAGGTCTGAGATGCATAAAATATGCTATTCTTGATTGATTGGTTACATATGATGGAAAAAAATGAGCCGAGCTATGCAAGGCACAAGAAGATGCATGTAATTTGTCTCTAGAAACAAATAATCTTAATGCTCCTAAAATCATCAGTGTACTGTTATACCACTGAAATTAAAGGTGTTGAATATGTTGTTCGCTTATAAGCTGCATTAGTGTGCATTCTATTCGACAGTATGCTGGTAAAGAGCATGTTGATAATGTTCCGTTGTGTCAAATGCGGAAGGGTGTTCTTGTTAATTTTGATTGCATTATAGTCTATATCGCTTTATAATCTATATTGCTTTATAAGCAAGCTATGATGTTCAATAGTTTTAATCTTTTGGAAACAGAACCATGCCCTACTGGTTGGATTCTTGGACCTAATAGGAGGAAGTGCTTTGGTTATATGAGAAGCCCCCAACCATGGAACGAGTCAGAAACCCATTGTAAAAGTTATAATGGCAACTTAGCAGCATTCAAAACATCTCAAGAACTTACGTTTGCTCGAAATCTGTGTGCTGAAACCAGTGGCTGCTGGGTTGGAGGAAGAGGTGTCAACTCTACCATTGGTCTTGGTTGGAAATGGTTTGATAATACTTCGTATTGGAATTGGTCTTTCTTTCCTGGGGAACCTCTTCAATCCATTTGCAGTAACATCTCTTGCCACACCAATAGTTCTGTCGATGTATGCATATTGGTGACTAATAGATCCACATCTCTCTCGGCTGAAAGATGCAATACGTCTCGTGATTTTATATGCATGGTTGATTTAGGTATATATTGTAATCTTTGGTCAAATACAAGTCATTACGAACTCCAATCTTGCATTTTCTGTCCAGCTAATTTAATTTTGCTCCTGTTTCTTTCAGGGAACAGATGTTACCACATGCATTGCCACAGAGAATATCTTATTATCCTTGGAGTAGTAAGTGGGTTGATTCTCTTCACAACATTAGCTGTAGTCATTTGGCTTCTTGCATACAAGCGGAGCAAGAAGCGCAGACGTTCCCGCAAACTATCTAATCCAGCAGAAACTGCATTAGTCCCTCCGTCATGGAAAGTCTTCATGAAAGAGGAACTAAGGTCAATTACAAAGAACTTTAGTGAAGGAAACCGTCTTCTGGGAGATGCCAAGACAGGAGGCACGTATAGTGGACTTCTTCCTGATGGCTCAAGGGTTGCTGTTAAGAGGTTGAAGAGATCTAGTTTTCAAAGGAAAAAGGAGTTCTACTCTGAAATTGGAAGGGTTTCAAGGCTTCACCACCCAAATTTGGTGGCTGTGAAAGGCTGCTGTTATGATCATGGTGATCGCTACATAGTTTATGAGTTCATAGTTAATGGACCTTTGGATAAATGGCTGCACCACATACCTAGGGGTGGTCGGAGCTTAGATTGGGCCGTGAGAATGAAAATTGCCACAACTCTTGCTCAAGGAATTGCGTAAGTTAAACATCACTTTTCGTTTTAGTCTTAGGTCAAACAAAGATCTAAAATCTGAGACTGGTTGTTCACTTAGATCTTTTCTCTGTTTGCATCTATTTCACGGCATTCTTATGATCATGATAGTTATCATGTCTCCGAGATCTCACTATCATGGTTTCTGATATGGCTTTCCCATGACTGCTATCAGTATCGTACATTAGTCTTAGCTTGGACGTTTTCCATGCATTTATTTATGATATAGCTTTCCCTTGCTTGCTCAATTGTTGGCCTTTAGTGTTGGTGGTCATGCCATCATTGTCAATCTTCATTTCTGTTTCTTGTTTCGGTGAAAAGTGTCGACCCTTATTTCATCTTTCTACCTTCGACTGCAATGCGAAGGATTTGAATGTTGCAGAATGAATCATGTTTAACTGGTGGTTCACCTGTTCATATGTCAAAACAGGTTCTTGCATGACAAGGTGAAGCCACATGTCGTGCATCGTGATATCCGTGCCAGTAATGTACTGCTTGATGAAGATTTCGGAGCACATCTAATGGGGGTTGGTCTGTCAAAGTTTGTCCCATATGAAGTGATCCATGAGAGGACCGTGATGGCTGGTGGCACATACGGATACCTTGCTCCAGAATTTGTCTACAGAAATGAACTTACGACAAAGAGTGATGTTTATAGTTTTGGTGTGCTGCTGCTTGAAATTGTCAGTGGACGTAGACCTGCACAGGCCGTTGATTCTGTGGGTTGGCAGAGCATTTTTGAGTGGGCAACACCTCTGGTTCAGGCTCATCGCTACCCGGACCTCCTGGATCCTCATATAACCGCTTCTTCTTCTGGGATTCCGGAGGCTGGTGTGATTCAAAAGGTGGTGGACCTCGTTTATGCTTGTACACAGCATGTCCCATCAATGCGCCCGAGGATGTCACACATTGTTCATCAGCTTCAACAGTTAGCCCAGACTCCCGTTCCAAAATAGTTTAATTTAGCTCCGGGTTAGTATCTATGCGTACAAGTAATGAGAATTTGTGATTTATTTGCTTGGTTGATTAGAAGCCATATGATCAACTAGAGTTTAGCAGCTAGCCTGGATGCAGGGTTTCGGTTTCGGGTTTAGGGTTTAGGGTTTAGCACCACTAATTGACAAACTTCTTTGTAATCAGTATTTTATCGATCATATCCGTCTCTTGCAACAAAACAAGAATTAGCTTATTCTGGGTTCATGTATTGTAGTAGCAAAATACCCCATAACTGCCCCTAGGCCCCCTATCCACCCACCAGACAACCGTCCAACACCATCGCCATCAACACTCAGGTCAGCTCACGACGGCGACCCACCTTTCGCCAGCCACAGGAGAGTACTTGTATGGCACGGGGTGTTGGTGTGTTGGTGATAGGGATGGGCAAATACCCATCGGTTATAGGTAACCGCGGTTACCCGTCCATTTAAATTTCATGGTTACGGTTATGGGTATAACCGTTTACCTGGGAAATTTAAATGGACGGTTATGGGTATTAACTACGGTTATAAACGGGTAACCATTTACCCATTTATTTTATATATGTAAAATTAACTCAAACCATGTTCTCTATCGGACAGAACTTAGATCAATGCTATTGACTACAATGCATGATTTCTATAGCTAATATAACATAACTTTCCTTAACCACTTTAAATTTTATATTACCTTCATTGCTAACAATTAAAAATATCATCTGTAAAATATTATTTCAATTATTGGAATGGTATAATGACCTAAAAAGTTAAAATACGGAAATGTATGATGAATGCACCCTATAACGGTGTTTAATAGAAAATTATGACAAATTTTTCTTTTTTAATTTTCAAATTGTTAAAAACACATAGACGGGTGAAAAAGGAGTAAATGGTAAAAATGAAAGGATAAACGGGTTTAAAAATGATAAATGGGTAAACGAGTATTAAACGGTTACGGTTAAATGGGTACACGGTTATCGGTATGGTTAACCATTTATAAACGGTTATGGGTATGGGTATAACCGTTTAGACAATTACCTAACGGGTAAACGATTATGCAGGTACGAGAATAAACGGTTATAGATAAATAACCGTGATTACCCGCTCGTCATAACCGTTGCCTATCCCTAGTTGGTGTATCTATGCCATACAAGTTGCTCTCTAGCCATAGCCCACATCCTATTATGTGATTTCACCTGGCATTTTCAGTTGTGTCGGAGAATTTTTAAACCCTACATCGGAAACTTGATAGATCAAAATAAATATATAAATGAATGATCCAGTATTAATAACACCGACTTTTAGCATAAATTCACACGTTTATTGGGCTATACAAGCAATTCAGTTGGGAACAATGTCAGTTGTTGGACCATTAGTAGTTGGCTGCTGGATAGCCTACGTGAATTGACTGTATTCCAAGTTTGATATTCATTTTGACATTTCATTCCAGTTGCATATAAGTTCTTTATGTAAATATGAGGTCGATGCTGACGTCAACTCACAGCAAAGATCCACCTTTCGCCAACCATATCAGAGGACTTGTACACAAGATCACAAGATGTCATTGTGCCGGTATATCCATGCTCTACAAGTTGCTCTCCAGCCCAACCCACATCCTATTATGTGCATTCACTTACCATTTTCAGTTCTGTTGAGAATTTTTAAACCCCTTACGCGAAACTTTATAGATCAAAATAAATATATAAATCATAAATGAATGACTCACTGCTAATAACTCCAAGGCCTTTAGCATAAAATTCACACCTACCGGGCTGTACAAACAATATTGGGTTTGGACCAAGTAGTAGTTGGCTGATGGATAACCTAGGTGAATATAACTATATTTCAAATCTATACTGTCACATGTTTTAACTTATCCACGTAACATTGCAAAACTGACATTCAATTTGAAATTTCGTTACGTATAAGTTATTTCTGTAATTATGAGGTCATTCACAGAGTCTTGGGTTATCAAAATGTGGCCACTTGTTCCCGTAAAAAGCTCCAAAGCTTGGCCAGACGGTCCTAACCTCTGCTCTCCTTCCACCACCATCAATCCCAAACGGTCGCCTCCAATTCGTCCACGCACTCACCTCTCCTCTCACCTGCCGGTCAATTTATAATAATTCAGGCCAAAATAATTCCTTAGAAATATAAACAGAAAAAAAAATTTGATAAAAAATAAAATTGGAAAGTAAGGAATGCCAATTCAAAGCTACAACATGAAACGATTTTTTAATTTGACAGAAACACGATTCAATCTGGTACATAAGTTTTACAATATAATTAGTTGAAAATTTGAAAAAAAAAATATTTACAATTAATTGTATTATGAAATTTAAGGTACGGAACCATGTTTCCAGCACACTAATAAATTTCTTCCACAACCGTTGCTAATGCTGTTACATTGTTATTGGTTTTTCTTTCCTTATTTATCGAATCTGAAATCTGTTACTTTTCCATCATTCTATAAATAATAATATTATTATTAATTTAAACAAGAAAAAAAAAGGGTGATAGGAATTTTCAGATGTGGGAAATTTTAAATGGATATTGGTTTCGATATTTGTAATGAGCTACGAAGCTCTGGCTCTGCATTTGCATGGAAAAACAGGTATTAATTTTTTTTTTCTGTTTCAATTTATATATAGATTTACTTACAATATTGTAGATTAATTTATCCTCCTCATTGCTTTTCTTTTTTCTTTAAAATTTTATATAATTTTTCTTATTTTCTTTTGAATTTTGCAGTTGATTTTTGGTGATCGATTGTGTTAAAAAAATTTAGTTTCATTGCATTTTTTTAAAAGATGTCATTCAAAAAGCGGGAAAGCACAACAGATAAAGCATTGTCCCATGAAGAGCAGCTGGCCAAGGTATAGATGAAGTTATAAGATTTTGTTTAGTAAGAATTGATTTTCGCACTCCTGTTTATGTATGATATTTTGACTGAAACGAGAATTAAAGGAATATCAAGAGGTAGAAATAAACAAGGGTGTGCAGAAAGAAAAAAATGTGCGTAAAGCATTTTCTTTTTGTTTCGTTGTAATGGTGTAGGGTTTAGGACAAGCCTTGGTGCAACAAAAATGTTGCTCCTTTGTGATCCAAAGGTCACATGTTTGAGTCGTGAAAACAGTCTCTTTGCAAAGCAAGAGTAAAGCTGTGTACGAAAGACTTTTAGCTTAGAAATTATGCATGGCTGCAGATTAATGATGA
Source organism: Malus sylvestris (assembly GCF_916048215.2). NCBI lineage: Eukaryota > Viridiplantae > Streptophyta > Magnoliopsida > Rosales > Rosaceae > Malus > Malus sylvestris. The sequence goes on along the minus strand of NC_062271.1, from coordinate 1,506,909 downwards.
GACAATTAAGGAGGTGTGAATTGAATCAAATTTACGGGCAAGAATTTGTCCTTATGATCTCTTAGTACGCCACCAGCCCCAATTCGACTAGAATTGGTATATTTGGAAATGGAGAAACAAGCAGATTTTTTATATGATCCAAAAGCAATCATTGTGAAAGTGCTTTTGATGAGCAACGGATTCAATTGGTCCACAACAAGTCATACTAGAAGAATCAGAAGTTATTTGTCTTCTAACTCGCTGCTCATTAGAAAGCAATCTCCCTTTACTCATCAACCAAATGGGATTATAAGCTGACTTAACGGTGAATTTGAGTCGTCCTTTCGTTGTAGCAGTGAATGGGAACTTTGATGCAGTAAAGTTCTATATATTTTTTTGTTTATTTTGGAACCTTTTTTCATAGGAAATAATTTGGCCCTTGTGCTCTTCAGATTTATGAGGTGAGGAAGATGATGGGTCCTATTGCGGATAGGCTGCCAGCCATTTGTTCAGAAGATTCAATATCAAGGTACCTACGAGCGCGGAACTGGAATACGAAGAAGGCAGGCAAGATGCTGAAAGAAACCATAAAATGGAGGTCGGAGTTCAAGCCCGAGAAGATCCAATGGGTAAGCAATGCGCCTGTATGTTTCAAAGATCTAAACCGTCTATTTTTTAAAGCTTTGACGCATAAACCATTCTTGCCAACAACAAAAAATATCCAAATTAATAGACGAATGTAGTGTTTCCTTTAGAAAATAGACCGTTCGGATCTTAGAAAAATTATGGTTCCCTCTCCTTAAGCTGCATGTTATTTGTAGTTCAAAGAGCTAAACCGTCTATTTTTCAAAGCTTCATGATCCGATCGAGTTATGAAGTCGTTTATGCTTCTGGAATACTCCCATTTGAAAGTGGTTTATTTTTATCTTATGTAGGAAGACATTGCTCAAGAAGCGGAGACAGGAAAAATGTACAGAGCCAATTACTATGACAAGTTTGGAAGGACAGTTCTTATCCTGAGGCCTGGTTTTCAGGTAGTTAAATCGCACGAAAAGCGTCAACGTTAATGTTAGAAGTTGTTACCATTTTTTCTGCTTGATTGTGAAATTCTTTCGTCGTGTCAGAACACGAATGCAGTAAACAAGCAGATCATGTATTTGGTATACTGCATGGAGAATGCCATTCTGAATATGAGTTCAGATCAGGAACAGATGGCGTGGCTAATCGATTTTCAACAGTGGAACACATCAAGCATATCGTTGAAGGCGACTAGGGAAACAGCAAAGATCCTGCAAAATCATTACCCTGAGAGATTGGGAATTGGCATCCTCTATAATCCACCAAAAGTATTTGAGTCCTTTTGGACGGTATGTTATTACGCATCTATCTGCATTTGTTCTTGTTTTCTTGTCTAAACCTAATTATTCTTCAATTTTTATGATATTACTCATTGCATTTGATATTAGGGTTAGTGTATTGAGTTATGTTGGAAACTTGGAATGTAGGCAAGAGCTTCATGATTAACGTTTTCTTGATCTCAATGTGGGAATGATCGAAACCAGAATGTTATGATTAAGTGAATCAATGGAGCAAAGAAATATGGTATGAAGACAATAATAGGTCAGGGTTTCGTTATGGATTTTCTGGGACTAGGGAGTAGATACGGGGGGTTATAAGATGGCGAAGAACAAGAACGGAAAGATAGAAAACTACAGAGAAAAACCAGGGCGACGATAATCTGGCCACGGAACTAGTTTCTGTAACCAGATTTACCTGCCGGCAGACTCTAATGTTGTCAAGGTTTTGTATGTGAAAAACTCTAAATTAAACGTATAAATCTTCTACAAAAATAAACAACTCAAACAAGGTTTTTAAAAACGAAAATCTTGCTTACTGTTTTATGGCATGTAAGGCTTCTCTTGGCTTCACAGAAGCTACCATTGGTTTGTTAGAATTATCTGTCGTTAGTCACCAGTTTTGCGGTTTAAGCAGTTTACGTCGATTCTAAATACTCATATACTTCCCCTTGTGTCCTTCGGGTAAAAACTTGTTGTGCGGAAGCGTCAAATATGAAACCAATAAGCAACAACGGTAAAATATGATAAGACAAATAATCCAAATGACACAAGGATTTATACTGGTTCGGCGTAAGCCTACGTCCAGTTCTGAGACGGCGAGGAAATTCCACTAATATCAAAATGGAGATTACAAATAGAGTTTTAACTCTCAAAACCAATATCCCACATACACCCAATAGCTCTCACTCTCACAAAGAAACAAATGGAGAAGAAGAAACACATATCAAAATCATTCTCTCCCAAAAGCTACACAACATGTAGCAGCAACATCTTTGATTGAGTGATTTCTAACAAAATGGGATTATTACAAATGGTGGGAAGGAGCATCTCATATTCAAATGGGAGAGCCGAATGCTCTCCCTGGTTTCTCTCATCTGCCACTCCTCACTTCACCAAAGGCATAACCAAAAACATATAATAAACAAAAGGAACAAAACCATAATTGCCACATATTCTTTGCCTTTGTAAAAGCCACAAATCAGGGGCTAGACATCATAATAATGTCCCCCTTTTCCTTATTCTATTTTATTAGCCGAAAGGTATTTTGGTTTGTTGTCCACTTGGTCACAAATCCAACAAAACTGACAGCAATGCTCGTCTGAAAAATCTGGTGAAACTTTCTTTGAATTGCAGATGGTAAAACCATTTCTTGAGCAGAAAACACACAAGAAGGTGAAGTTTGTGTACTCGGACAACCCGCAGAGCAAGAAGGTAATGGAAGATCTTTTCAACATGGACAAGTTGGAATCTGCATTTGGTGGAAGAAGTTCAGGTGGTTTTGACTATGAAGCTTACGGACAAAGAATGCGAGAAGATGACAAGAAAATGTCTAGTTTCGTTGACTCTGGCTGTTCGTCAGCTTACTCACCATCAATCATGTCTGAGTTGCAGCGGTCGGAGTTGTCTTCTGACCAATGTTCCGAGGCCTCTGATGAAGGCGGTTGCTCGTCGTGCGACAAAGCAGCTTCATCGAACGTGGAGGTTGCCGATGAGAAGGTACAAGGACAACCGCACGACAGCAAAGATGTTGCAAATGGCAACACAAAAGTAGCTGTACGATGAGCAGTAGATTTTAGGATTTGGTTTTACAGCTCCTTTTCTACACTCTTGGTTAAAAAGTGAATGTAGCCTTCAACGAAGCACCATTTAATGATCATTACTTACACTGAGATTGGAATTTTGGGAATTTGATGCCTTGAAACCCACATCAGCAATGTACTAATAAGATCTTGAAAAGATATTTATACAAATACTGACTTGAGCGTCGGGGTACCTTTCATAAGTTCTCTCCTTTTACTGATCTTTGGGGAAGTGATGTTTGGAGTTTTGCAACAACCTATGTTTTGTTATCAAACAATCTCATGAGATTTGCACCACTTATTTTTTGTAATTTTTGGTTCACATGACAATGCATTATCATATTAGGACGTTATGAAGGAACTGATTCCATGCAAGTCCTTATCGACATGAAAAATTGAATCGAGTGTGGATTGAGTGCATTACCTTATTTATGAAATTGTATTCAGTTCCACTATAAGTCAATATTTACATTACGAAGTGGAGAATTTGAATTAAGTACTATAATCAATCAGAATAATTTAGAATCGAATTCATCAAAAATTGAATTCGCATCCTCTCACTGACGCGTAAAGATAAATATCACATCAGCAGTTGAGAAGTGAGTGCCACTAGCGACCCAGGTTGTACGTAGAACTTCTCGAGGAGAGAGGACAGAGAATCGGAGGAGAGGAGAGAGGATCAGATCATGAGAGGAGAGAGAAAGAGCAGAGAATCAGATGAGTTGATTTTATAACCTGGATGGCAAGTCAGATCTATTTGCCGGTTTGAGATTTCCCAGCACCAAGCTAATGTTTGTTTCAGCGTTAATATTTTTTGCTTTTCATTTTCAGAGTAATTGTATTTCCTACTGCAGGCTTGGCCTTTATTTGACGTAGATCAAATGATCGAGTGGATTGAAAAGAAAATAGACCGATGGAAGACAAAGGAAGGAACGTAGTGAGAGTCTACAGAATTGATTTTGGCCCATAATACATTTTTGAAAAAAAAATGATGCTATAGTTCAAACTCACCGTTTTACTGTGACATACGATGGATGCAGGCACCCTTTGTCATTAGATTCCGGATTGTGATTGTTAGCGATAGTGATAACAAAACTACTACGAATTGTCAGTAAAATCATCCCCCACTTCTGTGTACGAAGTCCATGAAAAAGATCATGCTGGGAAGAGTCCCATGCCATTGGTCGCCACTAGTGACATGGTCTCCCATCCTTGTATTTGATAAGGCATTCTAATATATTTAGATTTAGTAACAGAGGAGCATTTCCCTCGTTTAAGAACGGCCATTCCTGCACTATTCTTCCCTACTAAAAACAGAATTGATAATTTCGATAACCAGAACAAAAATGTAAAAGTGAGCAGTTGAGGTTAAAACAATAAAAGCACATTTATTTATGTCAATGGTCGACCACGTATTCTTTGATTACTTGATAGGGATGCAACTCGGACGGATTGGGCAGGTTGGAAAGTCAACCTAATTCTAACCCAACATTTACAATTCGGGCTCAGGTTCGGGTTGGGTTGTATTCGGGTTCATTTGGGTTCGGATTTCATTGGGTTAGGGTTTACTTAGGTTGGGTTCGGGTTACCCAATTTTTTCAAGTTTAATCTTGTAACGATTTAATTTTGCCAAAAATTCCTGAAAAAATAAGCCTAGTAGCATCAAAGCTAGCTAACTTTAATTTCATAAATCAATCTACTATAAAGTTTTAGGATTTAAAGACTACGAATATGAGGTGATTAATCAAATCCTCTTATTCCCTAGAAGTTTAAGTAATTATAATTTATTAAAAAAATATTAGAAAGGGCGTTGGTTTTTGGACTTAGCTCACTTGGGTGTAGTATGCGCATTAATTGATATGAGCTACAATTTGGTTAGATTGTGTTTGGTTGGTGGGGTCGGGTTGGGTTGGGTTGAGGATGGACGGACAAATGATCAACCCAACTCCATCCAATCAATGAACAGATCGAAATTGAGTTGGGTTCGAGCAAGTTATAACTAAAAAAAAAACCCACTTGTTCGGCGTTTAAAGTAGGATTGGACATGGGCGGGTTTAGATTGGCTCAACCCAAATTGTACCCCTATTACTTAGTGACTAAGAAAACATTTTTTATGCTGAAAAAAAAGAAGAAGAAGAATTCTCTTATACAATCACCAATAAACTTAAACTTTAAGCTCTAAACCTAATACATACTATGATTTGAGCGGATTTACAATTGCAAATCTAATGTTGTGTGGCTTTACACTTTTATTTTAGCATAGATTATTAGTCATTGATGTATTTTTGCTCACTACTCTCGCGTTATGAATCGGTTACATTTTTATTTTAGCATAGATTATTAGTCATTGATGCATTTTTGCTCACTACTCTCGCGTTATGAATCGGTGACACGAAAGAATATCGTTGTTGTAGCAAGTTGTCATGTTGGAAAATTCATGGACAACATGTAATTATTTTATGTAAGCTTGCAAGAAAAGGAAAGTGAATATTAAAAGTCCTCTGCCCGAGGTTGTTATGATCATCCATCCACACACACGCATTACCATCGATCATTCTTACTTTTAATAATTGGTAGAGATTATGAGCTCCCACCCACCGCACGCGACGCGAATATCATAAAGAGATGAACGGTCAAGATGTATGCCTATGTAGCTACAGTGGGACAGTGGGTATATAAACATAACTTATAAAACAGAAGCACCACGAATGAGAATATAATAATAGGGAGAATTATTTCTTGTTATTTGAGGAATGTTCTAATTTAATTTAGAATAGTACATGGCCATTTAAATAATGGACAAAAGTTCTTATTCAAAATTGTTGGTTATTGATTTATAAAACTTCGTGTTCATGATCAGAACCGTTCATATTATAAATTATTATTTAAAGATCGTCGCTACAAAACAAAAACTTAATTAAAACTAAGGTCGTTTAATCACCGAATTGTTTAAAAATAGATCACATAATTAGTAAAAGTATTACGAATAGTTTATGGATGCGGTATAATAGATTGACTAAACGACCTTAGTTTTAATTCATTTTCGCAAAGATGATCTTTACAAAGTGATCCATAATATGAATAGTTCTGATCATAAGCACGAAGCTTTGTAATTCGGCCACAAAGAGTTTTGAGTACGAGTTCCTACTCATCCTTGAGTAGCCAAACATTATTTTATAATCCAAACTATAGATGAAAAAAATTTAGTGCATAGAAGAAAATTTGTGTATATCAGCTTCAAAGAAAGAGTTTTGAGAAGGAATCGCTTAATTCCTTATTTCCTTTATCAGGTGATTGTTTAGGAATCATAGTTTGCGATCTAGATAGACGGGAAAAATTTTGAGTATGCTAGCCTAACTAACGAACTAGTCAGATCCACCCTCACAACAAATTAAATATGTACATTGGGAGTTGTACCTACATGAAGTTAAATGTTACTTTACCTAAAGTGAGATCCATTTTCCTTGTGAGAACGACGAATGGTATAACAACAAAAACGGGATATATTCCTTTGTGGGACTGCGGAGCATGCCTGATTATCTAACTAGTTAAAATTTCTTACCAAAATTTTCTTAATGACTAAGGAGAATTTATTCGATGACACGAATACATCGACACATTAACCATTACGTGAACAAAGAAGTTGGTGTCGTGACTTTTTGACCGAGTAGCTTCCTTTTTTCTCTTCTTTCTGTGCCGCTCCATTTTCCTCTGTCAACTCTAAAATATCAAATCAAATATATACCAAAAACCACTGACATACACTAATGGAGATATAAAATTATAGATACATACATACAGCTTTCCTTAGCTGTTTTTCCCTCAAAAGATAAAGCTGAGGAGATTCCCGTTGCCCTTTACTTTCCATGGTTTTTCATCTGCCCCCTCAGTCTCCATTTTTCTTTCCCTTCCAGAAAAAACTCAACTTTTTCCATTTTTTCTCATCAATTTCTGCTTTCAGGTTTTTGATTGATCTTCATCTGATCGCTTTGGACTCCCATCTGGTTCTTCACTGAGGTGGGGTTTTCTTTTCTCCGATTGTTTCCTACTTGTTTTTCAAGCTTTTAGCTTCTGCTTTTAGCGTGTTGATTGATTGGTTAATTTTCTGTTCATACAGATTGGAACTGCAATCAGTATTTATATCCATAATCCACTGAGAAGTTTAAAAAATGGGGTTGGTGTTAGAAATTGGAGTTAAACTCCGGAAAATTGTGTTGATTTCATACGGAATATGTTACAGATCAGTTTGCAATCATCCATTTCTTGCTGGGATGCTGCTTTTTCTGCTATTTCTGTACAGATCGTTTCCTTTTTTGTTTGCCCTTTTGGTTTCGACGTCCCCGGTTTTAGTCTGCACTGCTGTTCTTCTAGGAACCCTTCTGAGTTTTGGCCAAACCAACGTACCCGAAATCGAAAGGGAAGAGAAGGTTACCTGTGATGACGTTGCTTCTCTTAGAACTATGGGTTTAGGGGATGACACTGTCGTGCTTGAGAGAGGTGGGAGCTTTTCCGCGGAGAGGTTTGTGGGAGAGACTAGGGATTTTGTTGATGCATCCATAGAGAAAGCAAGTAGTGAGGTTGAGGATCGTGATGGTTTGGGTGTTTATGTGCCACTTATTAGTGAGGATTTGCAAAACACTGATAGTGTGAAGAGAGTGAATGAGGATTGCGATGGTTCGGTTGTTTATGTGCCACTTATTGATCAGGATTTGCAAAACATTGGTGGTGAGAAGAGAGAGATTGAGGATGTGGAGAGAGAATTAGACAGTTCGGAGTTGGGAGAGCGGAGAAAGATTGATAATGATCACTTGGGGATTGAAGGCATTGACTGGGATGTGGCAGCTGTTGATCAGCAGTACACTTTCTTTCAAAAGGTTCAAAATGAGATTCGTCGAGTGGAAGACGATGATTTATCTCCTCGAGGGTCAGGTTATGCTCATGAGGGCGATCACTTGTACTCTTCACTGCTTGGGAATGGTGGTGGTGATGATGAGGCTGTTGGGCAGCAGTATACTTCTTTTCAAAAGGTGCGAAATGAGATTCGTCGAGTGGAAGACGATGATATATCTCCTCGAGGGTCAGGCTATGCTCACGATGGTGATCACTTGTATTCTTCACTGCTTCGCAGTGGGGGTGATGACGAGGCTGGCGAAGATGTGGATGATGAGGCTTCAGATTCTGAGTCGGATCGAGCGGAGAGTTCCTCGCCAGATGCTTCAATGGCTGACATTCTTCCAATGCTTGATGAGCTGCACCCTCTTTTAGACTCAGAAGCTCCACAGCCAGCTCATGTGTCCCATGGTCATGAGTCCGATGCTGCTTCAGACCAGTCTAATAGGAGCAATGCTGGCAGTGTTGAGTCTGATGTGGAAACTGAAAACCACGGTGGAGAAGTAGGAGAGGACGGGGATGATTATAATGACGGTGACAAGGAAGAAGCACCAGATGGGAAGGATGATGAAAGCAAATCTGCGATCAAGTGGACCGAGGATGACCAAAAGAATCTCATGGATTTGGGGAATCTGGAGCTCGAAAGGAACCGACGGTTGGAGAACCTTATTGCAAGGAGAAGAGCAAGGAAAAGCTTCAAAATAACGGCAGAGAAGAATCTAATAGATTTTGATAGTGTTGATCTTCCGTTTAATGTTGCACCAATTTCAACAGCAAGACACAACCCATTTGATCTGCCATATGATTCCTTTGACAACTTGGGGTTACCACCCATTCCTGGGTCTGCTCCGTCTGTAATGTTGCCAAGGCGAAACCCCTTTGATCTTCCTTACGAGTCTAATGAAGAAAAACCTGATCTAAAGGGAGACCCTTTTGAGCAAGAGTTTATGCTGATTCACGCCAAGGATGCAATCTTCCGAAGGCATGAAAGCTTCAGTTTGGGACCATCAACCTTAGGGCAGCCGAGGCAAGAGAGGCAAGATTTTAAGTGGAGACCTGTTTTTGTACCCGAAAGGTTGGCTTCAGAAGGAACAAGCAGTTCCTTATTTCAAAGACAATTAAGTGAAATTAGCGAATCAAAGTTGAGTTCTGTTCCCGATACCGAATCAGTGAGTTCTGCTGCAGATCTGGATGAAAGGAACTTCAGTGAGCAAGACTTTACTAAAGAAGTAGAAGTGATATCCAACATTTACCATGCTACTGATGATCTTGTTGAGCACGGAAGTCAATCCTCTGAAGATGTAGGTTCTCTGGAAATTGAACAGGCCGGAAAAAGAGATGTTCAACATAATGAGCTTGAAATAAAATTGGTTGAATCGCAAGACCTGGAACCGAGCTTGGCTGGTGCAACTGGTTTAGCTACTCATGTGGAACATGTTAACGAAGATCATTTCAAACCAGAACCGATTGAAGAGAACAACAGCAGTTCGTCAAGCTTGTCGTCTTTGACAGAAGAGGATGAAAAGATTGCAGATGTAGTGGAAGGTGGGTCAACCAGTTTGGAGGCAAGAGGTGATATCGCCAAGGAGTTTGTAATTTCGCCACAACCTTCGCTGAAGGAGTCAGAAGTCCAGTTTATGAGCAGGACGCGGAATGAAGATGAACACGATGAGCCAGTCTATGACTCAACCCCCCTACCAACTGAAAAGATCCTTTCCTTTAACTCTATTTCTTCTGATATACAGGCAGATGTATCCGAAATGGTTACACCTCCAGCATTAGCTGAAGTGCAAGTTCCGTTCGTAGACCGGGGTTGTGAAGTGTATGGTGAGAGCACAGACAAAGATACTTCAGGTTTTGTAGAGACAAGCGGTGCCACCTCAAAAGTACATGCATCAGATGAAATTGAAAGAAGCTTGGGGACTGGCAACCAAGTTGGCTTAGCGGTTTCACATTCAGAGGATGATATGTCTCTCCCTAAGATTTTTGACATGAAGACAGCCGATTGTAGTTATCAATCTGTTCTTTCTGAAGAACAGCCGTCATCAGAGCTGGATAAAGTCCTTTCCTGGTCAGATAAATCCATGGTTGAACCATATCTTGATGATCATGTGGAAGCACTTATTATTAAAGAAGAAGTAGATGACATAAAGGAGATTGATGCAGGGTTGCTGTCGGAATTGGATGCAGTTGGGGACTTCAGTGCGAATGAAGTTGTTGGTGAGGCACTCCATTCAGAGGAGCTGATTCCAGAGGAAGCAAATGTTTTAAGCACTGAATTTGGTGATTTAAACCTGTCAGATTTGAACCAGGAGCTACCAGTTGTTGAAGCAAGATCAATTGAAAATATTGACACGGATTTTAAGCTAATTCATAAGGGACTAGCTGTTGAGGAAGTCGTTCTTCCCAGTGTGGTTGACGATCAGCTAGTGGTGGAAGCGTCCAAAAATACTGTCCAGACCAGTTCGGAGTCGCCAATTGTTGAAGCAAGATACTTGGAAGATTCAGAGTTGCCAACTGTTGAAGAGAGATACTTGGAAGCATCCGAAAATACTGTCCAAACCAGTTCAGAGTTGCCAATTGTTGAAGCAAGCTACTTGGAAGATAATGTCACCGATTTAAAGCAAGATTCAGAAGGTAATGTTAATGAGCTGCCGCAAGTCTCCGAAGATAATAATGTTGGTGAGCTTTCAAATGGGTCGGAAGAAGTAGGAACTACCGGCGTGGATTCTACAGAGGTGGTTGCATCAAGCAACACAGTATCAAGTGTTCAAGAAGATATCAATGCAGATACTGCTTTGGAGCAAGTCTTAGAAAGTCATGTTGATGAGTTGCCGAAGGCAACAACAATTTCAAATGATGGGTCTGAAGAAATACAATGTAATGCCATGGGTTCTTTGGATGAGATGGCATCAAGCAACATAATATCGGGCTTTCAACTAGAAAATATCACTACTCCGAAGCAAGTCTCAGACAGTCATGTTAATGATGGATCGGAAGCAGGAACTGGTGCAATAGGTTCTACGGAAGATATTGCATCAAGCAATACATTATCAAGTGTTCAAGAAGATACCAATGCAGATACTGCTTTGGAGCAAGTCTCAGAAAGTCATGTTGATGAGTTGCCAGAAGCGACCTCAATCTCAGATGATGAATCGGAAGAAGTAGGAATTGGTGCAATAAGTTCTACGGAGGAGGTTGGCAATAGTGTTCAAGAAGATACCAATGCAGATACTGCTTTAGAGAAAGTCTCAGAAAGTCATGTTACTGAGTTGCCAAAAGTGATGTCAATTTCAAATGATGGGTTTGAAGGAGGAACTGGTGCAGTGGGTCATGCGGAGGAGATTGCATCAAGCAATATGCTATCGAGTGTTCATGAAGATATCACTACTCTGAAGCACATATCAGAAAGTCATGTTAATGATGGAGCGGAAGAAATAGGAACTAATTCAATGGGTTCTACGGAGGAGATTGCATCAAGTGATATACTATCAAGTGGTCAAGAGAATAGCACTCTGGAGCAAGTCTCGGAAAGTCGTGTCGACGAGCTTTTAAAACCAACATCACATTTGAAGGAGCGATTGTCAGAACAAGGAATTAATGCAATGGCGTCGACTGAGGAGATTGCATCAAGCACCACAAAACATGGTGTTCAAGAAACTATAACTAGACCTATTGCTTTCGAGCAAGTCCCGGGAAGTAATGTTGATGGTGAGCCACCAAAACCATCTACACAGAACGTACTGGCAGAGGTAGTACCTCATGCAACGGATCTTCCAGTAGAGAATATAAAACACGAAAACTGAAGAACATGTTCGGTGGTTTGCAACTTCAAGCTCTTTGTTTTCTCCGGTGTGGTGTGGTTATAATCATATTTGGGTAAGTGGTAGTTTCGTTGGCTGATCTTTTGGTTTATTGGTTTCTTCAAGAATGAGGATTTGGTTTGGTTTCTTGACGTGTGAAATTTTCGTGTTTTATCCTACATTTTGTAAGTAGCCGACCTCATTTAGTGGTAAAAAGCTTTGTTGTCGTTGTTGTTGGATCCTACATTTGGTAAGAATCGGGTGAAAGATTGGCTTTGATCATCTGTATTGTACATTATGTTTTGGATGTAAAAGTTTTGGGGTTCTCATATTGTAGCTATGAATCCGAGTAGTTTCTTCTGTCTCATTTTCTTTATATTTCTTATCAGATCCCGCCGTTGATTCTTTAATTTTCAACTTAGTTGGCTGCCTCAAGCATTCTGCAAGTATCTAAAAGGGAGCCGTTTTGACATTTGTTGCTCTAAAAAAATCATCATGCACTTCTTTCTTTCTGGTGAAAGAAAACAAGAGGTTAGAAGTGTGAAGACTATTTGTAATGCATGAACAATTGTCAATTGTAAATGTGTGTGTGTGGGATTCACACGCATGAACAGTTTCATAGTTGACATTCTTGTGCACGAACGATTATCAATTGTAGATGTGTGTGAGAATTACACGCATCAACAAAATTTATTTAATGATTTACAATTGAATATGAAAATAAAATAAAATCTTATACGCTAATCCGTAACTCTCACTTAACATCGTGTGTGTATATATATATTTGTATATACATACATATATATATATATATATATATCTCTATAAATTTGTATTACAAAATATCCAGTAAGTGTACTGCAATTCCTAGTCACAATGGAGAAAAAAAAAATTTACTTCTTTGGGTATCCCAAACATGACGGGATGCTAGAAGTGCTAGCTATAATTTTAAAGAGATCAAACTAAAGATATCAAACATATTGGGATGTTAGACATGTTAGCTATACATTCGATTATCAAACTAGTTTTTATTTTTCATTAAAAGTGAAAAAGAAAATAAAAATAAAACAAATGTCAAACAAAACCTAAGTATTTCTACAAAACATACTCAAAAGTCAAAAACGCATTTGCAATTTGATAGAAACACATTTTGGGTTTCAATTTTTGGTGTCAATTCAATTTTTATGTACTTATTCGTAAAATATTAAAAGGTGGTGGTTAAAAACAAAAAATGGGTAAAGCTTTGGGGCTATCCCATAATTTTGCTCTCTCCTGTTTTGAGGACAATAGTATTTTTGTTTAATTGGATGAGATGCTTTATTAAATATCACTAAATACTACATAATGATAGAAAATTTATTCAAAACTCAAACGTGTCAAAAATTAAATTTGCGTCTCAACTAAAAGACATGATGTCAGATTAATGAACCCAGTTCCTCTTTGGATCTAATGATTCTGAGCCTAAGGATCAAATGATCCGAACTGTTGAAATTTGATCAAATAGTTACAATTATTACAACTTTAGAAGGATTCTTATTTGTGGCCGTTGAATCATATTTCAACAGTTTAGATCATTTGATCTTTAAGCTCAGTATCTTTAGTTCCAGAGAGAACCTAGGTCCCTGATTAATAACTTCACGGTACTTTAAACAAAATGTTGTAAAAGTATGAGAAACCTTATGTTCGATTCTTACCAAATAAGAATTTGAATTACTTTATTGTTAGCTTGTGTGAGATTAAGTCCACTCCAGCTTTATAAATAGTATCGTTTGTTAAAAAAAAAAATAAATAAATAAAGCAGAAAATAAAATTTGCAAAGCAAAAAGGAGAATAGCAAATATCGAATAGCCCGGCGTCGTTTCAGACTCCAGAGGAAGGAGGAAGGAGAGGGACCGAGAGCACTTGGGCCTCAGCAAAAGTAGCCGGAAGAAGAGAGAGAAAGAGAGCGACGTCCATCCGCGAGAGAAAGAGAGCGACGTCCATCCGCTGCTGCTCCGGTAAGTCTCCGAACCATGTCGTTCCTCCTTCTTCTTCATTTCCGTCCTTCTCCCTGATTCGATTCCTCAACGGCGTTTCGGTTCGAAAACTGTGCGTGACCACGCAAGTCTGTCTAAACCCTAGAATTTGGTTTTGTCAATATTCGTTTTTGTGTGGAAAATAAAGCTTCTTTTTTTCATCGGGAATTAGTGAGTAAAGTCGAGAAGTATGTGTTCCAATACAATTATAGATAAAGAGTAATAGTCGAATTGATTGATGAAAAGGAAGCACAGTCGTATGAGATTGGTGGGTTTTGAGAATAATGAAGGCCATGAAGTGCCTATTTAGCTAATTTCAAATTTTAATTTAGGAAACGGGTTAATTTTTTTATAATTTTTTTAGCTGTGATTGCACTGAAATATGTAGCAGGATTAGTGTAAAGAATTGTTTATTCTGTTGATTGAATCCCGCACTTGAATGGGTCTAAGAAAGTTATAAACTTTACAAATTGTACTTACATTTTTTACTTTATTTACTTAATTTCAAATTTTAGTTCAGGAATTGGGGGCATTTTTATAATTTATGTGTTTATTTCACTGGGATTGCATGTAAATATGTAGCACGACGGGACGGTATTGAGTACCAGGATTAGTGTAAAGAATTGTTTATTCTGTTGATGCAATCTTGTACTTGAATGCGTGAAACAAAAGTTAAAAACTTTACAAGTTCTAAGTACATTTTTCGTATTACTTTTAAATTTTTAGTATAACAATACAGTTTTTATGGCAGCAGGGGATGTAAAAAACTGAGCAACAGCATAATGAGTAACGTTGAACCTTTTGACGGACAGATATTGGCTGACAAGCTTTCAAAACTCAACAGTTCACAACAATGCATTGAATGTATCCTCTTAACAAATCCCCTGTGTATAGTACTTGATGGTTTAGCTAATTTATGTTTTGGTAATGATGTTTACAAGGAGGGAATAGCATTTGTTTCAGTGTAGCTGTATTACGCATCTACTCGTTAACATACTCTTTTATAAGAATTTTTGGTAAGAATAAAATACTAATACATGTTTTATATTACTAGGATCTTGCTGAATCTAATTCAATACAACTTTATCCTTTTCCCTAATTTTAGATTTGTGAAGAAACTCCTAATTTTAGATTTGTGAAGAAACTTGTAATGTTAAAGCTTTTACCTTTTCTGTATGCTCTTGTTTTTGGCTGCGTTAAAATTGTATTAGTTGGTGAAGTTTCAACTGTATCTATGTTTTCTCTTTGTGCTATAGTTTACAAGCAACTATCACACATATATTGCATGTTAGAATGACTGTTACTGTAGGAGGAGAAAGAGAGAGTGATGATAGTTATTGTAGAGGAAGAGAGAGTGCTGAAAAGATTGTGTAGAGATTTTTATATTTTTATTTTATTGAAATGAATTTTAGTTACTAGTTATCCAAATTATATATTTTATTTTCTTTTATTAAGGGTAAAATGCGTGTTGGAGGTTCTTTTTATATTGTAAGTGCCTAGATATATATTTTTTTTGTTGCAAATGTTGGTCCTTTATATATCTATACTTCCCTTAATAATAGTATAGATTATGTAAATAACTTTTGCCATTCACTTCTCAATAGATACTATTTTGATGTCATAGAATGTGATTTTTATTAAGTTTATTGACTGTACTACGATTTATGTTCTAGGGTGGATATCTTGTCCACTTTGTTTGCATTTTGTTGAGTAGTAGTAACATTTCTTTCTTATAAAAGAAAATGTAACTATTCAAATTATATGGAGGATCATTCTTGTGCATATATATGCCTCCCACTCTTTCCTCCCCTTAACGCCTCGTTCTAACACTGTAATATTTTGTTTGTAAAACTTAAGTGATGCATTGACGATGGCAGTATCTGCTATCTTGAAGTTATATCCATCGTGAAGTTATATTTTTAAAAAATGTTTTCCCATCATGGCTTCTTTGAGCCAAAAAACTGAACGCTCCTAAACAACTTCCTTCTTTCTTTTCCTTTTCCCGCCTGCTGGTAATTAAGGCTCGCAGACCTGGGGCATAAACTTAACATGAGCTCTTGGAGGCAAGTGGCTGTAGCACTTAAGTTCTCCATAGAGATTGCTGCTAAATGCCTTAGCAGTTGTGCTGTTTTATTGGATAAATAGTGAACAGTGATTTAAATTTGTCATGGGAACGTCTTAGCATGGCTTGTCTCTTGCGTCGTGTACATCATGTTACTTTATTTTAGATGACATCAATATTAAGAGTTCTAGGTGTTGAACAAAAAGAGTATACAAGATAACTCTAATTATTCCAAGAAGAAGAAAATAAAGCACACTCTAAAGAAAGCTCACAAAAAACACTAATTAGCAAAGCTTTTCTTATTTAGCACTTAGCTTTGTTTTTCCTTTGGATGATTTACAAGGCTTGGGGACTTGGGTATTTATAGCAAACCAAATGAAAGCTACTTAATTAAACTAAGATTATTTACTACCACACAAAACACATTAATTGCACCTAATTATTTTTTCCACACAACCATACCTAACATTGCCTAACATTGCCTAACTTTGACATTGATTTTCAACACTCCCCCTCAATGTCAGCTCTCATTCTTTGCACTGTGCTGAGCAGACAGCGAAATATTTCGAGCTTACCTGTACTCAAAACTTTTTGTGAACAAGTCCGCAACTTGATCATTCGTCTTAACCTGTTTCATCTCAATCTCTTCTTGCAGAACCTTTTCTCTGATAAAGTGATAGTGCACTTCAACATGTTTAGTTCTTGCATGAAACCAAACAAATTGCCGACTGATTGTAACAGTACAACGGAACAGCATAGTCTACTGATTGATGTAGATTATTCATAAGCTGTATCAACCATGTACTCTCTTGAGCTGCTATTGCTGCTGCTCGATACTCAGCTTCAGTGGTTGACAATGATACCGTCGGCTGTCTCTTGCTACACCAAGAGATGGTTCCAGAACCAAGCTTAAACACATACCCAGTTGTTGATCTCCTGGTGTCATAATCTCCTGCATAGTCAGCATCACAGTAACCAACTAACTTGCAGTCTTCACCTTTCT